>NC_137610.1:20857465-20925234 GCF_963280865.1 Gymnoscopelus braueri | reverse complement strand
ACCTCTGTCTTACAAGTGATCACAGCCTCATCCATCTTTCATGAAACAGACATAAATGGCAGCAAAAGGAGGGCAAGCCATTCTTGCAATAATCAAGGTAGACCTATGTCCTTATGTCCCTGTGTGGTTCATTCGCAATATGCCTATTATCAAGCAGAGGGGGGAGAGAGAGAGAGAGAGAGAGAGAGAGAGAGAGAGAGAGAGAGAGAGAGAGAGAGAGAGAGAGAGAGAGAGAGAGAGAGAGAGAGAGAGAGAGAGAGAGAGAGAGAGAGAGAGAGAGAGAGAGAGAGAGAGAGAGAGAGAGAGAGAGAGAGAGAGAGAGAGAGAGAGAGAGAGAGAGAGAGAGAGAGAGAGAGAGAGAGAGAGAGAGAGAGACCCATGCACCAGGTCCCTGCTGAACAGGAGCTGTCAACCAGGGATTAGCAGAATGAGCATGAATCCTACAAAAGGCAGCAGCTTATATACTTTAGAAGACAGGATTTCAGTTTTAATCCAGTGTAAATGAGGGGGGAAAAGTATAAAATACAATCACAACTAGTAGGCCTCTGTCTATACTCCTGCGGGAAGTTCCCGTTTAGACAAATGAGAAAGCTGTGCTGAACATTGGAATGAGTGTCTACTTTTGTTTCATAAGTTAATGTATTGGGTCTGATTTTGATTATGTAAATTATTACCATGTATGCTTTTCTTTTACCTTGGTTGGGTTTTAGACCAGTGTTATTCTATTTAGAAAAGCCTCCTGTGGACAGGTGTCCTCGTGCTATATACACTTTAAACAATGCATCTGGTTCGTCCAATGTGATTGTGATGTCCATGTCAAATAAATAAACATAACTTAACATACAGTCAAGACAGTATAGAGAAATGTGGCGGCTCAAAGAGGTCGGATGGATTCACAGTAGGCAATCTTTCTTAACCACTTTCAACCTGTTGCACCAACACAAGAAGCTCACAATGTGTCATGAGCGTGTTGCGTGTTGTGAGCTTGTACTTTGGCACATTTTTGCATAGGCCTGAACTATTGAACTTAAAAATTTAAGCATGTAGCTGATTGCAAATAATTAATTAGACTTTATTGATCCCCATGGGGAAATTCATGCTCTGTATCTGACCCATCCTATCTGTTAGGAGCAGTGGGCAGTATGCTGCACACTAGCAGCGACAAAAGATACAAAACGACCAAGCATGGTCAGCTACTGTACATTGTCGCTGAGTTGCTGTGAAAGTGTTGCTCAGCACATGCTCGCCGATGTCAACGTGTGGAAGCGACGAGCGAGACAAATGTGAAGGAAAATATAAAGGCTTTGTTTAAAAAGAACAGGGAACTTGCTTATGACATTTCGAGCATGAATTGTGTGGAGAAAGAAAGGGGAGTGGGAATGGTGAAAGAAATTAAGATTGATGCTTCACTGTGTCATTGGGCCGGTGGAAAAACTTGAAGCCAGCTCAACTTTGATTTGTAGCGTTTGTAAACGTGTTGGGTGTCAGTTCATGTCGCTGGCTTCCATTGAAAATGGCTTGTAGCCTGTCGCTACGTTGCTGCTAGTGTGAACACAGCATTAGACCTGTACATTGCTCAAGGGCCTGCACAGGAGTGCTGTATCTCCCTAACATGCATGTCTTTTAACGTGGGAGGAAGTCAAACCGCCCAGAGGAAACCCACGTGAACATGGACAATCCATACAGAAAAACCTAGCCTGAACCCAAGAACTTCTTGATGTGAGGCAACAGTGCTAGACACTGAACCACTGTGCCAACTGAAAGAGAATTTTAATTATATTTGAGTTTAGCTTTTTATTTGCATGTTAGAATAACTGCTTCTGGAGGTCAAACAATAACCGCAGTTGTCAATGATTCATCGCTGTGACTCACTTCTTTCAGTAGTTACAACCCCACATCAGAGGTTAATGGAGCTTTATGCTTTTTCCTCATCTACCTCCATTCATGCACCCACTAAAGATGCCTTGTCAGAACAGAGTACACATTGCTCTAAGCATTTATTGCCAGGAGAGAGTAGCTATACTGAGAGTTCTATATGGTGCCCTTGCCCGCAAGCTTTAATATTCAGGGCATGCCTTTGACAGCTATGCAATAGCCCACTCAAGTATATCTTCCACAATCTGGCAAGAGAGTACAGACAAGAGACACATTGTGTATAATTAAAATAACAACTTTTTCTTTTTATTACACTCCAAACATCTGAAACAGTTCCACCTTTTGATTTTTAATATACTAGCTTTCCTTTCTCTGTTCTCGCTTTGTTTTGTGCACCTCAACAAAAGAGCCAATTAGCCTTGTAGTCCTAAATCATAACCTTCTATCCCTGCCATCTGCTTCCAGTCACTGGTCTGGGATTTCACGGGCAAAGCAAAAACCCCATTGTTGTTATAGAATGTGAATTAAAGAACAGGATGAAAGGAGGAGAGGATGCAGGATAGCCTGTGACATAGTTTTACCTGAAACACCCACACCACTAGATCTAAACAAACCAAAAACCTGAGAATATCAGCAGCTAGTGCCAAGAAATCTCTTGATGGATGTGCTTTTCATTGGAACAAATGAGGCAAGTCAAATGCAGAGCAAAGTGATTAGAAAGAAACTGCATTGCGCTCAACCCACAGGGAACAGGATTTGACCTCAAAAGTGTAGATGAAAAATGAGACGAGAGAAGCACGTTTTGATGGTGTGATGAAGTATGGTCTGCCTACATTCATGGGATGAAAGGTTGGCATGAAATCCACCATCCTGTCATAAAGCCAGATTAATCAGAACGCTCATTAATGTGCAGTGCTCTTGTCTGGCAGTTTTTATTTGAATTCTAAATATATGCCACATAATCCAACTTACATAATTCTTACAAAATGTTGAAAACTTGACTTGGCCAACAGTGCCAGTACATTCCATATTTATGTTTATTCAACTGAAATGGATTTGTTGACTTAGAATCACCAACACACAATGCAGTATACATTGATACAATGGCTTTTTGGTACAGTGCATGCAGAGATATCTCACTGGAGATATAAAATGATTTTGGACCAGGAGTTATGAATTTTTTATCATAGCGAGAGGGAAGGAGAAAAAGGTTATGTATCACATGTCTCCTGCAGACATAGTACAAGAATCCACATGCACAAGCATGAGATTGATATGCAGTGCACAGTAAAACCCTTAGTGTTCATTTAACTCTGGAGTGAAATTTGGTGTTACTGAGGGTGTCAGGGGTGTGTCTGCCTCAATTTAGCTAGGTAGTGCATTATCTGGCTGCAAAACTCAAATGTTGACGCAAAGGGGTGGTATTAAAGGACAACTTTGTTTTTTTTACGACCAAGGTTTATATATTTAGCTTGTAATTAAAGTAAATAAAAGATGAGTGTTATTTTTTTTTCATTTACTGTTTTCTATAGTTTTAGCAATTTTTGCGATCTTTTTTTACAGTGGGCGGGGGCATTCTGTCCGGTGGCTAAATATGCCTTTTTTACACAATAAAAAAGGCCCTGTGGTCTTTGATGACCAGATGTGAGTTATTGGGGGCTACTGTAGAAGAGCTACTGTAAATAATAATAAAGAAATCGCTGGGTTATTGTGTAAAAAAAGACATTTAGCCCCCGGACAGAATGCCCCCGCCCACTGTAAAAAAGATCGCGAAAATTACTAAAACTATAGAAAGCAGTAAATTAAAAAAATGTAACACTCATCTTTTATTTACTTTAATTACAATCTAAAACATAAACCTTGGTTGTAAAAAAACTAAGTTGTCCTTTAAGCCTCTGAATTTGGGCATAACAATTAAACCAATTAAAGTGTCTTCTCTCATTCCCTTTAAGAGCTAGATGTGCTCGGGTATGCATGAACCTTTATAAATGAATGATTGGAAGAGACAGTATTCAACAGTTTACAATATGTTCAGATCATGGCTATTGCAGCTGTACTATGATGCCCCACTGACAGCTTCCTCTCAGTAGGCATGTGTCGATGTGTAATTGGAGCCATGGTTGCTTGAGCATGTAGAAGTAGAGAGACATCCATAGATAGATCACCATATAACATCACATCTATAAAATAAAAAAAAACACATGAAGTCATATATGACAAGACCACTTTCAAACTGGCATCCATATTTTAGGTATTCCTTTATAGGCAAAGATTTTCAAAAATGTTAAAACAATTGCAGATCAAAGGGTCTATTTATGCAGACAGATACTATTGCAAGTGCAATGAACACCCTACCCTGCTCAGAAAATGTTATGACCTTCTTCCTATACTTACTCTAGTCTAGGCTGTCTGTGAGTTTAATCACAAAGACCGACGTTCTGCAAAAATGACCAGTGGCAAAATCACAGCTCTATTACTAAGCTTCAATCAATTATGCCCTCTCTTGCCTCATTTTCTTTCCAAGTGTATTATTGGACGAGTGGAGTGGGCTCGGTTTCTGCTCAAGGCATTTTCAGGCAACTGTGCTATTGTTCGACAGCAAATCCTATTTTATTTACTTTCCATCGGAAGTAGAGCCCAAGTATTAACTCATGGAGCTGTCCTTTAACGGGCTACCACCAATCAAAATAAAGATGTGATTAAACTAAGCACTAGCATCCAAAGGAAAGGGGTGTTCAAAAACATTACACATTATAACACATAATATGCCTGTTTCTCTTTGCTCCCATTAATGATGTTGGCCTTAGATAGTAGAGCTGCAACTATTGATTATTTTCTTACTGATTATTCTGTCGATTACTTCAATTTATTGAATGATCTAGAAGACTTAATTGATTAGTATGATTAACCACTTAAGACCTATTTCTATACTTTGTGTCTCACAAAAAAATGCAAAAATAGCTGATCTACAAGCGCGCAACGTGCCACAATGTGACACGTTGTGAGCTTGTAGATCAGCTATTTTTGCTATTTATAAAAAAAGAAGAGCTCTTGCACAGCCGAGAGGTTCTGACTACCCAAATAAAGTTTGGACAGAACATCATGATTGGTCAGATGTTCAAGGTGGGTGTGATTAATTTAGTTTTGTTTCCGCATTCAGCTCAAGGCTTTATTCTGCCAGCAGTGAAAGCAGCGATTGATTTTAAGAAACGTTGGCTGAGGAGAGGAAATAGTCTCACAAGCCGACCTCCAGGAGGGACAAACACCTCTGAAATCCCTGTCAGTGACAATGCATAAACACAACTCGTCGCAAGAAATGGCACCTCAATGACAAACTTCCCATAATGCGGCCGAGGGATGTCCAGGCATTAAAAGCTCGACTTCCAGCTCTGTATCCAATAATTGAGTTGCTCGAGAGCGACGGAGCGGGCCGCAGTGCGAGGCAGGTTCATTGATCAGATTAGTAATTGGACGGGATCTGGCGTTCAGAACTGAGAAGAGTTCGGTGGCAGTATTTATTGGCATTGTCAGTGGTGTAAAGTAACTAAATACATTTACTTAAGTAGATATTTGTAGATATTTGTACTTTACTTGAGTATTTCCAATTTCCAATACTTTTACTTCTACTCCACTACATCTCAGAGGCAAATATTGTACTTTTACTCCACTACAATTATTTGAAAACTTTAGTTACTACAGTAGTTACTTTGCAGATATAAATGATTACATTATAAAACATACATTAACCACTTTAGCCCTATTTTATACCTAGGCTATTTGAAAATAGCCGATCTACAAGTAGATCGGCTATTTTCAAACATTTTCGTACTTTTACTTTTGGTATTTTAAGTGCATTTTGATGCCAATACTTTTGTACTTTTACTCAAGTACATTTTGAATTCTGGACTTGTAACAGAATATTTCTATATTGCAGTATTGGTACTTTTACTTAAGCAGAATTTGAGTACTTTTTCCACCACTGGGCATTGTCTGTCCGAACATTTTTCGGATCAGCCAGACAAACATTTTTGGACGTTGGTTGCACTATTTTAGTATGTAAGCCCCTTTAGATGGCTCCTAATGCGACAGGCATTATATCAAAGCTTTAATACTGACATGGTAAATGCCACCACTTTTATCTGAAATTGTCTTTCTGACACACATCAGCTTCAGAGCGTACTCATGCTGGTTTTGTCAGCATAGTCAGGCATATCAGATTCCATTAATGTCACCGTGATTGCTAAACCACTTACTCCTTTCTTGTCTATTGACTTTGGGATCTCACAAAAAAACGCTCCAGTCATGCTTTTAGAGTAGCAATGTGAGAGCTGTTTTTTTTTAATGACGTATTTTATAACATTTCCCCTTTGAGTGAATATCACATAAAATACTGGTGTACTAATAATTTACTACTACAATTCTTGTTTCACTTTTTTGTCAACTTGAAGGCAGTGAAGGCAATGCAGATTTAACAAAAAAATAAGAAAATCAGCTGCCCTAGTCTCAAACTCCAACACACTTTAAATCTGATCTAAAAATTCTACATTTTCTATTTCAGCTACAAACAGCTAAAATAGCGTCTAGGAGATTGAGCTTGTATATCGGCCATTTTTGCTACTTGTTGTACAGTATATGGGGCTTATGATCTGCCATAATAGTAAGAACTAGAAGAAGTGCTCCTCGGAGAACAAGTCTCCGCCAGGTCAGGTAGGTTATTATGGCCTCCTGGTGGCGCTATAATAGGCCAATGTGAAAAGGGTGCCATTTATTCCTAGGCTGTGCACGGCAATCGGACACTGCATGCATGATTTGAGGCATTTTGTTCTAAAAATGTGTTTTGCTAATTTTGACCTGCTGGTGGCGCTATAACATTCCAATGTTAAAAGGGTGGCATTTGTTCCTCAACGTAGTGCAAATGTGCATTCAAAGTTTCACCACAATCGGACGCTGCGTTCATGATTTGCGGCATTTTGTTCAAAACGGGCCACTCCTGCAAACATGAATGTCAATGTTAGCCAATCAGGATGGAATATGAAAAATCAAACAGATCCGTCTTGATCACATGACTATAGAGATAATGTGTACCTATTTGCGTGAAATTTGGATCAAATCTGAAGGCTTAATATATATATATATTTTTTACATAAGTCTGCCTCCTGGTGGCGCTATAAAAGGCAAATGTGAAAAATGCAGGGCAAAGGTTTTTCCTTGGCCTCTAGAGAGTGTGCATACAAAGTTTTACACTGATCGGTGCAGTTATAGGTAAAAACACGAATCGGCCTGTTACAGCGCCACCATGAGGCTGATTTGAACATTTTCAAATGGCATTTCTTCCTCGGCCTAATGGGAATGTGTGAGCAAAATTTCACGGAAATTGCATGCTGTGTTCATGATTTGAGGCATTTTGTTCGAAACGGAGTACTCCTGCAAACTTTGAAAGCCAATTTTGCCAATCAGGATGGAATATGAAAAATCTGAAATTAGCCGTTTCTTTTAATGACTATAGAGAAACTGTGTACCGATTTAGGGGATTTTTGGCCAAAATCTGTAGGAGTACTGTCCAAAAATGTGTTTTGCAAAAAGCGGCCTCCTGGTGGCGCTATAACAGGCCCATGTGAAAAATTGGGGGCAGAGGTTCTGCTCTGGCATCCA
Organism: Gymnoscopelus braueri; assembly: GCF_963280865.1. Lineage (NCBI taxonomy): Eukaryota > Metazoa > Chordata > Actinopteri > Myctophiformes > Myctophidae > Gymnoscopelus > Gymnoscopelus braueri. The sequence goes on along the minus strand of NC_137610.1, from coordinate 20,917,707 downwards.
GGGAGTGTGTGTGCACAGTTTCTCTGCGATCAAGCCAACGGTGCCAGAGATTAGCTGTACACAAAATGACAGAATGACGGACACACGGACGGACACACACACGGACGGACGGACGGACGGACAGGGGTGAAAACATACTCTCGCCATGCCTTTCGGCCTGGCGGAGACAATAAATGTTACATGTTAGTAAAAAAGAAATCACAGTGCTGACTCCCGATAGTCATGATGTGTTTCTTTGTTCTTAGAGAACACAAACTGGCTTAGTCCATTACCTGCACGTCCACCTGAAGCATTGTCCTGACAATAAGATGACCCACATATTGATTGGGGCAGTGGATAATGGTACATCACACCTTGGCTGCAGTAGAGGAGATGCAGTGGCTTTTGACCCAGCCACAGGATGGAGTGAACTCCTGAACCCCACGGCCAGAATACAAGGCACGAAGGACAGCATAATAATAAAGCACTGAGGCCATGGAAGGAAAAGGGAAGGTTAATTCCTATTCAACCCAGGCAGAAGACAATGCACATTACAATGTCGTACCCTGTGCACAGCGGAGACAAATTGAATTCAAATTCACATCTTTCAATAAGTACACTCGCCCGGTCACGTCAAGAGGTCCATAAATTACCTGTGAATGTTGGGAGCAAGAGGGTTGAGGAGAGACATTATTACCATGCCTTCAGCAGAGAGCAAGTGGAATTTGCAAACTAAGTGAGTTGAAAACTGCATAAAATTATTTCTAGAGGTTTCTCTAATCTTTAATTACAGCCAAAGCTTTGTTTTAGCTACCACGCCGCAGACCGAATTTAATTAAACAAAAATCATTTGACAAAAATCATTAAGAACTGCTGGAGTTTTGTTGTACCTGATGTGCCACAATCAAAAACATGAAATCTATTATGCTGCTTGAAAAAGAAGGAGTCATTGCATTAATATTATACTTTTTGCACTGTCCTCCCTGTACGAAACTCACTTTCCCTGTCTAATAAGCAACATGAAGTCAGATGCAATGTGATCATTCTTCCTAATTGTTTGTAAACTACAGATCTAGCAAGGAATGAGGCACATGGATGGCCTTGCTCTTCCTAATTTCTTGTACTATTGGGATTCCAGCAAGCAATACAAGAACAAGCTCAATACAGGCACAATCCTGTTGGTCATTTTCCTTGCCTACTTTAGTTTCCTCATCCTTGGATCAGGATTCAGTTCTGCCATTTTAAATCCTGCTTAGCATCCACACAGGCTTCATGTGGCAACGACCCTAGAGCCTGGGTCAGCCGCCCACCTTAGAACCTGGGTCTGCCTGACGTTTCTTCCAGTTATGGGGGAGTTTTTCATTGCCACTGTTGCAAAGATTGCTTGCTCAGGGTGGGACAATGTTGAGTCTCTGCTCTTTATGTAAAGTGTCTTGAGACAACTTGTTGTTGATTTGGCACTATAATAAAAATGTATTGAAGATAAGATAAGATAAGATACGATAATACCTTTATATCCCACTAGGGGAATTCAGTCACCAAAGGCAGCACAGCAGTTTAAGATACAGTTACAGGGCAAGAAAAGTACTGTAGATACAGCAGGGTAAAATACATCATCAATAATAAACAAAATATACAACATTATACACCCTCAACAGTGCATGCATAACAAATGCAGGACAAAAATAAATAATATCACACAGTAACCATGTCAAGTAGTGTCCTTACTGTAACTTCCGAGCTTCCGTCTATTGAACCAGCAGAGCAGCCATCGTGTGCATCATTATACATCTTCATTTTGTTGCCCCTTGGGGAGGATGTATTTTGCATTTCCCTCCCATCTCCATGAGGAGGGGGTGTGAGTGAACATTTTATTGAACCACCTATACACCCTCGATTGTATACTAAACATTTACTCAGTCACGTCTTTCAGGACAAAACCGCTTTAAACGTCTCTGTTAGGGTGATACTGTACATCACATTCGTGATTCGTAATCATACTTCACTCTAACTTATTTAGATATTCTGAAATCTGACACTTTCCCCCCCAAGACTTCTTTCACTTGGAGGGGTCTCATTTCAGATATGTATTCTGATATACAGTAGTGTTTTTAACTGAACATTAGAGATGCACCGATCAATCGGCCGTCGATCAAAATAGCCGGTTTTATATCAAACCAGCCGCATCGGTGACCGGCCGGTCACTGTCATAAATTCGGGTTTTGTGCCGGTCTTGTGTCAAATTGATAGTGCATGGGCACTGCAGCAGATGGTGCTGATTACCATTGCAATGTAAGGATATATATTCCATAATAGCAGCATTATAGCCATTGCAATGTAAGAATATATATTCCATAATCGTAGCATTATAGCCTACTACTCGATGCCGTGACAGTTGGTCCGTCAATCAGTTCAACCTTGGCACGGACGTGTGTGTGTGTGTGTGTGTGTGTGTGTGTGTGTGTGTGTGTGTGTGTGTGTGTGTGTGTGTGTGTGTGTGTGTGTGTGTGTGTGTGTGTGTGTGTGTGTGTGTGTGTGTGTGTGTGTGTGTGTGTGTGTGTGTGTGTGTGTGTGTGTGTGTGTGTGTGTGCGCGTGCGTGCGTGTACTTCTCCGATACAGACAGAGACAGCTCATCCCTCCTACCAGCACGTTTGCTTCTTGTTACAAATAAATTACTAGGCGCCATCTGAAAAGTCCTTAAAGGGGAATACCACTCATTTTCAACATTGAATCTTAGAGCTGTTGTGTGGAAAAAAAGTCCCCCCCCCCTTCTATGTCGCCTAGAACTGGAGAATTGATTGTTGGGGTCATGTGATCAGTGACATACGGTGTACTCTTTGGCCCGCCCTCTAGGCTGCTGCATTCACTAGAATGGGTAATCTCACTGAAACAGATTTTGGATATTGTACTATTGTGATATGAGTATTATTTTCCTGTATTGGCGAGTACACAAAATTAAGTACTTGTACTCGGCCTGAAACTAATTGCTCTAGTTCTTAGATAGAAAATTGGTATCAGAAAAAACGGTACTGGCAGGTCAGACTTATAAAAAAATGGTAATCGGTATTGGCGAAGAATTTTGCAATCGGTGCATCTCTAAATAACATACTCGGGATGGAAGTGACAGAGGATTGTGGTGGATTTTGGCTTTGTGTAGAATCAATTTGTCTTCTTCGTCGGCTCAGTTTAATCCAGCTAGACATAATACACAGAATATCCTGAAACTGAATCAAATGTGTGACCGTTGTGATGACCTCCAATCAGACATTTAATATAATTTTTTATTCGTCGTCTTCAAGGCTTAAAGGATTTTGGTCCTCAATCTTTAATACATTATCAAGGGTTTTATATTTGTCAATACTGTACAACCATGTCCTCTGTTGGAGCCTCTATCTACAATCCTGGCCAGACAGGAGGATACTGTTCAAAACCACCCTCATTCTCTACCTTCAACTTCAACTCAACTTCAAGTTTATTGTCACATCTCTAGTGTACAGGTGTAAAAGAGTGGGTGAAAATATTGCCAGTACAAGCTCCCAATGTTTTGCAGTTACAAAATATACTATACTAGAGTATATGGAGATCTCAGTATCTGTCAGTTCTGGCCCTTTTATGCCCAAATATGGAGATTTCGGATTTCATCAGTATATGACCAAATATGGGCTGGAGAGGGGGTGGGAGGGAGAGAGAGATAGAGGGAGAGAGTGCCTATTCCACCCTTGCAATAGCAAGCCAATGCTGGGTACGGAAACTGAACAAACTGATCGGCGTGTCACAAAGTGTCAGTGCATTCACTCTGGCAATTCCGAGCAAGCTGATAACATGGCCGTCAAATCCTGAATTTCTGGTAATAAGAATACAATAAAGAAACAAAGGAAAATGCAAAAACAACACACAAAACATTTTTGCCGATACCTCAAAGAATGTTATTAGCCTACTTTACTTGCATTTGCATTATAACATTATTATAATGGAATACGATATAAGATCCAAATGATTGCATCATAATTAACAATTTTAACCTACAGAAATAGACTAGCGCGTACAGTGTAACTGTCCCATTTGTCTTTGTGATGTTGACATTCTGCTGATTTAAGCAATAAGATAGATTGGCAACAGTGTTGATCATTTCCCTCCCCCTGACATTAGCGCTACTCCATATTATAGAAGATAGTGGTGGATGTAGCAGGAACTTACTCAATTTATTCACATGCCCTAGTCTCCAATGTGTGCTTTAATTAAAGTCAACATGTGTAATGGCAACCATTGCACACGTCCAATCAAGACTCTTCACCAAGTCACTGGCAGTTTGTGTGCTCAGCAGCACATGTCAATATGTCCAATTCTCTTTAGCTAAAATGTTATCCACTGGGGCTAATTGGTGATAGCCTATGCCCTAAAGCTGTGGTTGATGGTCTATTATGACGACAGGATCCCAGAGGAACCCACGGGACATTACCCAGGCGATTTCAATATGTTGCTGAGGTCTGCTCTCTTGGGAGGAAGGGGCCTGAAATGTTTTGTCCCTCAAAGGAAAATCCTGAGTGTTATTTTAACTCAAAAACTACAATGGAACCAAACGGAATCTTCTAGGTAAAAAGACATCTGATAACATTAAGTATTGGACTGGGAGCCAAAGCCTATTAGAGGCATTTCCCTTAAATATTCAGTCCATTGGTTTAGACCTACCGTAGGCCTTTTGGCTTTGTTTATAGCAGAAGGATTACAAACTGGATTTTTTTATTCTGGTGATAGCAAGAATGATAGGATGTAAAATACTTTAAAGGAACAAGTCTGTTTGAATGACTTTTAGATGTATACCTGCACACACGGGTGCAACTCTGAATATCAGTCCAATATATATTGTTACGCCCCGGCCTAGGGGAACCGAGACGCAACATATGCGACTGCTCCATTAACCTTCAAATCATAACCATATTTGCCAGATTAGATTTTTTAACAGTGTTGTAAACTCATTCTCCTTTGAGATGAATGCTATATGCTGTCTGTTTTCTTTTCCTTAACATTTTAAAATGTTATTGTCTCCGCCAGGCCGAAAGGCATGGCGAGAGAGTATGTTTTCGCCCCTGTCCGTCCGTCCGTCCGTCCGTGTGTCCGTCCATCCGTGTGTCCGTCCGTGTGTCCTGTCTGTGTGTTAGCACCAAATCTCCGGCACCGTTGGCCCGGTCGCTCCGAAACTGTGCACACACACTCCCTGGATGCCAATTCAGAACCTCTGCCTCACATTTTTCACATGGGTCCGTTATAGCGCCACCTGGAGGCCGATTTGTTCAAAACCCATTTTTTTACATTACTCCTACAGATTTTATCCAAACGTCATGCAAATCGGTACACAGTATCTCTATAGTCATGTGATCAACACGGATCTGTCCCATTCCCCATATTCCATCCTCATTGGCTAAGGTTGCCTTCCAAAATTTGCAGGATTGGTCCGTTTTGAACAAAATGCCTCAAATCATGAACGCAGCTTGTGATTTCTGTGAAATTTCACAAACACATTTCCACTAGGCCGAGGAAGAAATGCCACCTGCCATTTTTCACATCAGCCTCATGGTGGCGCTATAAAAGGCTGATTTGTGTTTTTAACTATAACTGCACCGATCTGCGTGAAACTTTTCACACACACTCCCTAGAGGCCAAGGAAAAACATCCGCCCTGCATTTTTCACATTTGCCTTTTATAGCGCCACCAAGAGGCCGACTTATGTAAAACACATTTTTGGATATTAAGCCTTCACATTTTATCCAAATTTCACACAAATCGGTACACATGATCTCTATAGTCATGTGATCAAGATGGAACTGTTTGATTTTTCATATTTCATCCTGATTGGCTAACAATGACATCTAAAGTTTGCAGAAGTGGCCCGTTTTGAACAAAATGCCACAAATCATGAACGCAGCGTCCGATTGAGGTGACACTTCACAAGCACATTCGCACTAAGTTGAAGAACAAATGCCACCCTTTAACATTGCCCTATTATAGCGTCACCAGGAGGACGATTTTTTCAAAACTTTTCTTTGTTGTATTACTCCTACAAATGTTGTCCAATCATCATGCAAATCGGTACCCATTATCTCTATAGTCAAGTGATCAAGATGGTTCTGTCCGATTTTTCATATTCCATCCTGATTGGCAAATTCCGAACATTGTTGGCCCACAATAACCTACCTGACCTGGCGGAGACCTGTGCTCCGAGGAGCACTTTTTCTAGTTCTATATGTGATTAGCAGTATTTACATGCACAATCTGCATTCCGAGTTCAGTGTCTTCCTTGTGTTATAGAGGAATATGTCACACATAAGTAATGTAAATGTAATCGGAAAGTAAAACAAAAAAAACGGTGTCTCTAAGCTTTTTATGAAGCTTGATTTTAGTGGTGAGAGGGGATGTAGTCTATTTCTGGTGAAATGTACATCTCTTTGAAATGCTAATCACATGCAGAGTTCATCTACATTCTCTCACACACACACACACACACACACACACACACACACACACACACACACACACACACACACACACACACACACACACGCACTATATATATATATATATATATATATATATATATATATATATATATGAGAGATATATATATATACGAGATATATATATATATATGAGATATGTAGGCCTATATGAAGACAAAAAAACTCCACTGCTTCTCTCAGGATGGCACCGCACACTCCAATGACATTGGACAGGACTCACTTAATGCTTAATATTTTTTTCCTGCACTAGTCCTCCCTTAAGCCAATTTTAAAGCTGCACTACAGTATATAACTTATACCCTTGGATTTGAGCCCGGTTTCCTGTGCAAGTGCTGAAATGTTTACCATTGAGCTAATCGAGCCTGCCTGCTTGCTCAGGGGATAAATTGAATCTTGACCATCCGGTCAAAATTCATTAAAACAAAGTTACATAGTACCACTTTAATAAAGGATAATATATAGCCTATATAAGAGCAGGGAGACAAAATACAACCCCCCCAGCCATACATACATACAGTACAGTACATACATACACATCACCCATTCTTGAAAATTGGGACAAATCATGCCTACCAAAACATTTCCTGTCAGATTTCTACAAAAACATAATTTAATCAGGCATAAATAGGTTTAGCTACTGTATATCCTACGGTCCCCTGTTTGTGTGTGTGTGTGTGTGTGTGTGTATATACACATATATATATACACATATATATTTAGTGGCACTGGTGCCCCTTTTATATTGAAGTAACAGTACGTGAGAGAGAGAGAGAGAGAGAGAGAGAGAGAGAGAGAGAGAGAGAGAGAGAGAGAGAGAGAGAGAGAGAGCGAGAGCGAGCACCTGGTTAACAGAGGAAGGGGGAGAACTGTATTGCATCTGCCAGTCAACCAATTACATTATCAAGTATTGCGGGCCAATGTTTCCTGCTGACACAACCAGAAGCACTCCCTTCCACATGTGACAAAGTGTAGTGGCCAGCAGTCGGCTAGTTAGTCACCTGCCCCTTCATGTGGTAGCCAGGGGGTCTCAGGATCCTTTATTAAACCAGCAGCTGGCCTCCATAGTTCATTCAGCTCCACGCTATTCTGTTCCTGCAAATTGCACTGCCACCTCATTACAGCTAGGTTCCACCCAATGTGTAATCCCTTGGAGAGGCTGCTATTGAATCAGAGTCCAGAAAAGCCCAAGGAATTATTAGGTGAATAAATAGCCTGTAGCTCTGGGATCATCAAGTGGTATAAATGCTTTATGCTCTCTTTATATAATAAACTGTAACCTCTCTGCTTTAAAATCGTGACTTTTATCTGCCCTTTTTGGGGGATTCCTCGTGTTTTTTTTTGCTGAATAATAAAAGTATTGACATTAACAGACAGTGGCTCAGTAGGTAGAGCGGCCGTTTGGGTCCCACGTTCGATCCCATGCTTCTCCTGGCTTAGTGTCAAGTGTCCTTGAGAACTATTTCATTATTATTATTATTATTATTATTATTTTGGGTTGTATATGAGATATATATTTTCCTGTATATCCGGCTCTAGGTTTGTTTGTGGTATCAAAAAATAAATAATAATAAAAAAAGTGTAAAAAATCATACAAAAAAGGGTCCTTGAAAAAGACTGAACGCAAACAGCTCCCTGTGCACTGTTCAAAAGCTGCTGAATACCCCTAATAGTCAAGATGGGTAAAATGCAGAGGGCAAATTCCATGCAAATGCACTTGACCAATACCACAACAACAACCTGACAATGTGTCCTTCACATGTTTCAAATTGTCGCTGTCGGGGGGAAACTTTCTACTGTATGTACAAAACCATTAACCTGACACCGTCAAATGGAAGAAAGCTTGCGACACACATTTTGTTTCACAGCGTACTTGCATCTGAGACTCCGGGCGCAGAATCGATGACAGACAGTTTTTCTTTTTTTCAAGCTACTAGGCAGGTGATTGGATGATCCCGCCCCTAGCAGCCGCTGATTGGTTCGGACACGCAGTGTTTGGCCATCTCTACTCCCTTCGCAATCCCAGACCTCCCTGAAATCAAATGCAAATGAGATTTCCGGAGGGAGGGGGTTTACCAGGCTACAAAACCATTACTTCTTAGGAAATGGTAAAACAAAATCTACCTGCGTTCCAATGGATCCAATGTAGTTAGTATTTAATCACAAGCGCTTATTAATAATTTTCATTGGTTAAATATAATAAAGAAAACAGACAGACTTAACCACTTTCAAAATGTTTCAAAAATAGCAGATCTACATCATGCTCACAATGTGTCACATCTTGATGTGTTGTGAACTTGTAGATCGGCTATTTTTGGTACCTTTGCATGACAATGTCATATGACAATAGGGCAATCATTCATGAAAAAACGAATAAGATGAAATATGGAGACATGGTTTCTGCCCGATAGCGACAATGTACTGTATGCCAAAGGTTTAATTTTCACATACGTTTTGATACAGTTGCTCAGCTTCATCATCGACTTTTGTCAGTGATGTCCAGAAGGGAACTACTCTACTGTCTACCTGTCCTTTTAGGGTCAGTGTATCGCCTCCAGCTCACTTCATTATAGAGCACAGATATAGTTAACACTTGATACCATTCACTTAACATAAAGAACTCATTGCTGAAGGCATTCATATGTGTCAGCATGAAAGCTACAAAGTGAATGTAATTTAGAGGCACTGGGATTCTGTTTCGTGCACGCAGACAATTACCCTTTAATATGGACCGCCCTAGCTCTCAGATAGGCCTGCAGGTGAGGTAAGATTGATTTATATCATATTTTGTCTCTATCCGCAGCCTTATGATTGATGCCTGAATAAGACACCATGGAAAAGTGCCAATGACTGCCAATGGCTGCTTTTAACGTGTGACAAAACCTTCATTACTGCCTCCAGTGTAAACAGTCCCACTGAGCAGATCATTAAATAGAGAGAGAGAGAGGTTTGACCCCCCCTAGGCAGTTGTGTCCTATTTAACAGACATGCTGACAGAGCTGCAGTGGTGACAATTATTTGGTTTCTCAACAGGACACGCTCATTTCTCATTTGAAAGATGTCTCATCGTCGCCTGACAACTTGATTCGAGGTTGTGCAAGGAAGGCTCTATTCACCGTCCTTCCGAATATCAGACGATGGCTGCTCACAAACTGCAGTCTCAGATGTTTAACCACATGAACCTGCCCCTATTCTGGGCATCTGTGAACATTTTGCCAAAATACGCAAACATTCAATGTAACTGATGAATTTTCAGTGAAAATCTGGCAAAAATATGCTAATATTAGTGCAAAATGGGTGAATAGGTGAAGTTTAGATAGAAGATAGTTTAATAATTTATATAATTTATATGAGTTAAATTTTCAGTTCAACAGATTGTGATTTTCCCCCTAAATTTCAAGTATGTGCAAATGTACAGTGACAAATACCCCAACAACTACAGTAACAACAACAATAACAAGTGTCTATGTGTCCCACTCCTAATGCAAATATCTTGAACAATGGCTAAAAATCAACAAAGATGCCAACGTGAGCATTGTGTGGTAATGTGATTGGTGTGGCAGTGTCAGCTGAATGCTTAATTGTCTGACCTGTGGTGCAGCAGCATTAGCTAAGCTGTGTAGTTTTCTGTGATTGGTAGGCTATACTTTTGTTGGCATACAGTACATTACAGATGGTGAATTCAAGGGACATACATAGGCCTACAGACGTTCCAGACAGCTGGCCCCTTCAGTGCCTCGCTGTAAAAATCGATCTGACTTACGGTTGTGTCCAGGCGTGCACGCGCACACATACAAAATTGATAGTGTTTATTTTCAACACAGTCAACCAGTCCTTTTCATCTGCATTATCTTTGCTTGAATATGGATTTCAAGAGCCATTGTGGTGATTCTATTTTAAACCTGGGGTGATGAACTAGGTGGGAATTCTCAGGGCTTTTCAGCTAAGCTGCCATTATTTGGCTTGGAGCCAAAAATGCAGTAAATATGTGTCTCTTGAAAGCATTTATAGTTGCAAGACATCTTTGTACACACACACACACACACACTCACACTCACACTCACACTCACACACACACACACACACGTGTGCAATAGTGTGACAGCAAGCCGGCATCAAGGCAAATGATGGCTACTTAGGAGAATTAAATATATCTTTATATAACACTTTCTGGTTACTATACAATTCCATTGGCCTATAGTTCTAGAATACACCTACTGGTGCTACTTGGACACGTCTTCAGTAATGAACCCGAGGTCATGGGGTGTTTCGGGTCTTTAATCACCTTGCCCGGGCGACCCAGCCGGGGGTGATCAGCCCCCGACTTGTGTCCAAGTGGCCCACTACTCCACTGATCCCCCCTTCGGATCCACAGCCATCGTGAGGCTTTTATGAATTTAACTACCTTTGATTTGATCTGCACTGTTACACTGATGAAGGCCTGTTAACAAACTGTATACTATTTTCTACTGGTACTAGACCCTGCATATCCACATATACTCATTTTGATAGACCATACAGTATACATGTATTCCCTGGTGATTCATAGCAGTATACTATATATATAATAGTTCACTATTGCTAGACTGTTCATAATTACGTTCACTCAGAGATCCAGTGCTGATATATATGGCCAGCAGCTCAGTATTTTATTTTTTATTTTTTTGTATTTTTTTTGTATTCATGTTCATCTTGGTTGTCTTGTCTTGTCTTGTCTTGTGAGTAGCTGTCCAAACCTGGTACTGTATGTACAGTATACATATGTACCATATTTATAATATGTATAGCTGTAATGTGTGCAGATGTTATCTATGTGGTAATTGGGTGAGCTGTCTATCACAGTACATTGTGCTTTTGTACACAAGTTGGACAGATTCACTTCCCTTAAGTGTGAAATGAGAAACAGAGAGAGACAAAGACAAAGATCTAAATGTCTAGTTCTGCTACTGGTCAGCAGGGAACATAAAAGTGTACTGACTCAGGTTGACCTCAGGCTAGTTGGAAAGCAGCCACATAGGTAGACAAGAGCCGTAAATGTCACATTCAGTCACGAGTGCTGTCCCTAAAAGACACAAGCGGCTGTCTGCTCCCTGGGTTTCAGCTTGTACTGGGGTGGTGCCCCATATCTCACTTTGTCTCTGGGACTTGTCTTTACAAAGCTTGCCTTGTGTCAATGTTGCTCTCTCCTTTTATTTCCCTGTACTGTGAGGCTTGCAACAAAGTGCAAAAACAACACAACCACCACCAAATGATTACATCAAATGAAGAAGGAAATGCTGCTGGTCTCAGGAACTGTAAGGTAAAAATGGAAGAGCACAGAGGACATTTGGTTGTGAATCATCCAAACAGACTGGCACGTTGTTGGGCTTTACCACATGCATGTTGCCAGAACTGCCATTATATTAAAAATGAATGCATAAAGCAATATGAACAAATGACTTGTAATAATCATTGCCATTCATCAAAATTACCCCTTGAAAGATCATGAGCGGTAATGACTTTATGAAATATTAAGCATCGCAGAGACATAATTGGACAGTAATTCTCTTGGACTGAAGGCAGCCAAAGCTTGTGGTATGTCATTTGGCAAGTCAAGGCCTTGCAGATCTACAATTCACTGAAAACAGAGAACGGAGAGACTGCAGGCTGATGAATTGAAGACGGCAACAATAAGTCTTGGTGAATGTCTACAGAGGTGTTCTGTTTGTTTGTCTGTTTGTCAAATTTAGTTATTCATGCATTAATATATGGGGTTGGGTCTGTTTATTGAGCACCTTTTACTTAAAGGGACACTTCGCCGATTTTGCAACCAGATCTTATTTTAATGAAGTTTAGGACTCAAGAAACAAGATCCTGTTTTTTTTTTTTTATAATCTGTGTTTTTAGATATCTAGTAATCTTCGAAGACGTCGTGACGTTATTTACGTCACGAGATATTGGTCTCATTCCTTTCCGCACTACATGTTGTCTCGACGCGTCTCAGTCAGACCAGCTCCAAAGACAGTCCCAAGGGGTGTCCGTAACACTTTGTTCAACCTTCTTTCCCCACTCGACCACTCCCATTAGCTGCGGCCAGCGGGCAACCCCCCTTGCAGAGTGAGGCATTACTTTACCTGAGTTATCTTCTGATAGTTGTACTTGAATGTTGACATGAAATAATAATCCTGTTTAGTGTTTCATAAGCGCAAGCGTAAAAAAATAAATAAATACAGCGTGGAGTGGCGGCGCTGGTAAACAAACACCGTCGTGAAAGGCTAGGATCACAATACGAAGGATTCGACAGTGATGTCACTACTATGCGACACGGAAGTAGAACTGCATAAAGATACCAAGGATTTGTCAGTGATATGACATCACTAACGAATCCTTGGACATATATGTAACTAGATGAACGTGTGCGAGGTACACGTTCTTCAGCCAGTGTTGCCAGATATTGTGAGAGAAATAAGCAACCAGGTCTATGAAAACAAGCCCAAAAGAAGATAACTAGGCCAAGAGCACTTTACTTAGACATGGGATTTTATACATTTGAAAATTGCCGATCTACAAGCTCACAACGCTTCGCGACCCATTGTGAGCTTGTAGATCTGCTATTTACAAAAAAATCTTGAGGGGGAAAAAGTGCAAAATGTGGAATATTTTTGACACATATTTGTTAGGGGCTCCCTGGCACAAATTATAATTTCAGATGGGGGTCTGTGGAAAAATACATGAACATGTTTGAGAACCACTGGTTTAAACAACAATCAAAACATTTGGAAACAAGCCCAAATATCAACTACATTTTAGAAAGAAGCCGCTTATAATAAGCAGACATGGCAACACTGGCATGCTGTTTGTATGTTGTTGTTGGAGATCACACCCACATGCAACCTCCCCTCCCCACAAAGAGGGGCAGTGCACCAAAGCATTATGGTCATTGTAGTAATGCAGCAATCCAGTCAAACCCTAGTCAAACACACAGATTTCATAATTTTTCTGGCCATAAGGTGCAAATTTTAAATTGTGCTACTGTTATCTACTACAAATACTATTACCATTGAGTGATTGCAGTTTCTTCCAGGGGTGAAATGCTCCTTTAAAATTGGGAACTCTCTGTTATTTGGTTGTTAATTGCTCTATCAAAGAAATAATTCATTCCTATGCTTGGTTATGGTGTGCAGTGTCTGATAGAATATCAATGTGACATAACACGGACTGGGCGCATCCCAGCATTTATTCAACAATGTTTTGAAAATCAATGCTGGCATGGATTTTTAGCCATGGGGGCTTCCTATCCAGGCCTCGACCTATCGCAACAATGTATTATTAACACCAGTTAAGCCCACAAACACAGATCCCCATGGTGAACTGCCAGTCTCGTGTGACCGCCGACCACGCAGTCGATGGATTGACAGGATGTGGTGAGTTAAGAGTTTTGGACGGTGTGTCTCTTGGACTGAATGGAGCTAAAGCTTGTGACGTGTTGTTGGGCCTCGTGCCAATTGCAGATCTAATTAAAGGCCTGTGATTCCCAACCTGTGGGCGGTGACGATATTTCAATTGGGGACCCCAAATAATTGGCAAAACACTAAAATTGGCAATATAACATTAATATTAAACTAATCAATGTAAAACAATTCTTTGAGACGCATATACGGGTATTTCGGGGCGTAGCGGAATCCGCCATTCATTCACCAAGTGAAACAACACAGCTTTCACCATTGGAATTGCATTTCAGAACGTACACGTTGTTAAATTGTATGGGTTTATTTCGTCATAGCGCAACATACTGTATGGTGAAGTATTGTAGTGCAGGTCATTGCAACAACCACCGATCTTGTGAAAAAATGAAAACGGGACCGCCAAATATTCTAAACTTTCCGCGATTCTGCCAATAATCATATTCTTTGAGACACACATCCGAGATTTTGCAGAGTCAAACAAGGGAATCACGTGACGTTGATCCCCTTCCCCTATTCGCTCATACTGGGACATGACGTATGTGTTGGCAGAAGAATGTCATGGTATTTTTTCTTCAAAACCTTAAAAAAATTGTTTTCATTGTGCTACCGATAAAAAGGAACCTATACTACGTTAGTTCCATTGATCCAAGCCGGAACACAATCGAGTGATAATTGATTAAAATGAACATGCTTTGAAAATGCACTTGGCCCACCCATCTGACGACTTAACACGGAAGCCATACAAGTAGCTGCAGTGTTGAGTGATCAGATGGGTGGCCTGCCAACGCTTTCGAGATTTTCAATTTGGCCCTGATCCAGAAAATGATGGGAACAACTTCAATGACAACAGTGGAAACGTCAATATTCTCATCCCAACAATAAGTCTTTGTGTATGTCTTCAGGGATGTTCTGTCGTTTCCTTTTTGTGTTTTCTGTTTGTTTATTGAGCACATTTGACTTAAAATCGGGATCTTTATTGATCTTATTGTCATTAATGAGTATGATGACTAATGACTCATTAGTCATCATACTCATTAAAATCGGCAGTGTTCATTTTGGCTAACTCTGAGCTCTCAGAGTAAAAATAACCAGATAATCCCCATGTTGTACTTCAGCTAAATAGCCGTAGATTTGCTATTTTTGACAAATGAAGAATTTTCTTTTTCTTTTCTTTTTTTGAAAAATGGTATCTCTAATGACATCCTCAAAATAAAGACACCAGGGTTAATGTGGTTAACACTCAGGATTTTACAGTGTAATAATAATACAGTAATTCACAGTGCTCATTAATCATCAAACAAAATGATGTCATTTGCTGATAGAGGCCCCTGGTTCTAGTGTTAACCTGATGTGCTATAGACGCCACATTGAAATTCTAGCCACACTCAGGGCACAGATACTACATCATTAGAGCCTGGGGAGAAATAGACCTTTGTGTGATAACTGGTGGAAGCAGAGCCTTAGCTGTTCCGCAAAATCCAGAGCTTTAATTTAACTCGGAGAGTGTGCAAATGGAACTGAAAGGATCGATGTGCACAAGTTACAAGTCTGAAAGGGTCGTTTTTGTTCCATTTGTACAGTCTCTGAGTTAAACCGACACTCAGGATTTTTACAGTGTGGGATGCAGTAAGATGCCAGGGTCACATTGTGTATCAGTGGAAGAAAAAAACAATCAAGCTGCTTTTTTCCCACAGACCTTAACACCGCCTTAACCCTTTTGGCCTAATCTCGATCCGACCTGAGTGTTTGTGATTGATCGATTGATTTGTGGGAGCGACCCTGATTGATTTACTCTGGCCAACCGATGAGGGCTCAGTTGTTAAGAGTGAAAGCAAGTCTGACTCTTCCTCCTCTCAGTTACTGATGAAAACAAGAGAGGGAGCAAGAGAGAGAGAGAGAGAGAAAAAAAAACTAGAATTCTGAGTCACCTTCTTCTCTTTATATCCCTTGCCTCTTTCCTGTTTCCACCCCCACACACAGCGCTCGGGCGTAACTCACTGGATGAAAACAGCATCTGGCCCGAGCCGCGGAAATATGTCAAACAGTCCCCAGTGTCTCACTATACAAGTAAAAATGCTGCTTAAAAAATAAAATTGCAAACAGGATGCATCAATGTTTGATGAAGTTCTGCATACAGTATGTTGGAGATGTAATTTATTTACATATGCATTTTCAGGCGGAAAAAAATGAGAGAAACCTCTCCAGTATAACGTAGCAGGGTTAATAGAATCTCACAATAAATACAGTATTTTAGCTAGGACTGGATTCTCTATCAAAAGAATAATTCATGTCTATATCATGGCATAGTGTTTATGGCATGGAATGTGACATACAGTAGAATGTAAGTCTACAGTATGTCCTTAATTGTTTATTCAACGTTTTGAAAGTCACTGTTGACATGGATTTTTAGCCATAGGGGTTGGCATTCCAGGACTCGACCTATATTGCAACAACAATGTATTATTACAACCCCAGTTAAGCCCACAAACATGGATCCCCATGGAGAACTGCCAGTCCCATGTGCCCACCAACCATGCAGTCAATGGTTTGACAGGATGTGGCGAACCAGAGCTCTTCTGGGAGGGGGTTGATACATTATGAAGGGACCGTACAATTTATTCCAATATTGGTATGTAACCAGGCGGATACTTCTAAAACATTGATTCAATAGCTGGTGGGAGGTGCCTTCTTGGCTGGAGAGACAGAGAACAGAGGAGAAATTGGCATCACTTCACTTGACACTAGGTTATTTCCTGCTCTGTGCCTCTGCGTACACTAACCTACAGCAAGTTTAACAGAAAGTGTGCAGATTCACCTTATGGGGAAAGGGCACTGTCTTGTGAAAGGTCAGCATCAAAATTAGAATGAGCAAAATAATCCATTGTCTATACTCCTGCTGTGTAAGGAGTGACCCAGACATGAGTCCTCAGTAAAACAACAGAAGGTAACGTAAGGTAACATGAGGCCACAGTATCCTTCATCAAAAGAATATACAAGGCAATAGACACCAATAAAAAGCCACATATTTTGGGGTCAATAGGTTCTATACATTGTCAGCAAGGTGATAATGACATAATTGTCATTATGATAATTGTCTGAAAAAATAAATAAATAAATATATATATATATATATATCACTGTGACTCATAGTAGCAGAAATGTCATTATCACCTTGCTGACAATGTATAGAACCTATTTAAGACCCAGATTCCATCTATTGCAATATAGATGTGACCCCAAAAGATGTGGCTTTTTATTGGTGTCTATTGCCTTGTATATTCTTTTGATGAAGGATACTGTGGCCTCATGTTACCTTACGTTACCTTCTGTTGTTTTACTGAGGACTCTGGGTCACTTCTTACACAGCAGGAGTATATAGTCACAGCAGTTAACCAAGAACTTAAACCATGGAGAAAGTGCAAGAAGATGACAGCCTTCTGGATCCTCTGATCCGTCCAGTGGTACAATGTGAACATAGCATATGCTCTGCCTCCCTCTCTTTACAAAGTTTGTGGCAGGTTTTTTAGAAAGGAAGAAAAAAGAAAACAGTGCTGATATTTGTATTAACCTTTCTGTTCTAATGGGCAACTGCCCTCAATTATACTATACATGGTGTATTTGAATAGTACCCTTATAAAAACACTTTCCTACAGTATGTGTATATTTACCCATTCACGTACTCGCACATGCGGGCGCACACACATGCACACACTCACACACTGATGGCAGAGGCAACCATGCTATCACCTTTGACACAAAGCCGGGAGGAGCTGGGGATCAAACTGGGATTTTTTTCCATTCTAGGCCTGGTATTATAGACACCATGAGAACCATGGCGAGGTCTCAGTAAAATGATCAGTGTCAACTCTAAGAGTTTACAAATTGTAACAAAATGGACTATTCGTTCCATTTTTACACTCAAATGGGTAAAATAACACACAAGGATTTCCATGTGCAAGGGCCTCAAGTATTTTTTGTAAGGCAACAAAACCATCCACCAACTCGGATCCTGTCATGCTTAAAGGAAAATGTGTCTCCTTCTAAATAAACTAAAATGAACAACCACTGTCGTTTACCTCACATAAAAGAATAATCATTTAATCATCACAGAATGACAGTTTAATTAATACACTGTGGTTGTTAAGCTATTATCAGACAAATAATGCAAATATGTCACTAAATTGAGCCTATATTTATTTATATATTGTGTTTAAATATTTTAAAGTTTATGTAGCAAATAACTGGTCTACATAAATAGTACATCACTCAAAACAAAAACATGAATCTTTACAGTGCCTACCGTGACCGTGTATGACATTATTAAGCAAAATACATGCATATCATTCCCAAGGTCGATCACGTGAGGGACAATAGCAACCATTGTGCATGCTCCATAGTTCATTTATATTGGGCCAGATGTTTAGGAGTATCTGTCATTTTACGGTTCTCCACAAAATTCTTCATGGTGAAAAAGCAGGTGGAGCTAATGGGTTCTTGAGGCAAGTGTGTTCCTTGTGAGGAGAGGAACCTACAGTATATAATGAGGTCTCTATTAAATAATAGGGGGAGGTTACAGACCTGGAGCACAGGCAAAAATACAGCACAGGCAGTTATGTATCGCTATATTGGATCACTCCAATATGATATATCCCTCCACGGCAGCGGAGGCACAGAGGTAGACTTACCAGAGTAATACGTGCCGCGGCTGTGGGCAGTGGCGTAACGGAGGGGTAGCAAGCGATGCAGTGCGGGGTGGCCACCAGCAGGGGGGGGCCCGCCTGCGCTGATACAAATATTTTTACAGCAAAAAAAAAGAAAAAAGTTGATTAATATTGGTCAAATAGAACCGAATTAGACCCGAATTAGACGCGTACGTGGGCCTCACGTGAAACTCCCGTGGGGAGGCCCTACGATTCTGCGTTACGCCACTGGCTGTGGGCGTTGCCCTCTGCGATGGCCAAATTCCTACGCGGCCCACCTTTCCACCTCTTTCCTTCTCTCGGCGCGTGTTATATGCTTGCATAAATGCACTTCTCAGCCTAGAGAGCTTAGTATTATTATTATTTGTTCATTAATGATGTTTTGTTCTCTTTAGTGTCTACACTGCCTTTAGTAGGGGGTACTAAGCACAAAAAATGGCCAAATCGTTACGCGGCGGATAAAAGCATGACATTTGATACAGATGTCCCTTGGGTCATCCTAAAACATCCTAGAAGGGGTGCCCAAAAAAATCTTAAACAGGAAGTGACTTATGGACAAAATTCAAAATGGCCACCTAAACTGTTGACCGTTGACTCAAAAGACACCAAAAGAATCTCCAAAAAGCATAAAATTTGGCACATATGTCCCTTGGGTCATCCTAAGACATCCTAGAAGGGGTGCCCAAAGGAATCTGAAACAGGAAGTGAGTTATTGACTAAATTGAAAATGGCCGCCTAGTGTTGTCGATTGACTCAAAAGACAACTAAAGAATCTCATAAAAGCATACAATTTGGCACACATGTCTTTTTGGTCATCCTAAGACATCCTAGAAGGGGTGCCCAAAGAAATCTTAAGCAGGAACTGAGTTATTGACAAAATTGAAAATGGCCGCCTACAGTGTTATCTATTGACTCAAAAGACAACTAAAGAATCTCATAAAAGCATACAATTTGGCATACATGTCCCTTGGGTCATCCCAAGACATACCAGAAGGGGTGCCCAAAAAAATCTTAAACAGGAAGTGAGTCATTGACAAAATTGAAAATGACCGCCTACAGTGTTGTCGATTGACTCAAAAGACAACTAAAGAATCTCATAATGGCATACATGTCCCTTGGGTCATCCGAAGACATCCTAGAAGGGGTGCCTGAAATTATCTGAAACAGGAAGTGAGTTATTGACTAAATTGAAAATGGCTGTGTACAGTCTTGACAGATGATGCAAAAGACACTCATTAAAAATAATCTCATAAAAGCATGAAATTTGGTACAAATGTCCCTTGGGTGATCTGAATGCATCCTAAGGGGTGCCAAAAAAAGTTTGAATAGTCTCTCAATGGAAAACACTCCTCCCACACGGGCTGCACTGCTATAATATTCAAATCGAGCAGCCAATCTAGCATTTGGTCCAGAAGCCTGAAAGCTATGCAATCTCTACCATCTCCTGACAAATAAATTAAAGTCGCTGATTCGTGGACACCTTTATGGACACTCTTGCCAGAGGCTGCTTAAGTTTGTAGAGAACTCAAGTGTGGCTGCAAAGCTGAGCCCTTCTGTTCGAGAAAGTGTAGATGCCGGGATGCTGGGTTACCTTGCAGAGCATTATGCCAATGTGCTGGTAATTGCGAAATGGCACACATGAATACATGTAGTTACTAAACACTAATCACAAAAAAACAGTAATGATCAAGAAGAAAATACATGAGAAGATAGAGTGTAAAACAAGCAAGAAGATGTAGAGTGCAAAATAAATAAGATGCAGAGAGTAAAATAAGAATATGCAGAGTAAGATAAGATGCAGAGTAAAATAAATGAGAATATGCAGAGAGTTAGATAAATAAAGAAGATTCAAAGAGCACAATAAAAAAATTATGCAGAAAGTAAAATAAATAAGTGATGTAGAAATGAAAACAGAAGGTAGACTACAAAATACGGCAAGTTATGCACTGCATAACCTGTCGTATTGAGTCTGCATAATATGCAGACTGCCATGGTCAACTATTTAAACAGCCATTTAGAATTTCTTCAACATGGTCCCTTCCTAAAAAGTTTAATAAACAAGCAAACAAATAAATAACCCCTTCTAGGATATATTAAGAAGCACTCAATGTACGTACCAAATTATACACTTTTATGACGTCCCCTTATGTTTTCTTTTGTGTCAACTGCTTTTAGGCGGTCACTTCCTGTTTAAAACCTTTTTGGGCACCCCTTGTAGGATGCGTTCAGATCACCCAAGGGACATTTGTACCACATTTCATGCTTTTATGAGATTCTGTAGGTATCTTGCATCATCTTTCAACACTGTAGGCGGCCATTTTCAATTTAGTCAATAACTCACTTCCTGTTTCAGATTATTTTTG
Organism: Gymnoscopelus braueri; assembly: GCF_963280865.1. NCBI lineage: Eukaryota > Metazoa > Chordata > Actinopteri > Myctophiformes > Myctophidae > Gymnoscopelus > Gymnoscopelus braueri. The sequence goes on along the minus strand of NC_137610.1, from coordinate 20,896,707 downwards.
GCACCCCTTCTAGGATGTGTTAGGATGACCCAGGGACATATGTGCCAAATTGTATACTTTTTGGAGATTCTATAGGCTTTTTGAGTCAATCGCCAACACTGTAGGCGGCCATTTTCAATTTAGTCAATAACTCACTTCCTGTTGAAGACTTTTTTGGGTACCCCTTCTAGGATGTCTTAGGATGACCCAAGGGACATGTGTGACACATTTTATACTTTTTGGAGATTCTTTAGTTGTCTTTTGAGTCAATCGACAACACTAGGCGGCCATTTTCAATTTGGTCAATAACTCACTTCCTGTTTCAGATTTTTTTGGGCTCCCCTTCTAGGATGTCTTAGGATGACCCAAAGGACATGTGTGCCACATTTTATGCTTTTTGGAGATTATTTTGGTGTCTTTTGAGTCAACGGTCAACAGTTTAGGTGGCCATTTTGGATTTTGTCCATAACTCACTTCCTGTTTAAGATTTTTTTGGGCACCCCTTCTAGGATGTTTTAGGATGACCCAAGGGACATCTGTATCAAATGTCATGCTTTTATCCGCCGCGTAACGATTTTTCACTTAGTACCCCCTACTACTTGCTGCTGCTGGTCTAGACACTCACCTGTCAGTCACCTGAGGTGACCCTGTCTCAGCTGCGTGTCATTCCTGATTAGGACCCAGGCTATAAGAGGAGCTGTTGCCAGCTCCCATGATCTCCCCAGCACCCAAGCAGAGCACACCTGTGTATTTGATCCCTTGCATTTGTTACTTTGTAGTTCTTAAGTTCAGTTATGATGGGTCTGGTGTAAGTATGGTTTTGCCGTTTTTCTTTACTGGTTAGTTTAGTTTAGTTTGTATGTGTTGGTAGTTTATGGGAGTCTGGTGAGACGGCGGGCACATAGTGCTTGGCTCACCAGACTCCCCACTTTTGCTTTTGACCAACCCATCTTTCTTTTGTTTGTTAGGACATTTGTGTCCTGTTATTATGTTAAGGTCACTGGTGTTCGAGCCAAGTGTAGTGGCCGTAACAGCGCGGCATCGAAGAGATGGACTGTTAGAGCTCCATATAGGTAAGCTCTGTGCAGAAGTAAACTCGCAGCTATTCCATAGCTTGGCGAAGCTACTTTAGCTCCTCCTTTGAGTGCTTCTGCTTCGCTCCACTCGGTTTGGATTGTGCCATCTCATTTATCAATTTGTCGCTTTTGTTACCTACTTTCGACACGTGTACGTACGGTCGTTACACGGTCTGGTCAGCATGTATTGTGGCGCAGAGGGTTTCTTGTCCTTTCATCTGTTTGCTGAAACCCTCCCAGTTGTCTCGGATTGGGGACTGCGCCTAACCTGTAACAAGTTTGTGGGAAGCTGTGTATAGTTAGCTTAGGCAGCTTGCGTTTTTTCTGAGTCACGCGGCTGTGCTGTATTGTTACATCGTAAACTTGTGCGCTCCAGGGGAGCAGGTTATGAGATCCCTCTAACCTCAGTGAGTGATCTGACCAAGAGTGTGCTTTGTGTTAGCCGTGTGTGTCCCAAGCGAACGGGTCTGAGCCTTCTCGATCTAGCGAATGGCGTACACATTCGAGTTGTAAGCAGACTGTACACAGGATTTACACTGTTGTTTTTTCCACACTTTGCAGGCCATCCATGTTGATAAATCGGTGTGTATTATATCACGATGGCTTTTGCCTGCTTGTCTTGCGGTGTCCGCATGTCCGCAGAGGACTCACATGACCACTGAATGCGTTGCCTGGGGTTGGACCATGCACGCTTTGTGACATACTGGGGGACCATATGCGCTTAGCTCGGTACAGGAACACGCAGGCCTCGGTCTCACAGAGACCTCGGGAGGGCGGCCTTCCCTTCGGGTACGGTGGGTCGCCAGCATTTTTCTGACCAATGGCGGGGTCCCCTCGAGGCTGCTCTGGGTGCCCCCCTCCTAAACTCCGCGCGGAGGACTTGGACCGCCTCGAACAACAGGCGGCTGCCCTGCGTGAGGCGGTCAGCGCGTTCAGTGATGAAGAGGAGGATGATGTTTTCTCCATTCATGCCCCGGAGGTGCTGGAGTTTGGCGGCACCATCTAAGGATGGGTCTTTTGCCCACTCCCACGCTGGCAGTGTTGGATCGGAGGGCCCGATGCCAGCTGCTGACGCGCATTACGCCATGCATGCCTTCTTGGAGAGGGTGGCGACGTCCCTGGGCCTCGAGTGGGGGGTGCAGGCCACTGATGACCTGCTTGTCCCCGCCTGACCTCAGTTCAGGAGGTCAGACCATGGACACTTATGGTGGGGCGAGAGACCGGGGGACTTGGTGGTTATCCTGCTATGGATGACTTAATGGTTATGTTCCCTCCTGTGGAGGACATTATCGGCAGAGCACCTAAGCTGAAGACTGGCCCTGGCAGCTTCTGGGCTCCACTTTTGCCGTCCTCTCCTCCGTGGCCCGCCTTACAAATGCGGCCATGCTGCTTGGCTCCTAAAAAAACCTGGCGAAACAGTTGTGTGCATTAGTGCAAGATGAGGATAAAGGAAACATTCAGTCTAAATGTCCAGTTTGCTAATTCACAACTACTACGACTACTTTTGTATTTTAAATTTAAAATGTCTCTAAATATTATAAACTTTCACATTTATGAAAAGGCTACTATGGGCTGCAGTGAAGTCGGACTGAATGACTGAAACGTTGTTGTTTTTTTTGCCATATTTACATTTCCTTACAAATCTATAAAGCTATACATTATGGGATGCATAGTATGAAACTCCACAAGTTATTCCTCTACACTTATTTAGTGAGAACATTGCTCCTCCTGCTGCTGAGAGCATCTCAGCACTAGAATTACTCCTGCACTTTCATAAGCAGAACAAACTTGTGCAACTGGGGGTCCAAGTAACAGTTAATTGGACAAATTAACTGAGATAAGATTATCTATTTTCAGCTGATCTACAAGGTCAAAACTACTACAAAGCTACTTTTGCACTACACCTTTGTATAACAGAGTATAAAATAGGGTTGATAAAACAAATCTATTACAATTAAAATTCATATAAAATAAAAAAATAATCCCCCAAAATCTGCTTCTTGAAGGTTCAACTAGGTTCAACTGAACCTTTCTTCCATTTTCCTCACCAATTTGTGGTCTATTTTGGGTTGATGGTCCACATACAGTAGCAAAGTGTTGATATTTAATTAGAAAGGCAGAGAATATTTGTCATTGTGCTTCAATTCAAAAGGAGCTTTATTGGCCTGAGAAAACACAGGTATAAAGATTTTTGAAACAAATAGCAGCAATTCCCCTATACTTAATAACACTTTTGGGACAATTAGCAGCTTTATTGGCATTTGTTTTCTCAGTTGAAAGAAAAAAATACGTGTCTCTCCGTCGCGATACATTGTTTGTTTGGAGCGAGGCAACTCGGCTAAGACGGTGCCATGCCCGGAAGGGGCGTGGCCTCCCAGCCCCCCCCCCCCCCCCCCCCCCCGCCCCGCCCCCTTGCTTCAACAATATGGGAATAGGCAGTTCGCCTGCCTGACAACTTCAACTAATCTCCAAGCTCACAATGCGTCGTAAGCTTGTACATTGGGTATTTTTGTCAATTGGGGAGAAAAAAATTCAAGCTCACAACGTGAGGCAACACGTTGCGTTGTGAGCTTGTCAATCGGCTATTTTCAGGGAAAGCTTTCCCCACAATTACAGAAAACTAAAAAGACACTAGTTTAGAGCCCTGAGAGACTCTGCTAACGCATGGGTTCCCAAACTTTTCAGCCCGCTACCCCAAAATAATGCGGCCATTGACTCACGACCCCACCTAACTTGAGGTAATTTGTGCACATAAACTTGCACCTTCGGTGCACATTTGTAATGTATTTTAGTATGACTTTTGACTGTAGGCCTACTACTTGTACTGTTAATAATCTTGTTAATATATAATCTATGTTAAATAGAAATACAAATATTTTTATGACCCAAAATAATTTCGCGACCCCACCGTCAGAATCCAATATGGCCACCAGTCCACCTTGTTACGGAGCTACTATACTCTATAAGGTACAGCTCATTTAAATGTTTCAATGGGAAAGTAGACAGACCAACTACAGCCACACCAGTTGTTTGTTGTATTGTATTAACAGTCTCTACCATACTGATTGGTCAAAATAACATTTTACTCAAAAAAAAGTAATGCATTGCAGCTTGAACCACTTAAACTCTATATACTTCGGGATTGGGATCCCGTAGGACTTGACGTCATTTCAGACGGGAAGCGGCACGCCTATGTTATTTTTTTTAATGAGAGGCAGCGATTATTTGGGACGTGCGGAGAAGTTGAGGGACGGTGAGGCGAGTGGGCGCGGTCCCGTGAAATTCTCACGCTCGTTTGTGCATGCACATGCGGGCGACAAGAGCTGGATTGTGTTGAGCTTTTCGCGGTAACGTGTCCACCGCTTCCCACCTGTAAAGACCTTTGGTCCGCTCCTTTTTTACACAGTACACAAAATCTCTTGGCGGAAAATGATCTACAAGCTCACAACATGTTGTTATGCGTTATTAAAAAAGCTTGTAGATCTGCTATTTTCACGGAATATTTGCCATCAAAATCAGGATGCTGTTTCATGGAATCATTGTGAATCCTCTAGGCATATAGTCTTTACATCTCTAGCAGTAGCTTTTGAGAATAGAGTAAGTAAGAGGTGTTTGCTGTCTGGTTGGGAGGCTGTGCTGTAGTAAGTGATGCCCTGACTCTTAGCTGCGATGCAGAGCTTGCTCATAACTTCTCGGCCCTCTCGCCCCAGTTCATCTCTGTCTCAAAATGCAGGAGAGAGCTCTGGGTACTAGCCAACTCAGAGAAACATGTTTTTTCTCTGAGTTGGCTAGTATACAGCCAACTCTTTTTTAAAAACGTATCTGCATTTTTAAATCCTTATTTGACAGCGATAGTGGGGGAGTGTGTGTGTGTGTGTGTGTGTGTGTGTGTGTGTGTGAGAGAGAGAGAGAGAGAGAGAGAGAGGGGGAGAGGGAGAGGGAGAGGGAGGGGAGCGAGCAAGGGAATGACATTCAGCAAATGGTTTGACCGGCCAGGAATCTAACTGTGGAACTCGCTGATCATTGCTCCCATGTGGTTTGCGCCCTAACCACTCAGCTATCGGGTCGCCCCAGTACACAGCCAACTGTTAATCCCAAATCAGGATTAAGAGAAGGAATTATTCACATTTTCTGCACAGCAAAATCTGGGGTGTTATTTAAAAAATACGAATAAATAAATAACAGCAGTCCTGTCGTTTCTGTCAGCATTTTACAAACTGATTTGGATTTTAGGAGTTTTTTTTTTTCGGTTTTCATTTACTTCGATACCATGGTCATATTGCAAATGATGAACTTGTATTAGTATAGTATAGTATTACCGTATACTGCATATTGCAATTAACAGTGCCGAAATACTGTCCGGGCGCTGCCAAAACAGTGATAAATCAGTGCGTAAATAAGGCAGCACCGCTAACCCGCTACATCCACTGGCTTCCTCAAAAAGTGTGGTATTGTTGCTGTCAGGTGAAAAAACATTACTTTTCAGGAAATTGAAAAAAATAACCTGTGTTCCAATGTAGTCATTTAGTCGGAGGCTCTTGTTATAATTTGCATTGGTTAAATACTTATAAAACCCACAGACAGACTTTTGGCACGTCATTATAGGTGAATATATCCATAATAAAGTAGCAATTTTTTAAACTTTTGGTGACACTGTCATGTGACAAAGTATAAAATAGGGCGTTAATTCATGAAAAAAACATAAATATGAAAAAAGGAAATATGGAGACACAAAGTTTCTGCCCAACAGTGACGGTTTGCTTTGGAAAGAAATGCTCTTCAGAAATATTAAGTATACTGTGAGTCATGGTTAATGAGCTTACCAGTGCCAGACCGCCGATATGGTCTGTTAACCACCTGAACCCTAACATCCCGATTCTGGGCATGTCGTACAGTAATAGGCAAACATTTGGCAAAAATAGGCAAACATGCGCCAACATTGTGACGCATTGTGAGATTGCAGATTCAATTTTATTTTAAAGAGATTTGGTGTAGAGGAAAACATTATTGGGACCAATAATAGACCCCATGGGGGACCTCAGTCAACGATGTTGGGGGACCTCTGTCAACGATATATAAGGTATAGGATGTAAGTGGTTAAAGCCTTGTTAAAGAGACAGTGACACAAATACAGTATTGCAATAGGTGCAAAGGCTTCGGGCTGGTGCACACTACTGGCAAGGAAATCAGGCACCCACCACTTTTCCCTGGCCAGATCCCCAGTGGGATTTAATAAGGCCAGTGCTGAGTTGACACGAAGTCTATAAGATGCATATGTGCATTAATGAACCTAGCTTATTGAACACCCCCTCAGCACACGTAATTGGCCTAAATAACTAGTGTGAGAGCGGGTATTTTCTCATGAACACCCCACAGTTATGCACAGGCCGTCTGTCAGCTCTGTTAACACGAAGTGGCAGCAGAATGAGTGTAGGCTACTGTTAATGAATGAGAGGACACTGAAGCAGGAGGATTCCTTTTTTTTCCCCATGTTGTGCTGGTGATTACTTTCTTTTTTTTTAAAGATCCAGTCCAATGATTTTAATTGAATTTAATTATGTTTCATTGTGGAACATTAATGATAGGAGTGGAGTTTTTTTTTTCAGCTTAAGATATATCATAACTGCCCCCTCTTGAGCACAACCAATTCTCAATGGGTTGAGGGAGCATGACTCTCTGTTTGCGCTCCTCTGTCTCAGTGCCCAGGCTTTCTCACAAAGGAATAAGTGCAATAGCACTTGACACAACCTCATTCCCTGAACGATGTGTTTCAAATACCAGTCAATTCTATACAAGATGAGGTCAAAGCCTAGTATGTGGCTGGACCACGTATGAAACGCTGGAGAGCTTTTAATTTGAAACGGATACAGGAAGCGGTGACACTCAATGTAACTTCATCAGTCAGTGATCTACAAAACTTACAAAAGGAGCTATATCCACATGACAAATAAAATGATGTCTGCCATCTTATCGGTTGTGACATTCTTTGGCCAGAAATGTGTGTCCCATAGACTGTAAAAAATAAGTGCATTCGTGAAGTGCCTGTAAGTAGTGCCTGCTCTCTATCTCTATCTCTCTCTCTCTCTCTCTCTCTCTCTCTCTCTCTCTCTCTCTCTCTCTCTCTCTCTCTCTCTCTCTCTGTGTCTCGCTCTCTCTCACTCTGCCTCCCTATTAGGGATGCCACCGATTATTCGATTTTTCGAATATTCGTTACAGTCTCCATAATCGAATATGATTTTTAAAAATCGATTTTAATTATATATATTTTTTAATTTTTTTAATTTTTTTTTTTTTTTTTTTAAATTTTTTAATTTTTTTTATGCCTTAGTTTCAATCAAAATATATGCTAATACTAATAATAGTAATATTATAGTCTTAATAATTGTAAATGGCCACAGTTTGTTTTACTGTAAAGTGGAGGAAGCCAGCTGCGCTGTCTGTGCAGACTTGGGGTGCGTTCGGAAATTACGCACCGGAGCACACTCGCCTATTAGTTTGTATTGGCCAGTGCGCTCAGTGCTGTATTTTCGAACGCGCCCTCAGAGTGCTGCTGCAGCCACACACTCAGGGCCGGATTGGCCGTCGGAAGGACCGGGACTATTCCCGGTGGCCTGCATCCTAAAAAAAATAATAAAAAAAAAGTTTTTTTTTATTTAATTTTTTTTTTTTTTTTAGTCATTGGGGGGGTGGTTACGGTGCTGTCGAATAATCGAATAATATTCGCCAGGGCTGTCGAATATTCGAATTGGCTCAAGGTCAGATTGTGGCATCCCTACTCCCTATATCTTCCTCTCTCTCGGGAGAGAGGCACGACGAGGCAGAGGAAATATGCAATAACAGCTATCCAAACCAATGACATCGGTTTGAAGCTCAAGTCTCATGGTGGCCGACTCTGGAAGTGCAGCTGGGGCCCTATGCATGAATGAGCGAAAACTGTGTGTCTTTTGTCTGTGTCTCTTGTCTGTGTCTCTTGTCTATATCTCTTGTCTCTGTGTGTGTGTGTGTGTGTGTGGGTGTAGGCTTGTCACCCAACTTCCAGCTTTGGCAAACCTGTCTCCATTTACCTTGTTTCCCTCAGTTAACACACTTGCCCTTCCATCATCTCATCAACCTCACAATATGAAACCCTGGTCTTCACTCGGCTCATTGATTGATTGATTGATGTACTTTTATTTAGTAAGACATGAGAATCACAGTACATGGAAGTACAAAATTCACAATACAAGATCTACTAAACTGGAAGACTCAGTTAAGCACGCAGCTTGTTTAAGATGAGAACCCCATGCACACAAATCATGATGAGACAGACAGATATACACACTACTATACAGAATGTCATACAATCAGCTTTCAGGTTACTGGTATGAAGAGAGAAAAAATATATATACAAAAGAGGAAAATGAAAGAGGGGGGGGGGGGGGGGGGGTAGGGGGCGGTAGGTTAAGCAGAAGGAGCGAGTGCATTTTACGGCAGCGGAAGCTGCCGCGGAACTGCCGGTGGAGGAGCGGCAGCTGCCGGCAGTGACTGCCGGCGGTGGAGCGGCAGTTGCCGGCGGTGGAGCGGCAGCTGCCGGCGGAGCAGCGGCAGCTGCCGGCGGAGCAGCGGCAGCTGCCGGCAACTTATTTTTTTCGCCGATAAAGTATAGTTTTGGACCGGACCATGACGGAGGCGCGCCGACTCAGCAGACCTTGAGGCCGAGGAGTCGCTCCCGAGCGCCTCCAGGCGCGAGTGCCCGCGACGACCGGACCGATGGTCTGCTAGTCGACTAAGCGCCGTCCGAGTTATGTACCGATAGGCACAGAATCGTAAATAATATTGGTGGGGACTGCGTTTGCCCCACTGACTGCGTTTCGCTACACAATCGCAGCACACTCCCAAAGCTGGCGCCGCCGGCAGCTCCGCGGCAGCTGCCGCTGCCGGAAAATGCACTTGCTGTCCCTCAGGTTAAGACTTAGACAGGGGCCATTTTCGAATTGCAGCCTCCTGAAGGTGTATCTTTAGGGCAGTTTTGAAAGTGAGTAGGGTTTTACACTCCTTTACTCCTTTTGGTATAGGGCATTCCACATTTTTGATGAATAGCATGAGAACGAGTTAATTCCCTTAGTTGAGCCAAATCTGGGTTGAACATGATTTGTGGAGCTGCCTCTGGTGTTATGATCATGGACTTCATTAACATTTTGGAAGTATTTTGACAAATACAGGGGGATCCCAATGTTGTGGTGTATCTTGAAGACCAGGCCCATAGCAAGTTGCTGTACTCTGTCCTCAACCCTAAGCCATCCAATCCTAGCTAAATGAGCAGGGGTTAGATGGGTCTTGTGATTGAGGCCAAGAAGTAACCTTACAAGTTTGTTTTGGGATGTTTGGAGCCTTGTTTTTAAGGCCTTGGAGGTGTTGTGATACCATGAAGTGCATGCATAATCATAATGACCTTGAATGAGGGCCCCTGCAAGAATTTTCAGAGTATTCTTACTGACTAGACGATCAATCCTCCACAAATAGCGTGTTGTTTGGTTGACATTTTTGATCACTTTTTCTGCGTTTTTGTTACCAGAGAGGTTTGCCTCCAAGATGGAGCCCAGGTAGGTAATTTCATCCTTTCTTTTGATGACATCATCACCCACTTTGATCGTGAAACTCTCTGCCTTACTAAGGTTAGGACTGGACCCAAAGAGGATGGATTCAGTTTTACCCAGGTGTAGTGAAAGTTTGTTGTCAGAGAGCCAGATGCAGATCTTGTTGAGTTCAGAGCTGAGAGTTTTCTCAACCTGCAGCCTGTCCCTGTCCGAGACTAGCAGGGCCGAGTCATCTGCGAACAGGAACAGTTTGCAGTCGCAGGCTGATGACATATCATTCACATATATCAGGAACAGTAAAGGTCCTAGTATACTTCCTTGAGGAACACCACAAGTCACAGGGAGGGGGGGGGACTGGGTGCCGTTTACTTCCACCACTTGCTCCCTCCCTTCCAGGTAGGATCTCATCCAGTTCACTGACGTATCATCAAAACCTATTGCTTTGAGCTTATTGATCATAATTGGGTGATTAACGGTGTCAAAGGCCTTCTGGAGGTCCAACATGACCATGGCGCAATATTTGCCCTTGTCGACATCTTGTTTGATAGAGTCGTTCAAATAGAGAAGGCATGTGTCAGTGGAGTGGTTTGTTCTGAAACCAGATTGGAATTTGTAGATTAGATTTGTCTCGGCAAGATACTTATCGACCTGTTCATAGACAATTTTTTCCATGACTTTCGAGATGGAGCTAAGAATAGAAATAGGGCGGTAGTTGCCAGGGTCTAATTTGTTTCCTTTTTTGTACAGAGGGGTCACCCTTGCTTTTTTGAAATCGTTAGGGACCCGTCCCTGTATGATGGAGAGGTTTATTATGTGGGTAATGATTGGAGCAATGAAGGCGGCTGAGTCTTTTAGAAATTTGGCGGGGATATTGTCGAGGCCTGTGGCTCTGTGTTGATGAAGAGCACTACATTTTTTAAACACCTCTTCTGTTTTCACAGGGGAGAGTTTAAAATCATCTTTGCGTACACCCTGTTTTTCGTAAAATGAGTCAATATACTCTTCACCATAGCACCCAGAGTGAGGGGGTAGTTTTTCAACCAAATCTGAGGTTATGGTCGTGAAGAATATGTTGAGGATTTTACTCACTTCATGTTTGGATGTGGTGAGAGTGTCATTCACCTTGAGGCTTATGTTTGTAAACCTGGTTTTCAATTTTCAAACCTTGTTTCTTAGCTTGTTTTTTTCTTTTTCAAGTTTAGCTACGTGGGATTCGAGACCCTTGTTAAAACATTTGGCGAGTTTGATCCTACCTTTATGAAACTCAGAACACTTTTTGTTTCTGACTTTCATGGCAGTAAGGATGTCCGAATTCATCCATGGTACAGAGCGGGTTTTGACCCTGATGGTTTTCATGGGAGCCACACTGTCCAAAATTTGAATGAATTTGGTTTTGAAACCAAGCCAAGATTCGTCTACCTGTGTGCTGTTTAGTACGTCGGACCAGTCCAGTTCCTCTAGCCTGTGATCTAAGTCCTCACTCTTATAGTTTTTGAGGTCTCCGATCGTGACTGATTTGTGGTAACCGGTCTTAGGTTTATGTTTCTTTCTGTTGCAGAAGATCATGTTATGATCAGATATGCCACAGGTAGAAACACCACTATTGAGGATTTTGTCCTTGTCCGTTGTTAGAATGAGTAGCAGTAGTTTGAGTGGAAACACACAGCCTTGTGGGCTGAGTGATCAGCTGGTGGAATGAGTGCCGATGACAAAACCCCTTGAATGATTTATACACTGACGCTTCCTTACGGAGCATGTCTGTGTTAAAGTCACCAAGAAGTATCGTCTCCGCATATTCCACCTTAGCTAAACACTCCTCAAGTCTTTCATAGAAATCAGTCTGGTTAGGAGGTCTGTATATGGTACCGACTAGCACAGGTTTGGCATGTTTAAAAATGATCTCGACCAGGGGTGGACTGGCCATTTGGCGTACCGGGCAAATGCCCGGTGGGCCGCTGGCCACTGGGCCACTGGGCCACCCAAAAAAAAAAAAAAAAAAAAAAAAAAAGTTTTTTTTTTTTTTTTTTTTTTTTTAATTAAATATTTTCGTTCCCGTTTTAGGATTATTACGGTCATTTCAGGGTCGCGTGGCCCAATTATTAGTTACGTTAATGTTTGGGCTGGGATGCTTTCCAGCAGGGGCCTCAGTGCGGCTGCAGAGTTCATGTGCAGGGCTGGGCTGAAACAGTGAAATGCAACGCAACGCGCAACGCTCCCCCCCCCCCCCCCCCGTTGACAAAACGGTCCGGGGGGGGGGGTGGGCCGGTCCGGACCAAAATGCCAGGGCTGAATTTTGGTCCCAGTCCGGCCCTGATCTCGACCCACACAGCTTCAATGGCTGCATCCTTCAGGTCTTCGCGAAGGATGCAGTCATTGTCATTATGTACATACATGCAAACACCACCCCCATTTCTCCCATTAATGCTCCTATCATTTCTGAAGAGTTTGTAGTTTTCAATTTCAATCTCAGAGTCCATTATCGTATGATCAAGTTTAGTTTCAGAGAAAGTTAAAATGTCAACCTTACCATCATAAAACATCTGCCTGATTTGTGTTTCCTACAAGGGAATTCACATTGAGGTGGATCATGTGCAAGCCTACACCAAAAGATTTGTTCATTTGTTCAATGGAGAGATGTTTATCCACTGAGAGAAAACGTTGGGGAGCAGTATCGGGGGGGAGGGGGGTGTTGAGGCGTAAGCGTCCATCAAAGCCTTTGTTCCGTCGTAAGCAGCCAGCTGTGGGGATTGGGGGGGGGGTGGGAGGTTGTGGGGGGATGGGTCGCGGGGGCCCCAGCACGGCCTCTGCTAGGACCCTGGCCGTGGAACGAACCGTAGGTTGAAAACGGTGCATCAGGGCCTCTGCTTCGGTGAAAACAGCTTGTTGACTCCTTGGTTCCGCGTCCTCGTCTATGCTGCATCTCCCGGTTGATCACCGTGGCACGTCGGTGCAAGCGTCCTCGTCGACGGCTGCGGTGGAAACAACGTGGGTGTTTCGGTTGATCATTTGGGTTGATTCGCCTAGTTGAGTTGGTGGGGAGCCATTGGTGTTGTCGCTTCAGTAGCAATGCTGGTTGCGCTGGCTCCGGTGATCCGGAAGCTCTTTGTTGCAGCCAGGCTTTGATGTTGTTCGACGTTGCCGTTGGCAACGCTAGCAGCTTTAGCAACGTTAGCATCGTTGGCAAAGTTTTCCTCCCTCGCCAAACGGGCAGAAGTTTGCCTGGTGGTAACTGGGCCTGGATTAACGTGGATATCACCCGACAGGAGAAGAAAAAGGATGATTAAATATCTTCGGTCCATTCGTCCTGCCGGGGGTGCGTTCTTCTTTCTAGCCGAATTCATGGCCAGGAGTGTATGGAGAACTCCAGCCGCAAATCCCAGATATTTTGTTGATATAGTAGCGCCGATCAGGTAGAAATCAGAGTGTTTTTCGTTTCTCATTTCCCGTGGATTCCCCTTTTCTGTCTCCATCAGGTGTAGATTCTGTGGAGATTCAAGGAATGAATCCGTCGTCCACAGAAAGATGAAGATGAGAAGCAAATCCAGTGAAAATCTGGCAAAAATGTTGCCGTGAGTGCAAGAGCTAATTCGCTTGCGACTTTCCATCTCGGCGTCTAGACTGTCTAGACTGTCCTCATTGCAAGAGGATTGTAGTACTGTAGCCTAGCTACTTCTTACCAGCTCATTTGCTAGTTTAATAAAAATGTACAGTATTCTTAAGTGCAATACACTGCCAGTGAGAGAACAGCGAGCGTCAAAACAGCCACCCCATTATTCTCTATGTACAACCAGGGGTTCACACCAAGGATTGCCTAACCGCCTGCATGAGCCAAGTTTAATTAAAAAAAGGCAAGCAAGTGGAGTTTTCTTTCTGGTTGGCCGAACGGGCAAGAGGGTTTTATGCAGTTTTATTTTTGGAATGTTTTTAGAGACTTGGAACAGTTAGAAGCATCTTTTTTAAATTTTACACTTTATTTATTTATTACACAATTATTACAGCAAGTACAATTATGAAACCAATGATAAAATGATAACACAAAATCCATTGCGGTCCTATGTATTCAATTCATATGCAATTCACCCTCAACTTGCTGACAGTACTCTCTGGTGGCAAGCTAGAAGACTTATCTAGATCCTGTTGCAATTTGCGACAGGTGCTCTTTCAGGGTGGTTTTGAATGAGGATAGGGAGTCGCAAAGTTTAATGGTTGGTGGTAGGGCATTCCTCATTTGCTGTTTACACGAGAAATATGTCCATAAAAACTATCAAACGTCCTCATTCTCTGTTCAGAGCACACTCTCCGCCTCTGACAAGCAAAGCTTATGTACAGCAAAGTGAGTGAGACAAAAGGTATTAAAAGACATTTGTTTCTATCTATATCCTGGCCTGCTGAGAACAACAGCAAACTAATTAGCAATGTCTTTCACTCCTCAAATATTCATTCAATGTTTCTGTAGTTGAGCGAGTGTCCGCAACGTCCCTACCAGGCTCTGTGTGTGTGTGTGTGTGTGTGTGTGTGTGTGTGTGTGTGTGTGTGTGTGTGTGTGTGTGTGTGTGTGTGTGTGTGTGTGTGTGTGTGTGTGTGTGTGTGTGTGTGTGTGTGTGTGTGTGTGTGTGTTCCGGCAAGTACGCGCTGTAGTTTGATGCAGCGGAGATATGCCTCTTGTTCTTTATGATTCTAGTCAATTTGATTGGTACAGGTTAGCCTTGATCGTGTCACTACGATCAAGGCTAAGGTTTTAAATGAAGAACAGAATGCCTGTTGTAACAGGACGGATTGTCTGTACCAGTGCTCCCTCCCTTGCATCCAATGTCAATCCGCTGCATTTATTATGGTAGATGTCTCACTTTATATATTCACGTTTGCCTGTGTCTGCATGTTTATTTGGTGACTAAGATTTACACTCACGAACTGGGCTTTACACTGAGGATCACTTCTCAGTGCCAGATGCCAGATTACTATAACAGAATTTTATATTTCCTCCCAAGATCATTTGACATCTTCTGCTCTCTGCGGTCTGTTTGCGGTGCTGTAGATTCACTGTTGATGATGACTCTGCACCTCCTGCACAAGGGCATCAGTTTGCTCTTGGGAGGAATTAAGTTTCCTAGGCTTCTGTGGAAATTACTTCACTTTGGAAATGGCCTTTAAGAGCAGTGCAGCTTGACCTGGTAAAGGTAATGAAAACCTATCATTTCATTGGTCAAGATTGAATCGACCTGAGACACACCCACTGATAATATGTGACTGGATTTGAATAAGGACTAGTCATTTTATAACAGAGCTTTCTGTTACTACTTCGATATCGTATTAAAGGACTGTATTATTCTCTAGGCACTGCTGGCTCTTGTGATTGTCACAAGTGGGGGTGAGGGCTGAGACGAGTGGCTCAGCCAACTATGAGATCCTACATCTCAAGTATCTAAGTATTTATCAAAGTCGTTATATTACAGCTGGTCTGCTAGCCACTCCGCTTCTCGGCTGTACTTATAGGTAGGATATGATGTCATACGATCTTAGGACGACGTCACACTGGCGTTGCGTCCTTAGTCGGGCGTAATGCGAAGTCGTCATCGTCGCCTTGGCAACACATTTAGTGTGTTTTTTTCATGTCATATGAAAGCAGAAAATCATAGCAAAATAATAATATATCAGATTGAGAAAACACCAATTGAATGACACACATTCAGAGATAGTACTATGCTCTCTACTAATCTATCTATCCCATCATGCATAGCGGGGGTTGCATTTCCTTTGTTTACTGGGCTCTCTGTGTTCCCTGTATGCTCTCTGAGATGAGACCAAGCCACTGCCCCCTGCTGGAACCGGCTGGAACTAGTGCCTCATGGAGGATCAAAATAGGGCATAGCAGTGGCGGCCATTTTCTGGTTCCACTTCAAAATAGTCAATGCATTTTTCCCATTGACATTTCCAAAAATATTTTTATCAATTATTTTAAGCCTAGAACCAAGCCATCCAGGGTCCTGGTGATTCATGACCATAAAACGTTTGATTCTGTGAACACACTTTTTTGAACACGGCAAAACAAAGGGTATTTATTAAATATAGTATATCATATAATTAAATATAAAATAAAATAAAATCACAGAAAAATGATTCACCAGGACCCTGGATGGCTTGATTATAGGCTTAAATCAATTGAGATAAATATTTTTGGAAATGTCAATGGGAAAAATGCATTGACTATTTTGAAGTGGAACCAGAAAATGGCCGCCACTGCTATGCCCTATAGATAACGGTTTTAACAAAATATCATTGTTAGTACTTTTTTTAGATTTACATTAGACACAAGCTAACAGTCTAGTAATACCTTTCAAAAACGATTGGGTATAAATCGCGGATTTGACCCATGCATCCAATGTCAATCCGCTGCATTTGTTATGGTAGATGTCTACCATGTCTACGTCATATATACTGTATTCAGTCTAATAAAACCTATGTTGCCACTGTGCCACAAGTATTCCATCCTCCTTATGTCCTACCTGACATTCAAACCCTGGTCTCTTACGCAAACACCAAAATGTCCACTGCAGAGCTAAGCCGGAATGCTTGTTTGGGCATTGTACATACAGTATTACGCTTTGAGCTTCAAGCCATATCTCTTGTCAACATTGCTCCTACACGACCACAGGATCTTAATTTTGAAAAATCAAGCGCCTTTCACATTAGCCTGGCATGGCCAGACTAATATCACTGCGTAGATATTAGTCTGGAATCTCTTTGTGGAACCTGCATTTCCAAGGGGCGGATAAAAAAATGCCTTTGGTGATAAACCTGCCCCATATTTGCATACTGGGCCCTGATTGGTAACCCACAACTTTGGGGGCAGGGACATCCAATCAGAATCGAGTGGGGCCAGAATAATCTGCCGAGGGCTTTTTTTTTTTTTTTTTTACTGCCAGATTTGTCTGGTTTCCAGGCTACTTTCACATATCCAACCATGAGAAAAGAACGTTTCCTGTCTTAGCCAGCAAACTCTGTATTTGTGGATCGACCTCAACTGGGCATCCACACCTCTAATATGGACCAAAGGAGGAGGTATAGGCTGCTGAGCCCTGTCAGCATCACACTGGGCCTCATGTCATCTTAGCTGTTACTGTATCATCTCTTCAAACAATATCTTTAATTCAACCTCATATAGGCTTATCTTATTTATGGTAGACTTCACTCTAAAATAACATCAGTGGAAGAGCCAGGGATCTGGATTAGTTTGGTTTGGACAGAGTATCATATTCAAGTGATTCGTTATTTAAATTGTACATAGTTTCTTTCAATCTACCACTCTATGGCACATGATGAAATCCATCCATCCATCCTTCCATCCTTCCTTCCTTCCTTCCTTCCTTCCTTCCTTCCTTCCTTCCTTCCTTCCTTCCTTCCTTCCTTCTTTCCTTTCTTTTCCCCCCCCAGTACGACTCCTGACTGGCTAGACTATTTGCTGTGTGACTTTCCCCTGC
Source organism: Gymnoscopelus braueri (assembly GCF_963280865.1). Lineage (NCBI taxonomy): Eukaryota > Metazoa > Chordata > Actinopteri > Myctophiformes > Myctophidae > Gymnoscopelus > Gymnoscopelus braueri. Next base: position 20,879,598 of record NC_137610.1, on the reverse strand, counting down.
TCTCTGTCTGTCTGCATTTCCTGTCTCTTACTTCACTGTGATAAAGCTGAAAATGTGCCAAAAATAAATCTAAAGAGAAAGGGACTTTTTTTGCAATGGGTTAGAGCAGAAAATCAGCTTATTTATGTAGAAAATCCCAATGTCCTTTGCATAAATGCTCCCTATTCATCAGTGTATGCTCATGGATGAAATGACGTGCACACACACTTTAAAATACATGTTTTTCTGCTGCAATGCCTTTCAACTTTGATGTTACTTGGTACTAAGTTAGTGCTATGCAGTAGGGCTCCACACATACAATACGGAAGAATTTGAATGGAGACCACTGACAAAGCACTATGAATTACAAATGCGGTGGCAGAATAATGGCTGAAGTGATGTATAATAACACTATTTCAAGCTTTTGAAGGTAGGCATTGACCCAGGAGGTAGAGCGGCCGTCTGGGAACAGCAAGTTCCCTGGTTCCATCCCTGGCTTCTCCTGGCTTTTTGTCCAAGTGTCCTTGAGCAAGAAACTGAACCCATAATTGCTCCCCAAGCACCCCTAGGTGACATCCCCACTGCTCCTAATAGTCAAGATGGGTCAGATGCAGAGAGCACATTTCCTCACAGGGATCATAACAAGTTATATAAAACTAGAAAAAGTGCTCCTCGGAGCACAGGTCTCCGCCAGGTCAGGTACGTTATTGTGGCCTCCTGGTGGCGCTATAATAGGCCAATGTGAAAAGGGTGGCATTTATTCTTAGGTCGTTCACGGCAATCGGACACTGCATTCATGATTTGAGGCATTTTGTTCCAAAAATGTGTTTTGCTAAATTAGACCTGCTGGTGGCGCTATAACAGGCCAATGTGAAAAAGGGTGGCATTTCTTCCTTGATCTAGTAAGAATGTGTTTACTTTTGTGAAATTTCACAAAAAACGCAAGCTGCGTTCATGATTTGAGGCATTTTGTTCAAAACGGACCAATCCTGCAAATTTTGGAAGCGAACCTTAGGCAATGAGGATGGAATATGGGAAATCGGACAGATCCGTGTTGATCACATGACTATAGAGATACTGTGTACCGATTTGCATGAAGTTTGGATAAAATCTGTAGGAGTAATGTAAAAAAAAATGGTTTTGCACAAATCGGCCTCCAGGTGGCGCTATAACATGCCCATGTGAAAAATTTGAGGCAGAGGTTCTGAATTGGCATCCAGGGAGTGTGTATGCACAGTTTCGCAGCGACCGGGCCAACGGTGCCTATAAAGACACTGTGTACTGATTTGCTTTTTTGTTTTTTGGATAGAATCTGAAGGAGTAATATGCAAACATTAGTCGGCCTCCTGGTGGCGCTATAAAAAGCAGATGTGAAAAATGCAGGGCAGTTGTTTTTCCTTGGCCTCTTGGGAGTGTCCGTGCAAAGTTTCACACAGATCGGTGCAGTTATAGGTAAAAACGTCAATTGGCCTGTTATAGCGCCACCATGAGGCTGATTGGAAAGTTTTGAAGTGGCATTTCTTCCTGGGGCAAGTGGGAATCTACGTGGAAAATTTCACGGAAATCGCATGCTTCGTTCATGATTTTAGGCATTGTGTTAAAAATGAAGCAATCCTGCACATTTTGGGAGCCAATCTTAGCCAATCAGGATGGAATCTGCTAAATCAGACAGATCCGTGTTGATCACATGACTATAGAGATAGTGGCCCTCATTTATCAACGCAGCGTATAAACCGGCGTATATTTTTCCATATATTCGGCCGTACACCAACGTCGAAGTCACATTTATCAACGAATCCTACACAGCTGATCCGAGCCTACATTTGGTCCCAGGCTTGATAAATGTCACGGCTGGAACCTAGCGTCATTTAAATAACACGCCCTTAAATATTCTCAAAACGCCCCGATTTTACGACATGAAGAAGGACCAGAATACGACCAAAGACATCAAAAGCCAATGAGAAAGAGTTTCCCCCGCCTGCCTCGCCACACACGCACACGCACACGCACACGCCCCCCCTCTCTCTCTCTCTCTCTCTCTCTCTCTCTCTCTCACACACACACACACACACACACACACACACACACACACACACACACACGCCCGCCCAGCTGTGTTTTTCATGTATTGTAATCCGTACCGTTACCGTAGCGGTACAATCTTTGTCACGGAGGCTTGTAGCCTACATGAATGACATATTATGATACCAATCACATCGCCATGAATGGAATACGTTTGTATATTATACCGAGCAGTGCACAAGCAGTCATGTAGGATATTCCCCGTGAGACTCGGACGGGCGGCAGTGGTTTCGTTCCGCCACGTTAATAAGAGATTGGAGCGTCGGGTTTATATCCTTAACCCAGCCAGGTTGTTGTGGTCTTCAAAACTCTCTATGACATAACTCCATAACATAGGACAAGCTACTGTAAGTTTGTACACCTCACTGTCCATGAAAAGATCGTCGGCAGTCCCGACCGCGGGACTCCCGAAGCGCTGTATATTTTGAAAATAGCAGATCTACAAGCTCACAACGCGTCGCGATGCGACCCGTTTTTGAGCTTGCAGATCTGCTATTTTAAAATAGCCAATGCAACTGAATGACTGTTAAAGCAGTTTGTTTAAATTACTTTATAAAATGTTATATTTTCACAGGGATTAATTATTAGTGTGTAGATATACATTTAGGAGTGGATTATGTGTCCAGATGCCTGTCAGACAGTCAGACAATGCTGCTCCGCAGGTCTAGAATGGAATAAACGGGTGCAGCCAACGTCAACAACTGGTCTCGACCAGACGTGAGATCTCAGCCTACGGTAGGATGAAGCCCACGTCAGGATATATTGATAAATGCCGAAAGGTGCGGTGATCTCGCCCTACGCCCATTATTTGGGCTGCACCGCGTTGATAAATGAGGGCCAATGTGTACCGATTTGCGTGTTTTTTGGAGAAAATCTGTAGGAGTAATATCCAATAATGTGTTTTGCAAAAGTCGGCCTCATGGTGGCGCTATAAAAAGCATATGTGAAAAATGCAGGGCAGATGTTTTTCCTTGGCCTCTGGGGAGTGTGCGTGCAAAGTTTCACGCAGATCGGTGCAGTTATAGGGAAAAACGTGAATCGGCCTATTATAGCGCCACCATGAGGCTGTTAGGAAAGTTTTCAAGTGGCATTTCTTCCTGGGCCAAGTGGGAATCTACGTGGAAAATGTCACGGAAATCGCATGCTTCGTTCATGATTTGAGGCATTGTGTTCAAAATGATCCAATCCTGCAAACTTTGGGAGCCAATCTTAGCCAATCAGGATGGAATCTGGTAAATCGGACAGATCCGTGATGATCACATGACTATAGAGATACTGTGTACTGATTTGCGTGTTTTTTGGAGAAAATCTGTAGGAGTCATATCCAAAAATGTGTTTTGCAAAAGTCGGCCTCATGGTGGCGCTATGACAGCCTGATCTGAAAAATGTGGGGCAGAGGTTCTGCTGGGACATCCAGGGAGTGTGTGTGTGCAGTTTCACAGCGACCGGGCCAACGGTGGCGGAGATTAGCTGGTCGCAGACAAGGACGGACGGACACACACACGGACGGACACACACACGGACGGACGGACGGACGGACGGACGGACGGACGGACGGGGGGCAAAACATACTCTCTCGCCATGCCTTTCGGCCTGGCGGAGACAAAAATGCTTACACAATGAATGTATGCTTACATTTTCAATTCATTGACACAGGTAAAGTCCACTATTCGCCCACATTGGTCCCACAGCTTGCCTATGGAATCAGTCCCAAGCTCCATAGTTTGTTTCACACAGTTAACGCGCACACGCGCGCGCGCACACACACACACACACACACACACACACACACACACACACACACACACACACACACACACACACACACACACACACACACACACACACACACACACACACACACACACACACACACACACACACACACACAGCCAAGGCAGATAAACATGCTGGGAGCATTTAAAGTATCTAGTTAGTCTCAATCATTCTCAGGAAATCAAACCTGTCTAAACTTAAGGCTGCTGTACACACATAAGACAAATGACTGTTTACAGTGTCAGCCAACAATAATGATGTGAAAATAATAATAATATGTCTTGTGCTGTACCTGTCAAAACTTGTAAGGTCGCAGACGCATATAATTGGTTGTCTTTCATTTCCATTGGTACTAGACCTTACGTCCTTGTCAGAGGCATTCATGGTTACCATGGAGATGACAGCTGAGTGCTGTGAAGATGACATCTTGTTCCAAAACTTGTCTCATGACTCTTTGTTTGGGCAGAAAGGCCTGTCCTCCGACCGCTTTGGTACGACATCCATCAACACTTGTGTCATGAGCAGGGTTGAAGTTGTGTGTGTGTGTGTGTGTGTGTGTGTGTGTGTGTGTGTGTGTGTGTGTGTGTGTGTGTGTGTGTGTGTGTGTGTGTGTGTGTGTGTGTGTGTGTGCGTGTGCGCGTGCGTGGGTGGGGGGGTGGGTGGTTATGGTCATTACTTTTTATTTTATTTCTTTAATTAAACATTAAACAACATTCCTGTCAGGAAATGTAGATTTTCTGATATAGGCTATTTGATGTTTATGTTATGATTATATCACAATTTAATAATTTTATCAAAACATTTTGTTAATCACATTAACTCATTTTCAAAATCACTCAACGTTTCTCTCCTTTATTTAAAAAAATAGCAGATTTAACAAGCTCACATAGATCAGGTTGTCCATCAGTTCGCTATTTGTCATGCTACAACGTATAAGGCTTAACACTCAGTTGACTGAGGGGTCAAAACTACCTATTTTGAAATGTTTTTCTCAATTAACTACTGTATTAATTACATTGCATTTAGTTGCACCTTATGGCTAAATCTGAATTTGTTTATTAATCGTCATGTATAATATATTACACTCAAATTGCTATGGATGTGCAGATACTGTACGTTTCTTGTGTATGAAAACCTATCAAAGTTTGAGCCCAGATAATGAGGGCTTTTAGGCTTTCATTAAAAATCTTCTTCTGTTACAGTCTGTCATTTTGACCCAGCCCGTCACTTTGTGTAGGGAAGAAAGCTTAGTCATGTTAGTGTTGAGCACGACTCAACCCTTCTCAGACCTGCGTCATAAGATAGGCCAGTCATAAGTTTCGGATTCTGTAAAACGATTATCCCTCCTGGCTATTAATATCCATGCAGAGTCGGCCAAACTATACTGTAGGTTTGTCTAGTGTTGTTTTGTTTCCTTGTGCACCACCATGTTTTTTTTCCGCCTCTAAGTATCTCTGCAAAAGATTGTACATACAATATAATATACAGCAGCCCATAGATATCACCCTATACAATACAATTCTGAGTGTTAATTTAACTGAGCGTGTACACATTTGGTGCCATTTCTACACTATAGATACAATGTATACTTTTTTTTATTGTTAGAGTGTACATCAGTTTCACATGCGAGTGAACAAGATCTGCTCACTTTTAATTAGTTTTATTGGCCAAGCGAGAGAGAGGATTTTCTAGATCATTTATTTGTTCTGCCTAAAACATCCAATTATTCAGTCTGTGAGGCCCCTGTGAGAAGTGCCATAATTCCAGACCCCGTTATCGACCAGGACACTGTACTGCTCTTAATTAAGTTGGATAGCTATTCCCAACCACCTTCACTGAGAGCCCATACCCCACAATCATTTACCAGTCACCCAGTCTCTGAATAAATCTGGGATAATGAAGTCTAGACATGTGAAAAAGGACAGCAGAGAAGCTTATCTCCAGTTTTGTCTCCACGTATAATGGTAATGGACTGCAGAGCTGGAAACCCTCATTTATTGGTTTCAAAATAGCTATCACAGGAGTAGCGAAAGCAATAATACGTCATTATGGGTCCATTTGGGTCCATTCTCTGAGATAGATGAACACCCAGGATTGTACTGTGATGGTTTCTGAATTACGGGTTTTAGGATTAATTTTCAAATAAATTTCAATTCCCATTTTAGATTGTATTATAAGTTACAACACATTAATTGTTAATATTCCATATATTTTATACTAGAGAAAATCTATTTTAAAAACAAAGAAAAGCAACAGAGAAGTATGAGGTCACTGACTCATTCCTCAAAACCGCATATTCTTATTTTTGTTCAACATTAATCAAAATGGTCAATATGTGGCCAGAGAATAACTAAGTTACGCCAATTACAAAAGCAAGTAAGGATAAGGATAATTCCTTTAAGTATGCTCTAATAATGCTGCTAATATAATAATAATGCTGCTAATGTAGTCTCTCTAGTAGGATAGCTTAGCTATAAGTATTGTACTGTAGCAGCTAGTAGCTTAACTACATTTCCCAGTAGCTTGTGAGTATCTTCACTAGCTTTCATGTGGTTAAGCTATTTTTGTCACCATGTAGCCTTGTTACTTTTCAGTGGCACGTCAACATAAAGTAGCGCAACAGAATAATGCTGCAGTTTGTCTATCACAAAGACAGAATTCTCCATCTCCATCCCTTTGTGGCTTTTACACAGTCATATGTTTTAATCAATTACTTGTTGTCATGACATCATCAGCCACTACATTACCAACCACAGGTACAAAGGCTTCATTCTAGCTAGATATTTTTACTAAGTAACTTGAAGTAGGGCTTTATGAGCTACTTTAAAAAGCACTTTTTGTTATGAAGAGTTACTAGTCATTTAGATAGCTACAGTTTTTTTTAAAGTAGCTTGCCCAACACTAATGCAAATACTATGAGTTACATTGTACCACTTGCATTGTGATTTGTGTCAACAAGGTGTTTCACATTGGTTGTGATGTCATCGATGGGAGAGTTTTGTCTTGTTATTATAAACATGAAAGACCAGCCGGCAAAAATATAATCCCTTCTTTCACAGAGGATTATGTGAGTGATTATCGGAAAATACATCAGTCACAGGATATTGAGTTGGCTTAGCCACCTGAGGCTCTCCCCTCTACACACTTATCTCTGCCCAAAGTTAAATGATAAAGGGAATATGCCATCAATCCCTCACCCTGAGGCATCCTAAAGTGGTTTTGGTTGATGCAATCTGTATTCTGAAACTCCCATGAGTCAAAAGAGGTTCCTTCTAAGAACCACACTAAACTAAATGAATGGTGGGTGTTTGGACTTCTGAAATGTCAGTCTGACTAAAATATCTAGCTGCCGGGCCCGGAAACCTCATTTGTCCAAAATCGCTAGTTTTCAGGAATGGGAGAGAAGAAAAACAGTATTCCAATAGTTATTATTTTGTCACAAGTATGTATTTGAAGAATAAATGTTTTGAATCGCGCGATACTAAGAGCTTGAATATTAGATATATTGGAAGGGGGGGTGGATGAAGGGGCGATGATGTGAGGACGGGGAGGTGAGGATGAAAGGGGTGAGGATGTGGAGATGAGCTGAAGGGGGTGAGGGAAGGGGGGGTGACGATGAAGGTGGCGAGGATGGAAGGTTTGGAAAAAGGGGCACGGATGAGTAAGGGGGCAAGGATGAAGGCTCTGGGGTCCGAAGAGAGAGGCGTCCGTCTTGGCTGTCGTCTTGGCTGTCGTCTGAGACACGCTCCATCACTTCGAGACTCCCCCCCCCCCCCCCAATTCAATTCAATTCAATTCAATTCAATTCAATTCAATTCAATTCAATTCAATTCAATTCAACTCAACTGTTGTCTCAATACACTTTCTCTTGTAGAGACCCGACATTGTCCTACCCGGAGCAAGCAATTCTTTGCGACAGTGGTGGCGAAAAACTTCCCCTTTACTGGAAGAAACGTCAGGCAGACCCAGGCTCTAGGGTGGGCGGCCATCTGCCTTGACCGTGCCGGGGGAAAAGAAAGAGAGAGACAGAGAATGAGACGGTCGGAGAGGAGGGAGGGAGGGAGGGATACGAAGTACAATGCCCGAGTGACAGTGACAGGCAGACCTGGCAGGTTTATATATTCCTTGCTTATTGGTGAAAGGGGAGGAGTTTGGGTGGAAAGAGATCAGTTACCATGGCAGCGAAGTCACGGAGGGGAGTATGTTAGTAACTGATTATGCCATGGTAACTGTTACCATGGCAGATAAGTCGAGGGATGAGTTGTTGTCACTTGTCATGTGAGTAGGAGTTGATTATGGTTACCATGGCGATTGATCAAGGTGTGTTACCTGAGGAGTGAACCAGGAATGGAGAATGGAGCATGGTAGTAGAGTGAGGGGAAAGCAGGGTGAATAACAATCTTATTGTTTAAAGACGTAGTCTTCCTCCTGAACATACGTTGTAGGCTACCAACTCCATTAAAATTGGCTAGAGCATGTGTTTCTCAACCTTTTTTGGGTCAGTGCCCCCTATCCAATATCCAGGTCCCTTACCGCCCCCCCCCCCCCCACACCCAATTACATTTTGTTTTCTTTATTTATTATTGTGTATTGTCAGATTTGTCTGTTTTTCCAGGCTAGTCATGTCAGTATCATGTCAGCATCATTGTTAGTCATGGTCAGTCCCATGTTTGTTTGATTGATTGATTTGAATACTTTATTAAAAGATTGCAAAAAAGGATAACACAAAAAGCCCTAGGGGCTTGTTTCCATTGTGGTCTTGTGTATTCAATTCATCGGGACATTTAAAGACAAACAATAATTTACAATAAACAGGACATCATGAACACTAGTAGCAATAAATGTATATGTACAGTAAACAGTGTGGGGAGGGGGTTCATTTCTGGTGTTAAGCTTAGAGGACTTTTCTAGGATGTCTGTATCATTGTTACATTGTTGTGGTCAATATCATGTCAGTATCATGTCAATATCATGTCAGTATCAAGTCGGTATGATACTGACATGATATGATACCACATATACACACCAACCACGCATTGCATCGTGACAAGCTGTTGGCTTGTAGATGTGTTCTTTTCGGCAAGCAACAGTGTCATACGACAGAGTATATATTAGGTGTTTAGCAGCCTTTCCACCTGTACAAACCCCATTCAACACTTAGTAATCTAGCCAATCTTACATCATCATCCCAATAAAAAACGTGCAACTACCACATAATTCCGAAACCATGCTCCGATCAGCGCAATATAGGACTAGATCTGAAGGCCTCCCTGTTTTTGTCTAATCAGTAGTTCCCAAACTTTTCTGGATCAAGGCCCACTTGAAAATCTTGAAAGCGTTCGCAGCCCACCCATCTGACCACTTAACATGGCAGTGATTTGGCTGTCGTGTTGCTCAGATGGGTGGGCCATGTGCATTTTTTAAATATGTTTATGTTTTTTTATATATTGATATTGATTTTTTTATAAGACATGACATTGACGAGACAATAAGACAAATGATATGTTTATGTTATCTTATCATTAAAACCGTAGTGTTTTGCCAATTATTTGGAGGCAACTTGCAATACCCTCACTGCCCACCAGTGGGCCAGGTTGGGGACCACTGGTCTAAATGATTGCCTTGCTTTCTGGTCAAAGTCTACAGCCTGTCTGGATCAGTCAACTTCAACAGGCAGATCCTGTTGAATGATTCAGCTGTTTTCTCTTCCTATACTGCAGGATGTTACATATTTCAAAGCCACTGAGGCTGAGACTCCAGTCACTTTGATGCAATATCCAATTTGATATTCATCATTATGTTTTTGTCCCTCCGGAGAAGAAAGCAAGAAGATATAAATGATCAAAGCTATGTACTTTGATACTTTAACTACGTGTTTGCATGGTACAAAAAGCTGTAACATGAACATGTTGTAATTCTAGACTCTGTGGTTTACTTCTGAGAATATTACACACACATGCACAGACGCACACACCCACCTTTGTCACACTCATTGTCATAGTGGGAAGCAGTAGTTCTTCTCTCTCCCTTGATGGTCCATTGTGGAACCTTGGGCCGTCAACCTTTACTTTATAGAGTGCAGTCAGAAGACAGGCCTTGATAGCCACAGCGTTGATATACTGAATGTAATAGATAAGAACTTCAGAATTCTCCAGGCGCTCAACCGAACGCTTGTTTGCATGCAGACTTAGATGTGGAGCGAATTGCCTTCGTGATATATCAGGTCGTATTGTTTTAATATCATTAATTTGCTGTTCTTTTATTCACATAGTATAGAGGGAATCTCCCTTGTTTGTCAATAAAGATGCCTTGCGCATGTAAAAGGTAATTTCTGTGTATGTCGTCTATAAACTGGACTTTAGGGTTTATTGAACCAAGAGTGACAGGTCTGTCACGGCACATCAGCTGGTGACCCCGACCGTGACCCTGTCCAGTCCAGACGACCGCTGGATCCATAAGATCCAAATAACAATTCGCCCATACACTATGTGCTACAATTCCTTGGGGCCCCAGGAAGGGTACACGCGGTGCTATATGTGAATTGTATTATACCAAATTTAGGTCAATTATTAAAGACAATGTGTAAATATGATTGCATACATGTGAAGTCACCACTGAACAGCAGATTGAATGACCTTTGTGTTTAATACTTAGGCTCTGTACTTCCTATACCCCATGATGTCCTGTTAGCGTGGCTGGGTGGACCGAGTTGATCCTCCCAGCAACTGTCTCTGTATATGTTTATGAGACCACCGGAGACACCCCGACGTTTTTTTTACACGGATGTTTAACTATCAGCTGTTACTATCAGTTATTTGTCTTTATTTATATATATATTCATGTCAAGGCCTCCAGAATAACCCACGATTCAACTTGGGTGTTCGAGCAATGCATGGCTATATATATAAATATATGGATTTATTTTTGTTGTACCTCGAAATACCACTTTTTCACGCTTTGGTTTTCGGTGCGGGTGAAATTATCTAATATTAGTTTTACACTAGATGTAGGGGGTTTGTCTGTGTGCCTGCATGAATATATCCTTACAATTGTCATAATGTACTAATAGTTTACTGAGACACTACACTGTTTCTCTGTATTCTGTGGTCCAATAGTTTACTGAGACACTACACTGTTTCTCTGTATTCTGTGGTCCAATAGTTTACTGAGACACTACATTGTTTCTCTGTATTCTGTGGTCCAATAGTTTACTGAGACACTACACTGTTTCTCTGTATTCTGTGGTCCAATAGTTTACTGAGACACTACACTGTCTCTCTGTATCCTATGTTCCTCTGTGATCTTATAGTGTACTGAGACACTACACTAAGTGGGCTTTACACGGCTCTCTAAACCGCAAATCACAACGGGTACATGGGAGAAGATAGCGTGTAGCCTAAGTTGTGTACGTTATGTGTCGTTAGGTTATATTATGTGAAAGCTGAGACTGCGGCTAAGAAAATACTACAGGTTATATTATGTGAAAGCTGAGACTGCGGCTAAGAAAATACTACAGGTTATATTATGTGAAAGCTGAGACTGCGGCTAAGAAAATACTACAGGTTATATTATGTGAAAGCTGAGACTGCGGCTAAGAAAATACTACAGGTTATATTATGTGAAAGCTGAGACTGCGGCTAAGAAAATACTACAGGTTATATTATGTGAAAGCTGAGACTGCGGCTAAGAAAATACTACAGGTTATATTATGTGAAAGCTGAGACTGCGGCTAAGAAAATACTACAGGTTATATTATGTGAAAGCTGAGACTGCGGCTAAGAAAATACTACAGGTTATATTATGTGAAAGCTGAGACTGCGGCTAAGAAAATACTACAGGTTATATTATGTTTAAGCTAAGGGGCGACCCCAAAAATACTACAGGTTACATGCACGTTATGTTTAGCTCCAGCATCCGAGCGAGGTGACGTGAACGGCTGGCTCTGCAGCCTAGGGTTGCCCCCTAAATAGTACTACAGTGTGTCATATATGTTGTCTTTATATGTATGTTATATGTACGTCATCCGAATGAATGAAGGCCTCTGTAAGTCCTGTCTGTTTGTTTGTTGTTGTTTTTTTAAGGAGCATCCACTAGTCTACACCTTAGTGGAGACTATTCTTCCTGAGGTCCAGGTTTGTGCTTAAGTACAGTCTTGAGGTATTGTTACTTTAAAAAGCCCTTACAGCTATCTGTATTTTGACTTCCACTGCATACATCTCAGAGGCAGACAGTGTGCTTCTGCCCCTGCAAAACACCTTGAGAACGTTGGTAACTGTTTACTTTGAAGTGGTAGATAATTGCTGCAGAACCACTTCAGCCCTGCATACAGCTCAGCCATTTGGAAATTGCCGATCTACAAGCTCACAAGCTATTTCATCTCAAGCACTTCGTGCTTGTGGATCTGCTATTTTCAAAGGGAAACTTGTGCATGTTAAATCTGAGAAATTGTGAATGGGGACAGGCTGCCTATTACTGTAAACACTTCTCACGTTGGTGTCTCACTCCACTCCGATACCATTTTTTGTTTTTGGTACTTTGACCCAAGTACATGTCAGTGGATAGTGTAATCTGCTCCGTAAGCATTTTGTTTAGAGATTTTGTCCTGCTTAGGAATTTAAACAAGGAAGATAACCGCCTGCACGGGGTTCAGTGGTGGAAGCCAAGGTCACGAAGTACATTTACTCAAGTGTTCTACTTGAGTACATTTTGAGGGTCCCATTTTGTATCTCACTAGAGTGGTTCCAGTTTTCAATACTTTTACTTCTACTTAAGTGTACAGTTCAGAAGCCGACATTGTACATTTACTCCAGTATGATTACTGGAAACCGTGGCTGTTTAGGCTAGCTCAATAGTGACTCATTGTGCTAGTAGAATCTGCTATTGTTGTTAGAGTTATGAACAGTCTGAAATACGCTATAACTATGATTCGTAATCCCAGAAATTAAGGACACAGATAACTAGGGAGTGGTAGCCCTTAGATTAAAAGATTGGAGTCAGTTATTTTGGAAAATGGAAAAAGAGGAAAAAAGCGAGGAGAGAAATATGATGTTCAAATAAATTAGTTTCTTCAGAGAATTCTGCAAAAAAAAAAAAAGAAAAAAAATAGCTTCCATACAGTAAGTGAGTCACTCCCCTCAGAGAGAGAGAGAGAGAGAGAGCCTGGCGCAGCACTATAGAAAAAAGGGGGGACCCTGTGAACTGATCAGATCTTATATGCAGAAATAATGTACTGTGACCAAACTAAGCGTTATCCGTAATAATTGTATCAATTTGTAGATCTGCTATTTTCGTTAAATTAAGTAAGTAGAGTGTAAGTGTAAAATAAATAGGTTATATTTAAAATAAGTAATAATAATAATTATTATTATTATAATAATTTTAAAAATGTAACAGTGGACAGAAAGCCCAAACGCTTCTATGTATTGTTACATTAGTATATCTATATTTTTTTGTTATTACAACTATCTCAGACTTTAGAAATGGGTTGGTTTCACATTCGAGGACTGCAACACTGGTTGGCGGACGGTCATTTCTTTCTATGAACTGGAAACATGCAGTGGAAGGCCCTATAATTCTGTCTGATCGACATGCTGAGGCAGAGGGGCACCAACATTGCAAACTGCAGTGTTCACGAGACTCACTTCCGATGACACCTATGGCATCCAGAGAGCAAGCCTTGGGAAAGCTTGCGTGACTTTTGACAAACTTTTATCTGTTACAGACACTGGAACTACTATGCCATGGAGAAGGACACACTTTCTAAGCAAGAAGTGGGAATATCTGAAGCAAGGTTGACTTACTGCTAATCGTTGTTGTTGGGGCCTCGACATGTGTAAACAAATACATTTTCTATCGCTCTGGGTGGGACACAATAAAAAAAATATATATATATTCTTTTTTACAAATAACATACACTAGAGAGGAGAGAAACATGATACTTATTAGAGATTAAGTGGAATTTAAAACAAATGTATTTCTGCTTTAACAAACAAACAATTAGTTGCACTAATATATTATAGAGTAAACCTGATTTTGACTCGCATAGATTAAAGTTTCAAAAGATCACATAATAATATTTCACCAGTAGTAATATAATATTACATCTGATGTATAGTGACATCATAGACTAAAATAACTATAATAGCTTAATCAGAGAAAACAACCAAATTGAAGTGAAACTGTTGTAATGTGTAGTGTTAAATAGAATGCCACAATCAAACTATATATATATTCAAATTAAACTAAATTATACAGGCCAATGTCAAATTAGTTAACTGAACGGAAACATGCTGTGTGCGTGTTGGCTCTTTTTGTGCTCTGGCTTGATTTGATTCACATACAGCGAAGTGAGGTGTTTGTGTGCGTTGGTTTCTCTGAAACAGGTCATGGGTTGCAGAAGAGAATTGTACAATTTTGTACAGCCCGAGAATAATGTCAATTGACCTGTGCATAAAGCACAGGAAAGTTGTTTTGTTGTGTTTCCAATTACATTTTGTGTATGGTATGTGTTGTTGTGTATGTCAAAAAAGGTAAAGGAGGGTGGCACCCTGGCCTCTGCACATTCCTATGCTGTGTGCCCTGCCGGGTGTCAGGTCAAGGAGGGAAATAATATGATAGAGATCAAAGACTCACCATCAAACCCCCACCCAATTTTTTTTTAGATAAAGGAGGGACACTACACATTTAATTTGAGTAGTACCAATATCACTCTCAGCCAGACAGGAACATACCATTGTTTCATGGGGTACATCTATGCTGCCCAAGGCCACTGAACGACCCCAGAATACATATTAATTTTGATTTTGATTTTGATAGTAATGTTGGGGGACATAATCTGATCGTAGCGATCTCCCTGGCAGCTTTAGGCACATTAAATATAGGCTGTCTTGCCCTTCGCAAATGGCAAGTGATAAGAGAGCAGTGACAGAGTGATCCCAATACACACCACAGAAACATTATATTGCCACCTGGGCCCCCATGCTGAACTTGACGAAGAACACCCCTGCACGATATCTACGCCCCGACTTTCGACCTCAAGGAGGGTACGGATCTGACTGGCGCTTGGGGGTTGGGGCCCCTGTGTATAATACGGGGGGCTCCGGTCTCAGGCCCCAGGAGGGTACGGACCCGGGGGGCTCGGGAGTGGGACCTCCGCCTCTTAGCTCATTCAGTGCCAAGTACATTCGTTAATGGCACTGGATGGGTTGGGGGGGGGGGCCTAGTCTTGGGCTCTGTCGGAACCTCCTCCTCCGGGCTCGGAAAAGTGACCACCTCAACCAGAGGAATTGGAGAAGAAACCAAAAATGCACACAGAGAACAAGTGAAATGATTTTTTTTTTTTTTTAAATATATATATATTACACATGTTAGAATAGTTGCTTGTAAAGGAAAACTCAGTGGGAATGCCCCACTGAGGGACCCTAAGTTTAGCAATGCAATATGGAATCAAATGATGTAATTGTCCCCAATAAGAGCTCATGTCCAGATGGTAGGTTTGGGACTGCCCCAGCCTAGTTCAGAGTTTCCCCTTCAAAGAAAAGGGTTTTCCTCGGCTCACATGACTCAAAAAGAGAAAAATGGGACCTGATTTTTTTAAACATGAAATATGTTATGCTAATGGCTAATTTCTATAAAGTACTGTCTAGATTTTAATCTTGTGTTGTTGTGGGTACTAAATTCGTACCCAAGGAGGGCTTGATGGTCCATTGTGGAACCTTGGGCCGTCAACCTTTACTTTATAGAGTGCAGTCAGAAGACAGGCCTTGATAGCCACAGCGTTGATATACTGAATGTAATAGATAAGAACTTCAGAATTCTCCAGGCGCTCAACCGAACGCTTGTTTGCATGCAGACTTAGATGTGGAGCGAATTGCCTTCGTGATATATCAGGTCGTATTGTTTTAATATCATTAATTTGCTGTTCTTTTATTCACATAGTATAGAGGGAATCTCCCTTGTTTGTCAATAAAGATGCCTTGCGCATGTAAAAGGTAATTTCTGTGTATGTCGTCTATAAACTGGACTTTAGGGTTTATTGAACCAAGAGTGACAGGTCTGTCACGGCACATCACCCTGTAAATCTTCTTACCACCTTCTCTTTGGATTGATGCTAGCAACTGAACGAGATATAGCTACTATGCAGACATATCTTGGTCACCCGTTCTCATGGCTTTTGGTTCTTGTTCCGTTTTTCGCAACCACATTGAATTGAATATTTTATTGACATTTTTAAAAGCACACAGTGCAACAATTTAATTACGCCAACATTTATAAAATCACAAAAGATTCTTAGGCTTGTTTCCATTGTGGTCCATTTAAAACATTCAACTCTCAAAAGACTAGATAAACAACAATACAAGGATAAATATTAAAATATACAACAATTCATAACAATAACATAAGAACAAAGTGGAGGTTACCACTCACAAGAGACTTAACTGGAAAAAGTGCTCCTCGGAGCACAGGTCTCCGCCAGGTCGTGTAGGTTATTGTGGGCCATCAATGTTCGGAATTCAGTCATTATAGAGGTGAGTGGAATCTGTAGACGTTGAGGGATTAAGGTTGATGAAGTTATTGCCAATCAGGATGAAATATGAAAACACTTGTTCACATGACTATAGACATAATGAGTACCGATTTGCGTGATGTTTGGACAAAAGCTGTAGGAGTAATATTTAAAAAAAGAAAAATCGGCCTGCTGGTTGCGCTATAATAGGCCAATGTGAAACGGGTATTATTTCCTCCTCGGCCTAGTGGGAATGTGCAAAGTTTCACGGCAATCGGACACAAAAAACATTTTAAAAAAAACATCCTTTAAGTGTCAAGTTAACCTTGTCCGTCCGTGGTCCGTATCAAACATTTCAACCACACCTTACACTGGTCCCATAGTGATGTAGTGTTTGCTCCTCTACCACCGAGGCCGTTTTATTGTTTCCTACTATCTTCAGCCCAAATACTGGGCATCAGTACCACAATTGAACTTGATTTCCAATCAGTGCAGAATACAAAAGTACACAGAATGTTATTTAGATAGTATGTTGTTTAGACAGACTCTTCTAGTTTCTTGAGGCACTACGCTGTTCTCTCTGCATTCTATTTATGTGATTAATGACCTTGTTTATTGTAAGTTGCTCTGGATAAGACTGTCTGCTGAATCTCTAAATTGTGAATTGTAGCTCATGAAGGGACTCCTGAAATGATAATTGTGTTCATAGCTGCAATTATTCTATTCCACACTCACTATATTCCTCTTTCTGTAGCATTTCTAACCACTTAAACCCTATACTTTTCTCAAGGGCTCTATACTAGGCCCCCTCCTGTTTTCTGTTTTTGTTCCACTAATTATCTTCACCTAAAATAGCCAATCAACAAGCTCACAACTCGTGAGCTTGTTCCCACCTGAAATGCTAGACCCAGCTCAGGCTAGCCTAAGACCTGTTTCGCTCACATCTAAAATTCAAAAAGACAATTAGTTAAACAGCTACATTTCCCAGGCTTTCTCAGGGTTAATTTAACTCTCTCTGTGTGTACTGTATGTGGTTCTTACATAGGAAAGCACATCCCTGGCGGCAACTGCATGGTATATCCTAGACATGTTTTCCAAATCTGAGGGATATACACGTATAAACCTATTTAATCTATGGGGTTTTCAACCTATTTTGACCCAGGGACCACCATCCTGACTAAGAGCAACCTGGGGACCACCACTATTGTGCGTGGTGGGTCCATCATAGACCCACCCCATATCCGATATTGTCCAACTCCTAATTTCCGATACCGATATCAACCGATACCGATATATGCAGGATTTTTCACCAAAAGTCAACTAATTGTCAGGAACATCACATATCTAATCAAATAAAATAGCTATAATATCAACATAATATCTAAAAAAATTGTTTTCAATGAAGTGAGTCCTGTGACTCAATGGTGAGTCCCACTAATCTTAGATTAGATGTTGGCCTTTTTGACAGTGCAGAAGCATAATTGCTTTTATGCCTATAACATTAACGCGCGTCAACGAGTGTCCGCTGGACCCAGACACACACACCTGCCCTCTGCAGTGCTCTAATTTGAAAGTGACTGGGGACTGTCTCTTTTCTCAACAAAAGCCCTTGAATATGATGGAATATGATTAAGGATTACTGTGATTATGGAAAGCTCACATTTCATATCACACACACCATACAGTGAGAACTCCTGAAACTTATTAAAAGCAATTTTTTTATTCTAAATTTATGGCCAGGGACTACCTGCAATACCTCCGCGGACCACCGGTTGAAAACCCCTGATCTAGATGCATTTAGTCTAGTGGCTGAGGCCGAGGCGTATCCCATTCTGTATGGCACCTCAGCAGATAGCTATACAGTATTCATTTTGAAAGGGAATAACGGGAATGGGAAAAGCATAGCAGCAGGGGTAGGCTGCAAGGTACAGTATAGCAGACATCAAGGTATAGAAAGGTATTATACTGTTCTGAACAAGATATATCATGAAACAATATATGCCTATATTTCTAAGTTAACCGTTAACCATTTGAGCCCAATATCAAATAGGTGATAGTATAGTCCTGACTTATTGTGAGCTTAGATGTACTACAGTATTTACTTATTTTCAAGATCTTTGCGATAACCACCACACCAAAGAACTGTAACGTATTCCACACTCACACCACCAAAGTTCTGACTCTTTCAAAAAAACGGCTCTGTATTCATCTTGACAGTGTGGTTGGCCTAGTTAATTATAAATTGCTTCAAAATTGCTCCAGTGTATTTGTGCCCAACACAGACCTGTTTTTTAATATAATTTTTTTTCAAGCTGGAGGAAGGAACCCCACTGTGGCACTGCCTTCCCAAAATGGTTCAGTTAAGGTTAATATCAACTTATCCTGCAGCTGCTTTTTGTTATCGACTGCTATGTGGGTTTTTGGCAGCAGTCTAATAATGGCGTGGCTACCCTGTGCAATTGGCTACCCTGTGTAATATCACTAAATTAATTCACCGTTATCTGTCTAACTGGCTTGAATCCCTCTACATATAGGCCTATAGCCTTGAAATATCAATTGAAAAAATGTCTTCAGTAGTGGAAGAATCACTTTAGCGAAATGCATATTTTGAACATGCCTATACATCAACAATGATGTGATAACATGCGAAAGTGAGTGAGCTTTAATGTGCAGTGTTGTTGTTTTTTCCCCTCCTCCCCCAATTTAGTCATTATGCCAATTCATTCCTCCCCACACACATCCGTGTGTTGACACTGCAGTTGTATCCTGCTGACTCACCTGCTGTGTGAGGAACCCCCACTGGGAGGACGTAGAGCCTCCGGCTTACTCCTCCCGCCCAACACTCCCTGCTGACAGGTGCCGCCCCATCCCGCAGTAGTATAGTGCAGTGACAAATATCACCCTTCCCGCCCGGCTTCCCTCCGCCGAACATGGGCCAGTTGTGTTCATATACTGTAGACGAATCCACAGAGCGCTGCCCTGTAGTTGCACAATCATTATTGCGGTGTCAGACGCCTGCCGTGGTGTTCATTCTGCTCGCTTTGCCTGCTATTTTACAAACTAAATGCTCTGGCAGATACAAAGTGTCACTGATGTTATGTCACTTGCTCTCATTGGAAGTGTCAAATAGTTTATTATATTCGGATGCACCGCAATTATTATTTTTAATAATCATTCAGAACGCATCATACCGATGACGACCAACTACACACACGCACGCACGCATACACTCAAGCACGCACGTGTTGTACCCCTGAAACAGGGGAGTATATATATATATATATAAAGAAACAATACACAGACGTCTTCTCTCATTCACATGTTGTATATTGAATCAATTATCACATAGGCTACAGATACATCTTTCACCATCATAGAACCAGGCATGTGTAAGGTAATCATTAACATTATTCAGCATAGTTAACTTTTCAAATATCTCAAGTCAAATGTTAATGAACAAACAAAACTGAACCATGAGCAGCTCTTGAGTTATGTTATGGATAAACCGTTATGCTATTGAGGTACTGTCTGCACTGTTTTATCACAGATATAGAGCACCGAAGTCCTGACGTGACTCGTTCATCCCCAGGTTTGCGGAAGTAATTTCTCTATGGAGAATAACATTGGGTCATCTTAGAATCGTCTCATATAAGAATTGTGGTCCAAAAATAAACACCGCGTGTCGGCGTTATTGTCAGGGAGGAGGTTCTGTATCGTTTATGATAGTCAGTCACTTATATTTGATACAGTCTGTTTCTGGCGAAAATGTAACTAATTCGGCGGAAGTAACATTAGCGTTTTCTCACCGTCAGTTGATGCTTCATATCCATAAGAGTCAACACGCCGGGGTCATTTGTTTATTTTTGGAACACAGTTCTTATTTGACGCGATATTAAATACGTCTATGGGATTCAGAACGGGGGTGGAAAACTGCGAACCAGGTAGACAAACAAAGGATGTGTAAATGACGTCAGACTTCGGCGGTCTATGGCGCCCAAAAACAAACATGTTGGCTGTAAAGTAATATGTATATTAACCATTTTTAACTGCTTTCATTCAATGCATTTTAATCAACACTTTTAACTCAATGCAACGTTTCCCATTTCTTATCCTTTCTCCCATACATTAGCATATCACACAAATGAACTAATGGTGTGGTTTTAACAAACACAAATGCAGATAACAACATGCAGACGCAGCTTGTGCTAGGTTAGCTTAGCTTAGCTCATGTAGCTATTTTAGCTCAGTAAAACCCCTTCAAACACTAAGAACGTTGTTCATACCTCACAACACATAAAGCACAGAGTGCAGGCCTCGCATGACACAATCTGTATCCATCGGATAACATTTAGCTCATATATTTACCTGAAACAGGGGAGTATATATATATATATAAATAAACAATACACAGACGTCTTCTCTCATTCACATGTTGTATATTGAATGGAGGACGTGGGCTGTGGCTCCCCCTACAGGCCTACTCAGGCATGAGCAATCGATCTCAGAGCAGAGCAGGAGCAACAACAGACAATACTAGCCGATTATCACTTCAGAAATACTATGCAATTATATATTCAATCAAATCACTCTATTACACACACACACACACACACACACACACACACAGCAGTTATGATTGCACCACCTACAGGCAGCGCTGTGAGGATTTGTCTATAGACAATCGACAAAGCCGGATGCACCGTGGTGGAATCAAACTCCCAGCCTCCGCAGTGGTGGGCACTGGGCAGGCGCTTTATCACTGCGCAACCCAAGTGTCTGGATTGTGCAATATGTTGCCTGATTTTGTGAGAGAAATAAGTAGCCAGGTCTACGAAAACAAGCCCAACAGAGTTACTGTTGGCTGTGGAAGCCTGGATATGTGAGGTTAGTCTATGGATGAATTCTGCAACATGACAGACTATGGAGCTCAGCCAAACTTGTATTGTCTAACTTTCTTTTAAAGAGCTTTAGGATGCAAGCCCAAATCAGCAACACTTAAGTAACAAGCCCAACAAATGCAACCGCAACTACCAATATTTACAAGCGACTTTACAGAAAAACAAGCCCAAAATTGTTATAATAAGCGGCCTTGGCAACATTGTTTATGTGCTAAGCATCAGCTGAGCTGTGTGAGCTGTGCTGAGATTGGTGCTGTATGCATGCAGCGGTGTGAGCTGCGCTGTGATTCTACTTTTGTGAGGACACACAGGCAGACACTGATAAAGTGCTCTTTGGAGCACAGGTCTCCGTCAGGTCAGGTAGGTTATTGTGGCCTCCTGGTGGTGCTATGATAGGCCAATGTGAAAAGGGTGCCATTTCTTCTTTTAGGCCTTTCACGGCAATCGGACACTGCATTCATGATTTGAGGCATTTTGTTCCAAAAATGTGTTTGCTAAATTAGACCTGCTGGTGGCGCTATAACAGGCCAATAAGAAAAGGGTGTCATTTCTTCCTCGGCCTAGTGGGAATGTGCGTGCAAAATTTCACGGAAATCGCACGCTGTGTTCATGATTTGAGGCATTTTGTTCGAAACCGACCAATCCTGCAGACTTTGGAAGCCAATCTTAGCCAATCAAGATGGAATATGGACAATCGGACAGATCCTTGTTGATCACATGACTATAGAGATACTGTGTACCGATTTGCGTGATGTTTGGACAAAACAGACACACGGACGGACGGACGGACGGACGGACGGACGGACGGACGGCCGGCCTGGCGGAGACAATCAACAGACAAAATAAGTTGTGATGTTGCATGATGTTCAGTATTCCTACAACACGTAAAGCTA
>NC_137610.1:20847465-20852465 GCF_963280865.1 Gymnoscopelus braueri | reverse complement strand
TGTCACTGCTTGCATCGATCATCTTGTCCATTCTCCTTGATTTCGTCTTGACAATAATAAAAACGGGAACTCATCCAGAGAACATAGGTGTTCATCTGCAAACCCCTGAGAGCATTGTTGGCACCAAGGTTAAAGTCATTGCAAATTCCATGATTGGTGGTATGGCGTGTGTATGAGTTCTACTAATGTGGCCCAGTGCTTTGAAAGCAGTGGAGGAGTGATCTAACAGGCATTGGAAAGGCATTTGCCACACTGATCCTGTCAACAACTCAGGTATAATCAGATTTTCCTGTTGACAGTTATCAACTATGTCTACT
Source organism: Gymnoscopelus braueri (assembly GCF_963280865.1). Lineage (NCBI taxonomy): Eukaryota > Metazoa > Chordata > Actinopteri > Myctophiformes > Myctophidae > Gymnoscopelus > Gymnoscopelus braueri. The sequence continues at coordinate 20,852,148 of NC_137610.1, read as the reverse complement.
ATGTTGTATCAAAGATCAAAGTACACCAGAAGCGTCCAGATAAAAAAAAATCTTTAATTCAGATAGCTGTAGAGCAAACAGGCTGCGTCAGGTTTGCTCTTCCTCCAAGATAGGAATAATTCAGCTATCTGAATTAAATTCAAAAGTCGATCTGAACACTCGTGGTGTGGATTGCTTTGATCCAAGCGGCAAGTTTCCGCTGCTCAGACTGAAGCCAATGCAGAAGTAATGAAAACGCTGCAGTTCTCATTAATGGCCAAGCAGGTGGCACTGATTCCCCTCCTGCGGCTGCAGAAGAACTTTCATTCCATTGCAGTCAATGGGAACTTGACAAGACTTTACATTTGGTTTTATTACCTTTTAAACCTTTTCATAAAGACTATGTTTTCAAGCATTAGTTTCAAGTCTTCTTTCCCATAATTGTTTTAATTGATGATAAACAGGGTACGCTTTGGGGCCTGTGATTGGGTTCTACTGAATGATGACCCAACCCTCACTCCCCTTCACACCAATAGCACACCGGTTGCGGTTGCACTCGCAGGCTCGCAGCCATTTTTCGCTGAACTAGTGGCTTCAAAACGGTCTGTAGAAACCAATGGGTGACGTCACGAAGCTTTGTCCACATTCTTTTAACAGTCTATGCTTTGATCTTGAATGCTGTGTTATTCTTGTTTTAGCTGCACCCTGGATGGCGGCACGGCTGTACACAGGGCGCCCACAGAGTCTGTCTATGTTGTGTTGATGTCTTGGGATTCGGAGTTTTTTTTTTTTTACACAAGACCCTGGAAACAGAGTAGAAATAAACACACGTATGTACGCACGCACACACGCATGTGCATACATTACACACACACACACACACACACACACACACACACACACACACACACACACACACACACACACACACACACACACACACACACACACACACACAAAACACACACATATTTCAGAAGAAGTCGCAATGATGAAACACAACTAATTGGTGTTGCTGCTTGATGCCTTAAGCCGTTTCATGAGAATGAGGTTATCTAATGTCATACAAATCTATACACCTCAAATGACATTTCCATTTCTGCATCTGTCTGCGTGCCTGCTGGCAGAATGCCTCTGTTCAATTTATGATGAGATGCTATTTCAGTACTAAATGGGTTTGAAAAGTCATGCAATGTTTACTGGAACTGTTTGCTGCAAGTACTGTAATATTCACCATCAAATATAACAACAACTATAATGTTGTTCTTTAGCTATCAATAGTAAGTTAACTAATTGATTGAAACTGCACATTTTGTATATGCCTCACTTGGCCAAATAGTGATTTTTATAAATACTTCACCAATAGCAATAGAGATTTTCAACTAAAACCCATCGTGCATGCTTCTGGTGAGTTTAATTTTCACTTGTACATGGTTAGGCATTTCATACTTTCATTGCATATAGTGGCATGAGCTATGATTAGTAAACTTTTGAGACAGACAGACAGACAGACACTGTTCTTGGCATGCAGCCATGCCATAAGATAATGAAAATAAAATAGCATTCACTTGCATTTAAATAACCACCACCGTTTGTCTTTTTGGCTGAACTGCAGCAGCAAGGGTCAGTCCTATAAACGCTAAAGTCTGTGATAGACGGACGGACGGGCGGGCGGGCGGGCGGATGGAGTTTCCCCATTGGCAGTTGTTCTTTCAAAATGATTCCTCATGACCGATTTTCAATTACATCATCATAGACCATTTACACTGGGTCCACAGTCTTCAATTATGCCTGCAGGTGTCTTCAATTATGTACTCAGCATCCTTAGAAGTAACTTCAAATTACTACAGACTTGTTCTTTATTCTTTTCATTGTCCCTAAACATGCTGTGATTCAATGAAACATAGTAAAGAGTTTTCTAATGACATTCCAGTCTTGACAATCAGTAGGCTACACATTTTCTGTCACATGGAGTGAGTGAGTGAGAGGGCAAAGCACAAAACCTTGAATAGGTTAAACACAGCAGGCTACATAAGTCATTTGCCCTGGTTGCTCTGTAGATCCTGCTGCTCTTTGCCAGTCCCATCCTAATTGATGGGTGATAAGCTGGGAGACACACGGTGATGACAGTGAGGAGAGGGAGAGACAAGTCACCAGCAGAAGAGGAGACCTGTGAGTAGGGCTGGACATTTACCTGAAAATATATTGAAACCGATGTTTAGACCCAATTAACTGACTTACCTTGCTCAAGTAGTTCCATCAAATAATCAAGAAGCAGTTTCGTTCTTAAATGTTAACGAATCGACGTGAAAAGATGCAAATAGATTTTGTATTTAATATACTAAATCTATTAGTCTGATTAATTACTTAAAATACAAAAATAGTGAAAATAGTAGATCTACAAGCTCACAACGCAACGCATTATGAGCTTGTAGATAGGCTATTTTCCCTATTGAATTTATTTTTTATTAGAGGTAAAAGTTTGAAATAATCGCAAATATTGATTTGAAGTCATATCGCCCAGCCCTACCTGTGAGCCAGGGTGAAAGGAAAAAAGACACAACCCAGAGGCTCCTCAACACTGCATAGACATGTACAGGTAGGCAGGAATGAATACATAAATAAGACTCAAAGGACGAGCAAGAAGGGCGCACACATTTGGTTGTAGTCATACAGTAAGTAGAGTATCCTTGTCACGAAAGCCTTAACTCCCTCTAAATACAGTTTGTCAAACTCCACCACATGGAAGACTGACACACTGTGCGAGGGGGCACTTGATGAATTTATGACACTGTATGAGGGAGGGGGCACTTGATGAATGAATGACTCCTGCCTTTGGCTACGCAAAAGATGCAAAACGCTCATATAGACCCAAGGACACACACACACACACACACACACACACACACACACACACACACACACACACACACACACACACACACACACACACACAGGCACTGATTTTATGTGAACAAGATTTACTTTCACACAGAGGAAACGTAAGGTTATACTGCAGTACTGCAGTACATAAGGCTGCTAACTGTGATAGATTACGGCAACATTCCTGTAGTAGTAGTAGAAGTTGTAGTTGTAGTAGTAGTAATATAATAAGTGTAGTAATAATATTACTAATAATAATAATGACAATAATAATAATGATAATAAAAATGTTGAGCTGATCTGAATTTGGGTGGTCAATGACAGCAACAGACGTATTAAGGGACACTCGGGTCGCAAACAGAAGAAAACACACAATCAAATGCTTATGGTGATTTCCACTGCAGAACCTATGGGTGTCTGGCCTTCAAATAAACATTCGGCCATCTCTCCATCTCCGTCATGCTATTTTTCAAGCAAACAAAATGTATATCCTTTTTGTCCTGTAAATTTGCAGTAATCGTTGCAAATGAGGAATTATGATTAATTGGGCTATTACGAAAGCGGATCAATGCCCTACCACCACCAAAGTCTCTGCTTGTTAAGTGACTATTCACAACACATGTTATCATATCATACACAGTAAAATGTATTAATTTAACTATGGAGTGTGTGCAAATGTAATACTATGGGTCCATTTGGTTACAGTTATACACTCTTCACTAAGGATTTCATAGTGTATATCATTATTACATCATTAAAAGAGGGACTGGTATTAACAGTTGGTATACACCAGTTTCTTTCATACATCTGTATGTCATAAGTAAGACTCAAACAAACGTGTGAAATCAGCTGCCATGTTCACTCACTTTTAATGAATCCCCTTCATGGTTCAGTTTGAGAGCTAAAATAATTATTCAAATAACTGTCATGTTATTGGCTTCTCTGTGAAGCGTATGAGGGACCTGGACAGTCACAGCATTTTAACTCTAAACAAAAATGCTAAATAGCACTAAAGGTTTTTCTTTGGCTTGTAATCATATACAAGCCATCACCTCTGCGTTTCTGGACAACCGGATCTCCATATATGGGTAAATCGGTCGGATCAGTGGTTTTGGACAATTGCCTATCTGACCGACTCGACACCGGGCACCACACTCTCTTGGGTCCTCTGCGAGTTTGAATTCGGTCGGTCGGACGGACACTTCTCAAGATACGTGAACTACAGGCGCATAGACGGATAGAGATGACGTGCATTTATAGTAGGATTAATAAGGCAGGCAATGCTGTAGCATAACTATAAAGTTATACTTGTATTTATACTTAATCTTACTGTTAAATGTGTGTATACAATGTATAATTATACTTATAAATAATTGTACACATACTCATACTAGTGTAACTAGCATATCAGACAGACAGACAGACAGACAGACAGGGGCAAAACATAATCTACCCCTTGCCTTTGGCCTGGCGGAGATAATAATAACGTAATAATTACTATAGGGGAAATAGTCTGTACTATAATGACTAGGATATTTGACGTTGTAGCATCTGATATCTGATGCCAGACCCAGTGTAACCTTGGAACACTTTTTTAGGTTGCCACTCTGACTGCATTAAAGATGCACAGGGGGATATGTCTTTATAATTGTAGTAAATAATATAACATCAACAGAGAGTAAAATAAACCTGTATTGACCTCAGTGTAAACTAGAGGACAGAAACACTCCGAATACACAGAGAGAATAGGTCAAATAACTAAATTATTCATGCAATTAAGATAACTTCCTCCCATTAAATGTCTTCATGCTTTAAGTGGAC
>NC_137610.1:20777465-20842465 GCF_963280865.1 Gymnoscopelus braueri | reverse complement strand
CAAATTGTGTTAATTATTGAAGGGTTATCCAACATATTTGGTGTCATTTATTGAGTTTTAGGGGTCAATCTTTCCAATAAAACACTTTTTGATAGGATATGTTAATGTCTGTTGCCTGTATTTGGAGTACCAGTACTCCCAACATCCATTTGTTTGCTGCATTTGGCACTTACAGTTTGTGCCACACTGCTCATATGGGAGTAAAATTATCTAAACCTGGTATATAAATTGTTCCTTATTATAGGCATGGTTAAAATATATAATAAGTAAACTGTATAAAGGTGTGTCTTTCCAGAGGTCAGGTTGTGAAACTGCAACTACTGAAACTGGGACAGGCTCAATAGTTGGACACATGACAGCCAAATAGTCGGGGGATATTATATACATCTTGGAATAAATAGCTAGAAATAGACATTTATTCACCTATGCGTTTGTAAAGGTAGTAACACATTTCAAAAAGGTTGAGATTCAACTGCCCTTGGGAAACCCATGACAGCAGCTGAAATGTAGGGTTCCCACAACCTTATGAGGAGAAAATATATGTTTTTAAATTCTGCTTTAGGTAGCGTGTGAGCAGTCAAATCACTGGTGCCTGAGTGACCAATAAGGCACACTGGAGCACAGGCTCCCCCACCTTTTGATCTGGGGGAGAAAGGCTGCCCCTCAAATTTACATAGACCTACAATGTTTTTTTTTCTTTTTAATTACTTTCACATTTTCCCCTCAATGTACCTTCCAGTGACCTGTAATGGAAAAGATACCGTGGATGAAAAGAAAGAGTTAAGTTTGTAAATCGACATAATACTAACCTCACCTAATAATAAAACTAACCTAAATAAAAAAGACAAATAAAATAGAAATCTTCGATTTGTATATGTTATTTAGCATTCTCAATACTACCAGAACGCATCCAAAAACCTTTGGTATAAAAGTTCTATTTTTTTATATATTAACCCGTAATAGTAATGGTACCCCCAAAGTGCACAACTACGTTGAGAACAGGTCATATCTAATGACTGTATGTCAAAGAACAACCTAAAAAATTTAGGTATAGACATAAATTATATTAAATTAGCATGTTCAGAAGCAGAGATATGCTCTAATTTGTGTGACGCTGAAGGCATGAAGGCCCCAAATTTCAACCCCTGAATTTACCTTGATCCACTAAGTATATAATAGAAAACTTGTTATTTGGATGACCCTAGGATCATAAAAAAAACTGAATTATTACTATTGACTGGACTACTAGGGTTTCAAAGGGTAGAAGCATGCGCAGTGGTGTTTTAAATGCGGAAGTATTGCAATCTCAGATTTGACCACCAGGCGACGGCCGCTTCACTGTTCTACCGTGGCTCTGGGGGCTTGCCTAAAAGCCTATCATCTCCCCTGGCCTGTAAGGAATTCTCTTTAGTCTAGCGATGTTGTTAAGATGTTGGCTTCCCATGTGGGAGACCAGGGCTCAAATCCTGGGTGTTACACTTGAACACATTAACCTGAATAAGAGTGTCCAAAATTTGTTTTATGGTGGTAACATGAATTTGTGTTTACACTCGGGCCGACTCGACAGTACAATTGATGGGTTCGGAGGTTTGAAGCGGTGAGCACTGTGCAAACCTACTATCTGTCAGCACTAATATATTAACAAATAATTCATCACTAAAACTGGGTAGTTATCGGCAAGCCTTGCAAGCAGCCCCTAGAGGCAGTGCTGCACCGTCCTTACACCCAACCGGTGGTTTGAACTGACCGGCATCCTTAAAGCTGTACACTGTCTACAGTCTCACAAGTGGCGCTTTATGAGGGCCGAGCACATCAATGATCTGAAGAGGATGGACCCTAACCATTTGAGTGACCCCGTGATATTGCGTCTAGCACCACCAGTCTCAGGTGAAAATGTCAACTTTGCACATACTATCTCATAATCTAATGGGAAGATTGCAGGATGAGCCCTGCTGATCCCCCCATAGCATTTCCTCTAGTGCTTCCTTCACTGAATATACAGTATACGCACCTCAAATTATGGCAGTGTTAATAATTTTTAATCCACTGAGAGTGTTGGGCTCTAAGGATGGCAATGTCTGTCCATCTAAGCACTATCAAAATAAATTGCTAGCGCTGAGATTCCCAAGTATAGTGAGCCAACTCTATGGACAGGATGAGGTGTGTTGGCGTAATGCCAGGGAAGTTGAGAAAGGAATGTAGTCGTGTTTCGGTTATGTTGTTGGCAACCAAAAAAAACAGGAGTTTGTTTTGCAATGGAACCTTTATGAGACCTACATTATACAAGCAATGATTGTTATAGGGTATACACAGTATGCACATTGTTCAAGGGAACACAAGAGTCAATAGTTTATAAACGGAGGAGTAAGGACGGGATAGGTTCTTAAAGTAGAGAAGAAAATGAGATAGCCTTTCTAGTTCACTGGAAATGGGGAGGCAATTTGAAGAGGTTGTGGAGAAGTACACTATGTTTCCCTCATTAAAAGTAGGTATTGTGACAATGCAAGTGCCATTTTAGTCACATGACTAATCTCTGCTGCATTTCAACAAACCTGGTATCTACACCTCTTTGGAAACCTGTTTCCACGAGAGAGCTTTCCACCTCAAAGGCAGACTCTGGGAAATCAGAGGGTGCCAAAAATGAGTTTGTCCTGCATTTTCCCACTTTTTTTTCCACTTCCCTCCAACTCGTTTCTATTGGACTGACAGTCATTTCGCCATAGCATATTGAGCACAAGTTCAAGGATTGTGAGAACACAGAGGGGCAGCAATGGTTCGGCAGTGGTCCTGCTGGCTCTGTGGAGTGTCCTTGAGCAAGACAATAAAGGCCTAACTGTTCTCGATGAGCTAGTTTGTGCCTTGCATGGTTGCCTCTGGCATGAGTGTGTGAATGTGTACCACATGACACGTAATGTGTAATGGTGTTGCAGGAATGTGAAGTATAGGCGAAGTATGTGAAAAAGTGCTTTACAAATGCAGTCCTGTTACCATTTACAGAGGCACCCATCGCTTGTCCTTCCTTTGCCGTTATTGCGCTGTCAACTTAATATCAAAGTGACAACAAATGACATTCCTTCTGTAGTTCCTCTGTAACGACAGCAGCACCAACTAAAGTGCTTTAATAAAAGTATTTAGTGTGTGTGTGTGTGTGTGTGTGTGTGTGTGTGTGTGTGTGTGTGTGTGTGTGTGTGTGTGTATATATATATATATATATATATATATATATATATATATATATATATATATATATGGTTACGCTCACATGATTGAAGGCACACTGTGGTGAATGTCCACTGTTTTTGTACAGACACATTTACACATAGTGTATGTGTACAGGGAGAAAGAGCAAATGAATGAGGGCCCTATTGAATGGTGTGCATATAGAATACTTACGTAAGAGCACTGCATCACAGTGCCCTATTTCCCAATAACACTGCGACTCCTCCTGCACTTAGGACATCAAATTGCATCTTATGCACTCCTTGAAAGACCCTTCATCTCTTCTCAGTGCTGTGATTGCCATCTTAGCTCTGGGAATGGATATTGATTTCAGAGGGATAAACCATGTTAACTATGAGCTAGCAAGGGACATCAAGGCTTACATGCAAGCCTTTGGGAGTGTACAGACAAGTCATTCACAGTCATGCTAAACTATCTTCTGCCATGGAAAAGCAGCCTCAATTTCTCTCAGGAGACATGACAGGATGTCTAAACTTAGGTAATCTCTGCAGCTGGGTGTTCATACCAAAAGGCTTTATAGTGTATGAACATTGTCAGTTATCTTCGCTGTTAAACACATCTAAAATCCCAATCTGATCACCTAGTAGATCATTGGTGCATGGGTGGTTGTCCACCCATGCTTACCATTAAACACTTATTTGTAACATGGATGTTAAATCTAAAGCCTCCTCGGCTCCTCCTCCTTCTCCGGTGTTGCTTGTAAGGCCTCTAACAAACACTTTCTAAGTCAGAGTTATCTCTTGTATGCTGCTGCTTGTACGTGGTTAAGCATCCTTGGCTTCTTCTCCTTCCGTCTCCGAGCTTGTTCTTTCTTTCTTCCCTTCTTTTTTCTTTCTTTCTTTCTTTTTTAGTTTTTTTTTTTGGGGGGGGGGGGATTGATTAAAATGAATCCTTAATTACTGTGTAATGTTTCACAATTCGGATAATGTCTATCGCCATGCATCTGAATACTGACTTGACTTACTACATTATTAATTGTATAATGTGTTGTTATTGTTAAGCGCATGTCATTCTCTGTGTACCCTGTGTACATGTACCTGTATACAGTATATAACAAAACTATAACTGATAAACACCCTTAGCCTGGAATCCAGACTGATTTTCTCTGTTTGGCAGATTTTTTTTCTCACTTCGCTTCCAGTCTGGAAATCATGCTATATCCATGGGGCGGAGCAGGGTGGGACGGGCACCCAGGAGCCGTTCTGATTGGTCTGTAGGACGGGGCGGGACAGAACCTTCCAATGTAAAATTCCAGTCACTTCCTGATTTGCCTACGTAATTGGTGACGTTTGGAAATCCGTCTGAAACAGGATGATAGCAAGCCTGGTAAACGATCCCGTTCACGGAATTAATTTCATTTTCATTCAGCAGACGGTCTGCTGAAATGTGAATTCCGCGACCGGGATGGTTTACCAGAGAAGCGAAGTGAAAACAATAAACGCTAAACGAGCGCCTCCGTCTGGATTCCAGGCTAACACACCCTACCCCCATCATACAAAAAGGTATCATCACTGCTTGTTACACACACACACACACACACACACACACACACACACACACACACACACACACGCGCACACATGCACATTTTATAACGAAAATCTGCTGATGGTGACGAGGGCCTTGATACAATGTTCATTTGTAAGAACACTGATATGTCTGGGGAAATCAAAATAAATTGAGTGGGCTTAGACAGCGGAGAAAACCAGTTCTAACAAACCTACGCCTTCTGCTATGAAAACCAATACCCTCCCAATGTGAAGGACCGCCCTACAGTCTTTGAATTGGTTCTGCGATGCTATCATTTAGAAAGTAATAATCTGTCAATTGTTTCCACCCAGTTTTAGCCCATTCATTGAATTTAGACACCAGGCATATCAGTAGTCAGAAATCTCTGATCACGGCTATGCAGGACTAACCCTACAGCAATTAGCCTAAGTAGAAAAAATGGTTATAAAGTCAGACTCAGAAGTATACAGCCAACCTCTTCAGTAGCTATCACAGCTTGGTGCATGGTACTGTACTGCATCAGACAGGTGCCTGTCAATCAATGCCAGTAATTTGGAGTGTTGGATGCTGGCACATAACATCAATCTCATTGAGATTTGTATATAAATGAGGCTGCAATCATGATGCAGAGATTAATAATTGTCTCCGCCAGGCCGAAAGGCATGTTTTACCCCCTGTCTGTCCGTCCGTCCGTCCGTCCGTCCGTCCGTGTGTCCGTGTGTCCATCTGTCTGTGAACAGCTAATCTCCGGCACCGTTGGCCCGGACGCTGCGAAACTGTGCACACACACTCCCTGGATGCCAATTGAGAACCTCTGCCCCAAATCTTTCACATGGGCCTGTTATAACGCCACCAGGAGGCCGATTTGTGCAAAAAATATTTTTTGATATTACTCCTACAGATTTTATCCAAACGTCATGCAAATTGGTACACAGTATCTCTATAGTCATGTGATCAACACGGATCTGTCAGATTTCCCATATTCCATCCTCATTGGCTAAGGTTGGCTTCCAAAGTTTTAACAAAATGCCTCGAATCAATGAATCCGTGAAATTTCACACGGACATTCCCTGTAGGCCACGGAAGAAATGCCACCCTTTTCACAATGGCCTGTTATAGCGCCACCAGGAGGCCACAATAACGTACCTGACCTGGCGGAGACCTGTGCTCCGAAGAGCACTTTTTCTAGTTTTGCATTTAATTTGATCTGACATTATTTGAACAACAATGAAAGATAGGCATTAGACTGGCATATGAGGGGGAATGAACCAAGAACCCTGATTTGCAAGATGCTCTACTGCATAAACACATCTAAAGAATATATATGCTATATATTTTTTCCAAATCTTGAGGGATTAATTCCAAAGCGTAGCAGACAAGCATGATTTTTGAGACATAATAATGACTATGAAAGAGTGCACGTGATATCTCACAACACCGAGAACATTCTGTTTCTCGTTGACCCCCAAATTGCAGTGTGCTGTTGATTTTCTGTGACACCTGTCCTCCCACTCCGGCACATGGCAAGTCCCCAAAATACGAAACACGCCGTTTCGCCTCACGAAATTGTCAACTGTACATAAAATGCATGCTAATATTATTTTTGAAATATCATGGTGTTCATGTTGACTTCAATGGGCTACACCCCCAAACACCCACCAGACATGGGGCATGCATAATTAAAAAACAATCTGATGCCCAACATAGAGCACCACTGGCAGGAAACATACGCTCAACCCCCAAAAAGAACTATTAGCAATGGATACCGTTCGCTACTTTAACTCACTCAGCCTTATCTGAATAGCTGCATTGATTCCTTGAGGTCTCAAGCAACCTTCTGACAACCAACATGTGTATGAATAGAGGATTAATGAGGTTCAGGTTGACTGCCAGAGTTAAACATCATCTATAGCTGCCCTTGCCAGCGATTTCGAGCGTTTTCTAACCTTTGAATAATTATAGAATATTTTCCTTCACAGCGATCCACCCGCCGATCGCTTTAAAAGACGTAGGGGGGTCTCGTAGAATCAGAGAGAAATTGTGCCGCTGCGATAATCCATTTCATAGTTGTGGGCAGTTGAATGGGGCTTGTTTTCGTCAAAAAGCAACAGAGAGCAGAGAAAATAAATCCTATAATACTATACCAAATGTGTTGTTTTAACCAATCTGTATTGCAGAGTATGCTAATACAATATAACTAACCCAACTGTGGTGGTTGAAGGTGGTCTCTCTGCCCTTCTACTGAGACATTTTAGTTCCTCAAGTATAGGACAATTACTGCATGGTTGCCAAGAGGTATTGCATGACATTCAAAGGGAGATGACTTGCTTTCCCAAACGAGCTTTCCGTTTTAGTTCAACAGACAAGACATTTTGGAGCTTGTACGGGGGACATGGGTTCGAATCCATGTGGAGGACATGAAGGTTACGCATTGCAGCTTTAACTCATCAGGCCACATACTGTACTGTGCAGTATGGTGTCTATATCCTGTACATCACCGCTACACCTTAGGCCTAATAGAAATGTAAGTAATCTAATCTTGACAACCTCTAATGAAGTACACCCCGACTACGCAACAGCTTCACCACAACACAACAGCTCCCTTAAATATCCACAGAGCCCACTCAGCATGTCATGTGTACTGTACAGTTTAGTGACCTCTTTATGAGGGGACACTACACTTGAAAATGCTATGCTCTGCTCTCCAAAAATACTGCTCATCCTTGACATCTTGGGAGGGCCTAACTCTTTCACTGCCAGACTTATTTCAGGCTGCGCGCAGCCACTGCCAGACATGTTTCGATTTTCTATATTTATCTCCAGTATGATCGATCCTCTGATCGCTGCTAACCACGGGGGGTTTCACTGTGATAACGCGAAAAAAAAAAAAATGTCATCGCGACCCCCCGTTCTCTTGTTATAGGCCGTTGAAAATAGCATGTCTCGTCAAAAATACAGGAGGGTAGATACAGCCGATTTCCCAAATACGTTAATCAGGAAGTGCATGGAGCAGTAAATGTTGGGATCACGTGATCTCCTGGTTTTGCGTGCATCTGGGGATGAAATGGTCACATGTGTTAGAGAAGTGCGCCATCTAGTGGAAATACCAACCAAAAAAAAGTCGTCAAAATTGTCTGTGTCAGTGTGGGCCTTTGGAAAAAAAGTTGTAAATTTGTCCTTGGCAGTGAATGAGTTAAAGGGATAGTTCACCCAAAAAATGGTTGACTTATTTTCTATTGATTACACACCCCATGAAGCCTTGAATTCATGGAGATTTTTAGTTTTTGTCGCATTCCTAAGCCAATAATTTGATGACGAAATAAGTCATTTTGGGGGTGAACTATCCCTTTTAAGGTTGTGTTTGTGTGGCGTTCCCCACCATATGAGATCCATGAAACTATGGATTCCACAAGTATAGCGTCACCTTAAATTCTGTCCTCGATACAGCAGCTGCACATGAACGTGGCCACTGTTGACAAAGTCTAGACTCTAGGCAATACTTGCTGTGTCTGCTGTTTCCAGCAGACACATTTCAGACGTGCCCCAGAAGTGGCGAGAGTGTGTGCTCTGCTAAAAGGATGCGCCTGTCCGTGTGCCGCTTGCAGAATGCAGCCAAATAGACAGTGAGAAAAATTGTCTTATTGACATCATCCACCGATCATTATAATATTGAAGCTTTAAAAAGCCCCAGTCATTTGACACATTGTGTATCCGCCACTGCTGTGTGGCCACTGTTGATAGCCATTAAGGCTATCCCTAAGGCCTAAGCTGCCATGGATTAAAGTGGTAAAACTTTACTTCTCTCACTTTGGCCAGCTGTAGCTAACAGTTTGACCACAGCAAACTGATAATGTCCCTCCCCTGTGGATTCAAGCACTGGCACAGTGTAACAGACCGCCGGGCAGGGAGCGGGGGATGGAATTGAGCTGAGAACTTTTTCATGGCTTCTAATTATACCGGCACGAGAAACCATGAGGAGGAAACAGAGTAACAAGCAGCAAGGCATCATTAGATGGAATGAGGGAAGAGATAAAAGATGACAAATTCCTCTCTGTGCCTGTCTATTCCCATGCACACAATGGGAAGGAGCCCAACGCCAGCAGATGGAGAGTTTGAATAATTGTGTTAACTTGTTATTGGGTGTCCTGCAGTAAGTTAGACACTTAGTGAATACATCAGGCTGTCTGCTTCAATTTCTGTATATTCCTTTATGAATAATGAAGTGCAAGAATTGCTCCAGGTCCAAATTTGTCTCAAGACTTCAGATTTGTCCCTTAGATTTTTGTTTTCGCCATAGTTGTGTTTTGGCGTCTAATCAAAGCAACTGCTCAGCATTATGAGCACAATTCAAAATGTCTCAGTCAAACACAGTTTTGTGCTGAGCTCAGTTTTATTTGTAAATGTGCAAGATAGGAAATGTCAAACCACTACGATGTTTCCAAATAAACGCACACTTTTCAAAGCAAACTATATATATTGCACCAACACAGCTGTTTTAAAGTTAAGAAAAAGCTAACTGGTGTGGCATACAGCCCTTAAAACATTTATGTATAGTAATATTATAACATAAGAGTCAGAACATTGCTGGCACACACTTTTGTTCAGAACAATTTGGAAAATTGACCTTACAATGTGTTTTGTCTTTCCATACAACCTCTCTCTCTCTCTCTCTCTCTCTCTCTCTCTCTCTCTCTCTCTCTCTCTCTCTCTCTCTCTCACACACACACCCACACACACACAAACCAACCAGAGTTTTGGATGCTCTTTCTTTCCTCTCTTGCTTGGTGGTGAATGGTAAGAATCCATAGCAAATTCATCCTTTCGCCTTTTTTTCCCCATTTAGTGGGAAGATTCCTCTCCACTCAGCTGAGCATCTGGCTGTTATGGTGGCTTGAACTATGACGTGATATAATTAGAAATGGTTAATGCAACCCGCACAGAAGCAGAGGGTAAATCTAGTGCACATAGAGATTAATCCAATCTCCCTCTTATTGTATGACATATCACGGAATCTGTAGCTATTTATTATTTAGCCTGGTGGCATTTATATTAAGTATGGTTTATGTGAACTCTGGAAAAAAAGTTAACAGAGGCTTCACACTGCATTTTCTGTAAATTAACCATGTTAAGCACTAGAACCCTAGCGTAGCGTCCCTATTCTGGGGAACATTCAGTGAAAATAGCCAATCTATAAGCTCACGACACAAGGTTGTAGATCAGCTGTTTTCGGCGAAGATATTGGTGTAGAGAGGGAAATACTAGAGGGTCTAGTATAGAGCCCTGGGGATCCGGTCAACTAAGCAATAGGTTTTTTTTTTTTCGTATGCTTCCAGGGCTGCAACTACAAGCTCAATGTGTGACATGCTGAGCTTGTAGATCGGCTGCTTTCGCTATTTTTGTAAAAAAAAAGGAGAAAGGGCATTATTTTTTCACCCTCAAAATAAATTATTTAATTCAAATGGATTATTGTTCATGATCAATTAAAATGAATTGTTTGATTAACTGCACAACTGCATGCTTCCCATATGACATATTTCCATGACCTGTATCAGTTTGTGAATTTAAAGCCCAGTCTTGAGCCACTGCCCAAGATGCTGAATAAATTGTTTGCTGCTAAGCTACAGTACATGATCATTTAAAACTCAACAGCCTTTTTGAGATATTGCAATCTGTTTATTTTTGTTTGTTTGTTTGTTTGTTTGTTTGTTTGTTTGCTTTTGTACTGAGATGGCTTTGGTCAGAGTGACACTAGAACTACATTCAGTCCTACACCTTTAAATTAACGATGTTACTTATACCCATAGAGTACTGAGTGATATGCTTATTGTATCATGAAGACATATGCCACGATGTTGTGATATCTGTGTCCTTGTATGCTCTCCTTTATTTGGACATGAATAAATTGTTAAAGTGTGTGTGTGTGTGTGTGTGTGTGTGTGTGTGTGTGTGTGTGTGTGTGTGTGTGTGTGTGTGTGTGTGTGTGTGTGTGTGTGTGTGTGTGTGTGTGTGATAGCACTACTGTCACAGGTGACCTTTAGAGTGGATGGGTGGGTTCTCCCTACAATGCAGTAAGTACTCTACCCCTCACCCTTAACCACATGAACCCTAGCATCCTTATTCTCAAACATTTACTGAAAATAGCTGATCTACAAGCTCACAGCATGTCACAATGTGACACGTTGTGAACTAGTAAATTGGCTATTTTCTGCAAAGATATTTAATGTGGAGCGAAAACAGGACAGTGTAGGAGTGCAGGCAGAGAAACGACGGAGATTTATTCCTCTTTGAAGAGCCAAGTAGCACTCCGTTTATTTCAAACAAAAAACCATAACAACAAACCTGTCGCGCAGGTAAATACGTCAGCACCTCGGAGGTGTGTATTAACTCTTAAAGGTAAAGGCACCTATGCATTTAAAGGTAATACTGCCTACGGTAAAGTGGAACAAACTATTGTAAGCATTGTGAATTATAACTGTACTTAATAATTGTCCTGTGTGTGTATATCCACCACACACGTCCCCCCAGAATTCACAAGAACTGGTCCAGTGAAACGACCAGGGACCCGAATGGCCCGCCCAAAGCTATTCCGAAGCTCCCGGGCAGGCAGAGGGGGGTGAAGCGGGAGGGTGACAGAAGGTCGCTGACTGTGAGCAGGCGGCGGGTGGCCGTGCGGGGGGCTCAAAGGGGGCCGGACCTGTTCCACGGCAGCCCTAGCCGGGGGCCGGCCGCGGCGCGGTGCCTGAGCCACCTCAACTGAACGGCTCAAATCCAGGTGGGCCGGCTTCAGCCGGTCCACTGAGACGCGATCCAGTCTGCCCCCGATATCGATGACAAATGTCTTGTCGCCAGCCTCCACAACCCGATAAGGACCATCGTATGGTGGTTGCAGGGGTCCCCGATGGGCATCGTGGCGGATGAACACATACCCTGCTGCTCGCAGGTCGGGGGGAATGTGCACCTGGGGCAGGCAGTGGCGCGAGGTCGGGATTGGTAGGAAGGTACGGGCAGTGTCCTGGAGACTACTCCGTTGGTCAGAAGCAGACCAGGGGACTGTAGTGCGGGGAATAAAATCACCCGGGACTCTGAGGGTTTGGCCATAGACTAACTCCGCCGAGGAAGAAAGGAGGTCCTCCTTCGGCGCTGTCCTAATCCCCAGCATCACCCATGGGAGTTTGTCGACCCAGCCGTCGTCCGTGAGAGAAGCTTTAAGGGCGGCCTTCATGTCTCTGTGAAATCGTTCACACATGCCGTTGGCCTGAGGGTGGTATGCTGTAGTGCGGTGGAGTGAGACACCTAACTGACGGGCAACAGAATTCCAGAGTTCGGAAGTAAACTGGGGCCCACGATCAGAAGAAAGATCAGAGGGGGCACCGAACCGGGCGACCCAGGTACCGATGAAGGCCCGGGCCACCTCAGCAGAAGTCGTTGCAGACAGCGGGACAACCTCCGGCCAACGGGTGGTCCGGTCCACCATAGTCAGGAGGTGAGTAAATCCCCTGGAGGGAGGAAGGGGTCCCACCAGGTCAACATTGACATGGTCAAAACGCCTTTCAGGAACCGTGAACTGCTCCAATGGGGCCTTAACATGGCGATGGATCTTTGAGCGTTGGCATGCCACGCAGGTTCTGACCCAGTCACGAATGTCCTTCTTCAGGCCATGCCAGACAAACTTTGCCGCCACGAGACGTTGTGACGGCTTGCAGCCCGGGTGCGAGAGGCCATGTATGATGTCGAAAACTTGCCGTCTCCAGACCTGCGGCACCACAGGACGGGGCAGGGCCAGAGATACGTCACAGAGCAGCATGGTGCCGTCATCGCCGAACGGGACGTCCGCCAACTTGAGGCCAGTGACTGCTGTTCTGTACGCCTGAATGTCGGGGTCTGAGGCCTGGTCCACAGCCATTCGGGCATAATCTATTCCGAGGTGGACAGCGCCAATGACCACACGGGAGAGGCAGTCAGCCACGGGATTGTCTTTCCCCGACACGTGTTGGATGTCCGTGGTGAATTCAGAGATGAAAGCAAGGTGGCGCTGCTGCCTGGCAGACCATGGTTCCGACACCTTGGCCATGGCGAAGGTCAAAGGCTTGTGGTCTACAAAGGCTGTGAAGGGACGAGCTTCCAGCAGGAAACGGAAGTGTCGGACTGCTAAGTACAGGGCGAGGAGTTCACGGTCAAAAGTGCTATATTTCTGCTCGTTGTACCGAAGTTGGCGGCTAAAAAAAGCGAGCGGTTGCCAAACACTATTAACCAACTGCTGGAGAACAGCACCAACAGCATAGTCTGAGGCGTCCGTGGTCAAAGCAACCGGGGCCTCAGGCACCGGGTGAGCCAGCATAGTTGCGTCTGCAAGGGCATCTTTTGTGGCAGAGAAAGCCGTCAACATGTCCGTGGACCAAGAAATGGCGTGCTTAGGAGTCTTTTTACCCTTGAGAGCACTGTACAACGGCCGCATAAGGTTGGCAGCGCGAGGCACAAAACGGTGGTAAAAATTGACCATTCCGCAGAACTCTTGTAGAGCCCTGACAGTGAGAGGCTGCGGGAGCTTCAGCACTGCCTCCACCTTCGATGGCAGTGGAACCGCCCCGGCTGTAGTGATGTGGTGGCCCAGGAAATCCATGGAAGACAGTCCAAACTGGCATTTCGCTGGGTTGATGATCAAGCCGTGCTGTTGGAGACGACTGAAGAGAATACGCAGGTGTGACAGGTGCTCTGTCTTAGACGTGCTGGCCACCAGGATGTCGTCCAGGTAGACAAAAAGGAACGACAAGTCACGCAGCACAGTGTCCATCAAACGCTGAAAGGTCTGGGCAGCATTTTTTAGGCCGAATGGCATCCTGAGAAACTCAAATAGCCCAAATGGGGTGATCACCGCCGTTTTGGGAATGTCCTGAGGCTGAACGGGTACCTGGTGATAGCCCCGGACGAGGTCCACTTTTGAAAAAATAGACGCACCCGCCAGGTGGGCTGAAAAGTCATGAATGTGCGGAATAGGGTAACGGTCTGGTGTAGTGACAGCATTAAGGCGCCGGTAGTCGCCGCACGGGCGCCAACCTCCATTGGGCTTGGGCACCAGGTGAAGGGGGGAGGCCCAAGGACTGTTCGACCGACGAACGATGCCAAGGCGTTCCATGGCGTCGAACTCAGCCCTTGCAATAGCGAGCTTGTGTGGGTCAAGACGGCGGGCCTTGGCGTGCACAGGTGGGCCTTCGGTGGAGATGTAGTGCAACACGCCATGTTTGGCAGAGGCGGATGAGAAGGTAGGTGCGGTGATGTCCGAGAACTCCTCGAGGAGGTGAGAAAAGTCATCAGCGGGCGAGAGGGCACTGGACAGCTTTGTCGGGGCAGTGTCACTGTGTTCACAGGGAAATGAGCCGAATGTCTCGGCGTGGACAAGGCGGCGTTTCCTCACATCCACTAGAAGCTTGTTGGCAAAAAAGAAATCAGCACCCAATAGGGGGGTGGACACTTTTGCTGACACAAAATCCCAGGTGAAACGCTGACCAGCAAAACACACTGTCACAGTGCGTGTGCCAAAGGTGTGGATTGTGCTGCCATTGGCAGCCACAAGGGGGGGGCCGCGTGGCCCTGCTCGAATGTCTGTGGATGATGCTGGCAGTGCACTCATATGGGCGCCTGTGTCACAAAGAAAGCGACGACCGGAGAGGGAGTCAGTAATAAACAGCAAGCCGCCGGAACGGCCGACACCCACGGCTGCTAATAGGTGGCGGCCGATGCGTTTCCCGACGCACTGAATGTACAGGGGGGTAAGCATTTCTTGGCTTTGTTGCCAAACTTGGCGTGGTAGAAACACAATCCTCCTGACTGCTTTGCACGTCGGGGCACAGTGGTGGTGGCAGAGATGGAGTATGGCTGGTGCATATAGTCATCACTGGTGGCACTGGAGGTGGAAGGGGGCGTGGCTGCAAAACATTTTTTTCCAGCTGAGAAAAATTTGTCTGCCTCCCTGGCCAGTTGACGAAAATCAGTAATAGGTGAATTTGCAAGTGCCAAACGAACCTGGTCTGGAAGCTGCTGCAGGAATAACTCCTTAAAAAGAAAACACGGCTGATTGTCTCCCAGCAGAGCCAGCATGTGATCCATCAGCTCAGAAGGCTTACTGTCGCCGAGACCGGGAAGGGAGAGGAGTTGACGCGCACGTTCGGATTCATTAAGTCCAAAAGTCTCCAGTAGATGCGTCTTCAGAGTGGTGTATTTGTTCCGTGTTGGAGGACGTTCTAGCAGGCTCACCACTCTCCCCGCAGTCGAGCTGGTAAGGGACGTCACCACATGATAAAACTTTGTTTCGTCCACCGTTATGTCCTTGATGGCGAATTGAGCCTCCGCCTGTGCGAACCACGCACTTGCGTTCCGTTCCCAAAAGTCGGGCAACTTTAGTGTAGCAGACATGTTCAGTAAACTCTGGAAACGTCCAAGAGTAAAAGGGGTCACCAATGTAGGAGTGCAGGCAGAGAAACGACGGAGATTTATTCCTCTTTGAAGAGCCAAGTAGCACTCCGTTTATTTCAAACAAAAAACCATAACAACAAACCTGTCGCGCAGGTAAATACGTCAGCACCTCGGAGGTGTGTATTAACTCTTAAAGGTAAAGGCACCTATGCATTTAAAGGTAATACTGCCTACGGTAAAGTGGAACAAACTATTGTAAGCATTGTGAATTATAACTGTACTTAATAATTGTCCTGTGTGTGTATATCCACCACAACAGGACCTATAGAGCCCTTGGGGACTCCATGAACATACATTTACGGTATGTTTCCCCACTCTCCCAACAACTTTTTTATTCAGTTCTATTTTTAAATATGATATTCATTGTTTTGAGGGTATACTGTTAAGTAAGACACATTTCATAAGTGAATCTCTGCAACCTGATTTCATACCATTGAAAAACTTACCTAGTTCAATAAATATCTCCCGGGGTGAAATTCCCAGGGTGGCTTCCAAGCTGAGGAATTAATTTTATTCTCCAATCATAGAAAAATACGGGTCTACCTTGAATTGTCATGGGGAAAAATGAAACATTTGGCCATACAGTATAAAGGATAAATCTTATCAGCAGCATATGAATAATTATAATATATTATTTTTACAGCCTTGTATAACCCCCCGACACCACCATGCACAGGTGTCACTTGAGGTGTCTTTTACCTACTACAAGCTTCCACCTCATAAGTGAATGAAGTTATTGATATTTAGCTGCTGTGAAGTGTGAAAATGAAGTGAAAGTAAACAAAGTAGCTAGATAAAACATGATGCACACTTTGTTGTAATGGTAAATGGACTGCATTTATTTTTCTAGTCTTTCCTACCCTTCAAAGCGCTTTACAATGTACTTTCGATTCACCCTTTCACACACTGATGGCGGAGGAAACCATGCAAGGCACCAAACTGCTCATCGGGAGCAGTTAGGGGTTCAGTGTCTTGCTCAAGGCCACTTCGACACTTAGCCAGGAGGAGCTGGGGATCGAACCTGGAATCTTCGGATTCCAAAATGCCCACTCCTTAGCCAGTGCCGCCCTATACAAGCTCACAATGCATCGAAGATGGGGCTCCAGCATCCGCAACGTGTTACGCGCTGTTAGGGTGTCGTTTATGTTTTTGTGGTTTTGGTTTGTTTATTTCGTTTTTTTTTACCATGGTAATGGCCTGTTAAGATCTGTGGGTTAACATATATATATATATATATATATATATATATATATATATATAATGTATATTGCATACTGTCGTGTCTCTTACCCTCAAGGGGATTAGAATCACCTGCTGTGACTATGTGGGGGTGGCACACAGTGGGGATGTACACGTTGGGGGACAAAGAGTTAAAAAAGGACTGTGTGTGTGTGTGTGTGTGTGTGTGTGTGTGTGTGTGTGTGTGTGTGTGTGTGTGTGTGTGTGTGTGTGTGTGAGATATTGACCTGAAGAAGATCCCTTGAGGGTCGAAAAGTTGTCAAGTTTGTCAAGTGGCTACCTGGAGTGCGGGCTCTACTTTTTCTCAATGTTAGATTTATTGGCTCAGCATCCATAGTCGATGTGCATATATTTAAGTTTGCTTTCAGGTAGTAAGCATTGACATCTATTTGCTATATAGGCTACGCAACAAAAAATATCAGATAATGATTAGATTCAGAACAAGATGCTTGGGGTAGCTATAAAGACCTGTGACACTGCTGCTGGGGTGTGCTGTGTGTCTGACGTTACGTTACGTTATGTTACAGGACTAACTCCTCTTAATGCTGTCTAATCTGACAGACCACCATGCTCCGTGCACCACAGAAAACATTCACCAACGTTGCAGTTTGCGCTATAAGCTAATTCCCAGTGACGCTGTCAAACCAAGTGTTTGATAGTGTGCTGCGTTTTCTCTTCAGTTGTGGACATGTGGTGGAGTTATTAGGCTATCGGGGGTAGAATGTTCTTAGTGCCATTGCTGGCTTAATGCAAAGACATTAAGTGCTGCAGCACTGGGCACCAACCTTGGGGGTGGCACCAAACGGCAGGGTAAAAATGAAAGAAGACTCTACAATCGTTGAAAGACCGGCGATATGCAACAACGACTGCTGAAGATCCGATAAAACTGTGAAACGTGTCGGTAGCACCCGCTGGTGAAGCTAAAATCCCCCCATCGTTCAAAAAAAATCTCGTTCAAAACGGGACGCAGGGTTCAAGTGGACAAATCCACCAAATTCCATGTCTAGATTCCTTGTCTGTCAGGTGAACCAGTAATTCCACCCATTGTGTATGGCTCCTTAAAGACAACTAGTCAATCCCATTTCAGTTTTACAGCTGATTGATGAGGTCTAATGTTGAGACCGTTTCTTTACTCCGCATTTCTTCTCAAACCACACACAATCCACTTAAGTTTGACAAAATGGAGTTTTGGGTCACCTTCTGCTATGATTGGATTCATTATCAAGCAGCATGGGAACATGCTCTCTCTCTCTCTCGCGCGCGCTCTCGCTCTCTCTCTCTCTCTCTCTCTCTCTCTCTCTCTCTCTCTCTCTCTCAAACATATTCATGTCAAGGACCCCCACATGGATATGTACCCACAATGGAAACATTTGTGCCAGGGACACAATAAGAGAACATTTGCATTGTGAGCTTGTAGATCGGCTATTTTCATATAGCAAAAATCAATCAATCAATCAATCAATCAATCAATCAATCAATCAATCAATCAATATAACAGGGCTGAAGTGTATTAACTGTGACTCGTTTTTATGGAGCCCCTGGAACCCCCTCAAGTACCCCTGGGGGTCCCCGGACCCCAATTTGAGAACTACTGGTCTAATGGCACTTTCAGCTGGTTCAAAACGCAGCTGCTCGCCTCCTTACGAGCACAAAGAAACGTGACCATATTACCCCTGTTTTAGTTGCACTTCATTGGCTCGCTGTCAAGTTTAGAATTCATTTTAAAGTGCTTTTATTTGTTTATAAATCTCTACACAGGCTTGAACTTCTGGAAGATTATACTCCAGCCAGAGCATTGATGTCTGCCAACAAGCTACTCTTGACTGTTCCCACAACTAGGCTGAAATGCAGGGGAGATCGTGTCTTTGCTGTTGCAGCCCCTAAACTCTGGATTAGCGTGCCTTTTACCATCAGAAGTGCCCAGTCCATTGAGGCTAACAAGACTAATTTATTTTCGATGGCCTTTGATCACACCTGAGGTTATTGTCTCTGCCAGGCACCCTGTCTGTCCGTCCGTCCGTCCGTCCGTCCGTCCGTCCGTCCGTCCGTCCGTCCGTCCGTCCGTCCATCTGTATGTGAGCAGCTAATCTCCGGCACCGTTGGCCCGGTTGCTGCGAAATTGTGCACATACACTCCCTGGATGACAAAGCCGAACCTCTGCCCCGAATTTTTCAGATTGGCCAGTTATAGCGCCACCAGGAGGTTGATTTTTGCAAAACATACTTTTTATATTGCTCCTACAGATTTTGTCCAAGCATCACGCAAATCAGTACACAGTATCTTTATAGTCATATGATCAACACAGATCTGTCCTAAGATTGGCTTCCAAATATGTGGTGCTATAACTGGCCGATTCGTGTTTTTACCTATAACTGCACCAAATCTGCGTAAAACTTTGCATGCACACTCCCTAGAGGCCAAGGAAAAGCCTTGCCCTGCATTTTTCCCATCTGCCTTTTAGAGCGCCACCAGGAGGCTGACTTTTGTAAAACAATTTGTTTTATATTACTGCATCAGATTCTGTCCAAAAACCACACAAATTAGTACACAGTATCTCTATAGTCATGTGATCAACACGGATATAATAATTCCTTTAATAGGTCCGTTCATCAAAGTCCTTACGGTCTTGTTTCCAATGAGGGCCTGTGAGCAATTAGGGGGTAAGAGTCTTGCTCAGGGACAAATTTCATTTCATCGACACATTTGCTGGCCTGGCCTGGAATTGTACCTGGGGCAACCAGGGCCTCTGGCTCCCTAGGTGGGCTCACTAACCACTCACCCTAATGTGGCTTCCAAAGTTTGCAGGATAGGTCCGTGTAGAACAAAATGCCTCAAATCATGAACGCAGCGTGCGACTTCAGTGAAATCTTGCACACACATTCCCGCTAGGCCGAGAAAGAAATGCCACCCTTTTCACATTGGCCTGTTATAGCGCCACCAGCAGGTCTAATTTAGCAAAACATATTTTTGGAACAAAATGCCTCAAATGATGAATGCAGTGTCCGATTGCTGTGAAAGGCCTAAGAAGAAATGGCACCCTTTTCACATTGGCCTATTATAGCGCCAGCAGGAGGCCACAATAACCTACCTGACCTGGCGGAGACCTGTGCTCCGAGGAGCACTTTTTCTAGTTTCTTTACTGATATTCTTCAGCCCCTGAGACAACTGTTGGCTTTGTGTGTCCACGCCATGTTCCTCTTCTCCTTTCTTCTCTTCGTCGCATTTGTGTTTGGATTTCTTATTCATCACACCATTGCATTTTTAGTATTGTATTTTTCGGGGGTTAATCTTACATTGACCTGGGGGCTGCGTTTTTATGCTGCCATCCTGCTCAGCTACTTCCGGAAGTCTTTTGTTCAATTGTGTTTTTGATGCTATGTGGCTGCACATGCATAATGTTTTGTTGATGTTTTGATTTGACTTATTTCACGTCTTCAATTGTGTTTTTAATGCTATGTGGGTGCACATGCATAATGTTTTGTTGATGCTTTGTTTTTACTGTGTACAGCACTACAGCACAATCTTGATTGTTTTAAATGTGCTCTATAAATAAAGCTTGATTGGATTTGTATATCTATCTCTCTTTCTGTTTTGTTTTCAATTGACATGGCCAATGTAAGGGGAGGAGTTCAGTAGGTTTGATATGACTCTGCTGCATGTTTGTTTATAATTGTCTTGTCTGACCGTTGCTGACTTCATTGACTTTGTGGCCTCTTTACTGCTTTTGGTGTCTATGAATGTGAGTGTATCAGAGATATACAGTACTTAGCTTAGCCTATTTTTCCCAAGTAGAAATGCCATATTATGTTCTAAAAACAAGGCTCAAGGAAACTGTTCATCAATGTTGTAAACATCACATCATCATAGCAAGTTAATTATAATGTGTGTTAATTAAAGCAAGTTAATTGAATACGTGCTTTATCCCATGTCAAAACAATATGTCGATTTTTAAAAGGTTATACTGTAGCCTACCTCTTCCTCTACAGTATTTGTCAGCCCGCAGGTGCATAACAGTAAAATTAGGGCTTTTCAGAACTGCTGCCACCAACCAATCAATGGTAACCACAGGGTGGAGGCAGATAAAAACACTTATTTGGAAAACAGTATTTTGAAACATTGCAATTATCACTGTTTTATTTGTAACGCCAGTCTTTGTCTTCCCAGAGAAGAAAACTACATTGTTACTCATCATCATTACTCACACTATCATTATTCTGCCTTTTATATTATTTTGGTCTGTCTGTCTGTCTGTCTGTCTGTCTGTCTGTCTGCCTACACATACACTAAATTATGAAACAAAATTCTTCTGACATCTTGTGTGTATCCGACCAATCACATTCTTTCATATTATTTGTCTACAAAAATCAAGTTGTGATTCTAACAACACAAACTACATGTATACCCTAACCTAAGAAAGCACATCTACAAGGGAAAAGGAGAGGGAACTAGAAAAAGTGCTCCTCGGAGCACAGGCCTCCTGGTGGCGCTATAATAGGCCAATGTGAAAAGGATGGCCGTTTCTTCTTAGGCCTAGTGGGAATGTGCGCGTGAAATTTCACGGAAATGTCAAGCTGCGTGCATAATTTTAGGCATTTTGTTCAAAACGGACCAATCCTGCAAACTTTGGAAGCCAACCAGGATAAGGATAATTCCTTTTAACAGGTCGTTTATGAAAGTCCTTGCGGTCTTGTTTCCAATGAGAACCTGTGAGCAATTAGGAGTTAAGAGTCTTGCTCAGGGACAAATTTCATTTCATCGACACATATGCTGACCTGGCCTGGAATCGAACCTGGGGCAACCAGGGCCTCTGGCTCCCTAGGCGGGCTCACTAACCACTCAGCTATGGCCGCACCTTAGCCAATGAGGATGGAATATGGGAAATCGGACAGATCGGTGTTAATCACATGACTATAGAGATACTGTGTACCGATTTGCATGACGTTTGGATAAAATCTGTAGGAGTAATGTAAAAAAAAAAGGGTTTTGCACAAATCAGCCTCCTGGTGGCGCTATAACAGGCCCATGTGAAAAATTTGGGGCAGAGGTTCTGAATTGGCATTGAGGGAGTGTGTGTGCACAGTTTGGGAGCGACCGGGCCAACGGTGCCGGAGATTAGCTGCTCGCGAACGGACAGGACACACGGACGGACACACGGACACACGGACGGACAGGGGCTAAAACATACACTCGCCATGCCCTTCGGCCTGGCGGAGACAATTATTACATTCATTTCAGAAAAACTAGAGGGTGGCAAAAAAAGTGACATAGGCTACATAATCAAGGTATAGTTGCAGACAAGAAAACACGTGTCTATAACAACATATAATAAGACAACGAGTCTTTTATGTCACATGTGTATATAGGTGGACATAAACAAAAACATTCAGAAATATTCTAAGTGTGTGTGAAATATGCATGAAAGTACCGAATTTGAAGTTAAATGTGAAAGTTAGGGGATGGCAATTGTCATCCCTTGGGACCCCGAGTTTAAGTGAGGAAACAAAAAGAGATTTCCTGTTGGGGTCTTTGAGTGCAACGTAGGGTGAGTTTGAGAGGGAGAAACCGGTGAAGAGAGAGGGGCATGCAAATGTAAAAGGGGCTCTGAAAACAGGCAATTGTTGGCATGCTAAACAGGGTCAGTCGGTGCATCCCACTATCACAGTTTCCAGGGGAACATAGACACAGAGCACTGCAGAAGTCGATATACCGCCTCCACTGATCGCCCACACAGAACAAAGCTGGGCCATTATTTGGGATGAGGTTGTGTGTGTGTGTGTGCGTGCGTGTGTGCGTGTGTGCGTGTGTGTGTGTGTGTGTGTTTCTGCCAATTTCTACGGTGTGGTGCCTGAGGGGTGAGATGTTTAGAACAGGGTTTGTCTGTTCTTTGTGTGTGTGTACATGCAAGCATTCGTGTGTACAGTATGTTTGGATAGAGTATATACAGTACTAGAGGTTTGGGCCAGCACCGCTGATCCGACCAATATGTCCCTTTTGTGCCCATGTATGGAGATCTCTGTATCTGTACGTTGACCTATGCCCATACAGTATATGGAAATACCTGATGTCATCAGTACAGTATATGCCCATATATTGGCATGCCCATATATTGGCATTGGGCATATCAGTTGGATCAGCAGTTCTGGAGAACTGGATATTCATATGTCGTCGCTGTCCAGCGGGAACCAGCTAACTCAACGCTACTGAACACCCTTTGTCTGTGTAAAAAAAAAAAATGAAACCAATGAAAAGTATCAAAAAGCGCCTCTGACAAAACCTCCCAACTCCATTGGATCCTCAAACTGTCCGTCAAACCACGCAACTCCACCCCCTCTCCTCCTGCTGCTGTGCCGTTCTACAGCACAACGCAGTTAGCGCACACACTGACAGAGGACAGATCTGCTGCGGACATAAACAAACTGTAACGACGCAGGGTTTTTCCCCCCGTAGTCCTGTTTATCAAACTTGAAACTTGAAAACAAGTAATTCTATTTCTAAAATCTATGAAGTGTTTAATGAGGAGAGCAATGTGTTAAGAAAGGAGTTCATAGCATTTAGTTAGGGAATTTTAGCAAAATATTTGGACCATCTGTGAAAAAATGTACTACCAATAGCTTTCTTCACCAATGTGTTCTTATAGGTGTCTAGAATTAATTTAAACCCAAATCCTTGTGGAAAATCCTGGAGAGCCAATCAAAGTTAAGGAGCCCAGAGGGCTTGGGTGAAAAATATGAAAAGAAATAAGAGTCTTGTGAGGTGTCTAACTAGGGGTTTTCAGGGGTGCTGAATCCATTCCAACCATTATTTTTGAGTAAAAATGTCTCCCTGGCCATCTAATATTGGTATATTGGTTATTGTTAGTGTATAATCAGTGTATAATCAATGGTAGGGGATTGGAGTGTTGTTGAATTGATTCTATTCTGAAAAATAAAATAAGAAAATATTGCTAAACACTTGATAAGAGTGTACACCTACTGTGCACATGCTCAGTGGGATACACTGTCTGCATGTGGGGAAGGAGCGGGAGTGTTGCATCCTGGCAAATATGTCTGGACGATTGTAAGGTACGGTAGTTTATCTACTTTTTGGCATTTATTTTCCTCTGCTGGCAAAACTTTTGATTACTGTGAATTTAGAT
Source organism: Gymnoscopelus braueri (assembly GCF_963280865.1). Classification (NCBI taxonomy): domain Eukaryota; kingdom Metazoa; phylum Chordata; class Actinopteri; order Myctophiformes; family Myctophidae; genus Gymnoscopelus; species Gymnoscopelus braueri. The sequence continues at coordinate 20,818,872 of NC_137610.1, read as the reverse complement.
GTCAATTTTCTCTAGCCTATTGCTTACATTGAACAATCATTAGTTAAACAATCATGACACTTGTCTTTTAGTAGACAACATGGAGGAGGATTCTGTAGCTTGTGGCTTAAGGTGCTTCATCTGTGGTGGTCCTGAGACTGAGATTCAAAAGCTCTCAAAAGTCACCCAAAAAGGCTATGCACAGATGTTGTCTTATTCTGAGAGTGTGGATGATGCAGCATTAATCAGAAGACTACATGAGGACTGGAAAAACTGAGATGACCCCAAACTAAGATACCATTTGGAATGCAAAACCGAGCTATACAGTCGTGCAAGAGGTATATCCACTGGAAATCGTTTTTTTCAATGTGATGAAAGTTGCCACTTGCAGATTTCAATCCTATTCTATGTTGTGAGTGACATCATAATTTAATAAAAACTTTAAACATAATCTATTCTTTAGAGCAAGATGAGCAAGACCAACGGCCAGACAGGAAGAAAAGACGCAGGGCATTGTCTGGGTCAAGTAGTTCAAGTGCTAGCTGGCACACTTGATCTACCATAATACTTGCATCCTTTGCAATGAAGGTATCAATGCTGGCACATTGAAAAGAAACCCTGGTAAGTCTTTTGTATGTAAGATTCAAATGAATTTTGATAATTGTTTTTCTTGCTCCTCATTGTAGGCTTCCACTCAAAGTAGAATAATTTAATCATGCACATACTGTATGTGGCTACCTTTTATCCAGACAGATCTCGGCAGTTGTATCGTGCACCTGATAATGTCTACCAGGACCAACTGAAAGGAGTTTGATGCAGAGAGCAAAGCGACGAGGTGATGACTGGGGACTTGAAGTTGCTGGTCGCCTGGTGGCAGAAGAGGCAGTATATCATATTCGATGCAGAAGAGACTTTGAGAACCCTGTTACAAAGTCTGAGGTAACATTATATGGATACACAATACAGCTGTACAATACAACTCACATTTCTTATCCTGAGGGAAGAAATATAATTTTTAATAGTGAAACTTTTGATTTCAAAATAATTTATTTCATTCCAAATGGTATCTTAGTTTGGGGTCATCTCAGTTTTTCCAGTCCTCATGTAGTCTTCTGATTAATGCTGCATCATCCACACTCTCAGAATAAGACAACATCTGTGCATAGCCTTTTTGGGTGACTTTTGAGAGCTTTTGAATCTCAGTCTCAGGACCACCACAGATGAAGCACCTTAAGCCACAAGCTACAGAATCCTCTTCCATGTTCCTACTAAAAGACAAGTGTCATGATTGTTTAACTAATGATTGTTCAATGTAAGCAATAGGCTAGCTAGAGAAAATTGACATCTAAATTCACAGTAATCAAAAGTTTTGCCAGCAGAGGAAAATAAATACCAAAAAGTAGATAAACTACCGTACCTTAAAATCGTCCAGACATATTTGCCAGGATGCAACACTCCCGCTCCTTCCCCACATGCAGACAGTGTATCCCACTGAGCATGTGCACAGTAGGTGTACACTCTTATCAAGTGTTTAGCAATATTTTCTTATTTTATTTTTCAGAATAGAATCAATTCAACAACACCCCAATCCCCTACCATTGATTATACACTGATTATACACTAACAATAACCAATATACCAATATTAGATGGCCAGGGAGACATTTTTACTCAAAAATAATGATTGGAATGGATTCAGCCCCCCTGAGAACCCCTAGTTAGACACCTCACAAGACTTTTATTTCTTTTCATATTTTTCACCCAAGCCCTCTGGGCTCCTTAACTTTGATTGGCTCTCCAGGATTTTCCACGAGGATTTGGGTTTAAATTAATTGAGAGGTGATTCTAGACACCTATAAGAACACATTGGTGAAGAAAGCTATTGGTAGTACATTTTTTCACAGATGGTCCAAATATTTTGCTAAAATTCCCTAACTAATTTCTCTCGCTAGTTCTACTGAAACTCCAACTCTGTGTACCCCTCTTTGCAGAAGTTATTGTAATATTTAAAGACCTGTTTATTATTGTAGGCCTATATAATAAGTGTCATGAAGCATCAGGGCATTATATCACACGATGTGATTTGTGATGCATTGTGAGCTTGGATATCCATTGTCAGCTTAGCCCCAGCCCCCATTTGAAACCTCTCCCTCCGCTGCGATTGGAGCAGTTTTCCCCTACATATTAGGTCTGCTCGCTCCTTAGCGGTCTTCCAATCTTCACTTACAAAAATGTCGTCTCCCTGGCCTTTTTTTTGGGCCTTTTTTTTAATGCCTTTATTTAGAGAGTGATAGCGAAAGTAGCCTGACAGGAAATGGGGAGAGAGGGGGGGGGTGACACGCAGCAAAGGTCTTCGGGAACGGGAGTCGAACCCGCGACACGCTATCAGGCTGGCATTGCAGCCTAGGGTGCCTGGACCGTCAAGTTACGGCCCAGGCCGTCTCCCTGGCCTTTAACTCTGTCTGATCGTAAAAACTCTGGCTCTTACTTTTTTGTTTAACTGTGTAATGCTGTCTTTATGAATTTTCTTATTTTTGTTGTATACAGTAATTGTGTTATTCGTTTTGCCTATTTAATCTGTCTTCCTGTTTTCTGTATGCTTGTTGTCTCCGCCAGGCCGTAAGACTCTATAGTCATGTGATCAAGACGGATCATGAACGCAGCGTCCGATTGCAGTGAAACTTTGCACACACATTTGCACTACGTTGAGGAACAAATCCCACCCTTTGAACATTGCCCTATTATAGCGCCACCAGGAGGCCGATTTTTGCAAAACATTTTTTTAAATATTACTTCTACTTATGTTGTCTAAACATCACGTACATCAGTTGACCTCTTTAGTCAAGTGATCAACACGGATCCGTCCGATCCGTGTTGATCCGTGGATTCACATTCCAGCCTGATTGCCGAATTCCGAATATTGCTGGCCCACACTAATCTACCTGACCTGGCAGAGACCTGTGCTCCGTGGAGCACTTTTTCTAGTTTTTAATCTGAAAGACAGAAGAAAGAAACCTGACTATGGTAGTTCAAATAATACATATTTTAAAATGCATTCAAACACAATGATAATGTAACTCACACAAAATGTGTAATAACATTTTGTATGTTGGATTACCCATCTCAAGTCTCTGCAACATCAGACCACCAATAGGGGTAAGCATGTTCTAATTTGAACATGGGCTATTCCAAACTATAATTAAGGCGTATTAAAGGAATTAAAGGATTTTAGACCTATCTTCCGCCCGGCTCTATCCCTTGGCACTACCCGCTATCCCAAATTGCGCACAAGGCAGCTGGCATTCCCCCTAAATGCTCTGAGCTGCCTGTGGTATTGTTCTTTACTTGGGGACTTCAGCTGATTCTATCTCTCTGTTTCTCTAATGTCTTGAATATTGGATCAACAAAACTGTCAATGTCCAGTTTGGCGACGCGATGTTTAGCGACGCTGTTTTGAAACTGCTACTACTGCAAAATGGAATGTCGCCGATTGAAAATTTCTTCTCTGGGCCACTCACACAACTACCCTGTGTGTCTACAAACAGTTGAACACGCGATCATAAGGGATTTAGCGAGGTCTGTGGCGAGGTGGAAAAAGTAAGTGAGTTTTCCGTTTACATAGCGAAACATGGTGTTTTTACGCTGGGCTGGAGGAGAGAGACTCCGCCCCGATCGGAATGTTTGTTGTTTGAGCGGTGTGCACGACTCGCCTGTGTGTTTAGAAACGATTGCACTTGCGATCATAATGGGGAAAAAAATGTAAATTTTTTAAAGTTATAAAAAACACTAAATCGCTGGCAGTGGGCAAACACAGCCAGAAATAAGTCTGGCAGGGAATGAGTTAAGTAAATTTAATAAATTAATGTCTATTTTCTTGTTTTTCACACTAAGGGCCCTATTTTGCGCGTCTTTGGCCCCGTTTAGACTGCAGTTAATTGCAAGTGATCAGATCGGATCTGTGTGTTCACAGTGATTTAATCAACGTCAACCCAGATCTGCCCTGCGCTATGGTTGCTGTGGTAACGACGTAACAATGTCATGACGTAGGCGCTAGTTTCTTGCTTACGTTCAAGAAACGCAACATAACAGACAAGCGACAACAACAGAAGACACAAAAACAAAGACAAGTAAATGCATGAAAACGGTGGAAAATGTACATATCACAACTCGCCATTTCTTCTCTAAAATAATTGTTTTGTTTTGTTTTCATTACGATTACCCCTCACACGTACTCGTAGATAAAAAACAATTCTCCCGCCCTGACGTCAGTGGCGCTGCAAGTGATGTTTCGGACAGTTAGATATGCGCCTTGGGTGGTTAGAGCAGGTTGGAGCGTTCAGACTGAGACGCATCTTTAGAAATCAGATTTGAATGTGGCTCAAGTTGGATTTGTAAAAATCGGATTCCATGTGGCTTTTTTTCCGTTCAGACTTCATAAAACAAATCGGATTTAGGCTCCATTTGGCTGCCAATCTAAATGGGGCCTTAATTACTAGGTCTTATGTCTTTTCGGTAGCTTAAGACCTGGAAGCGTGGCCAAGGCTGTTTGGCCACTCAAAATAGCGAAAGAGCATTGGCCACGCCTCCAGGTCTTAAGTTAAGTCATAAGACCTGGTAATTAAGACGCACTAAATAGGGCCCTACGTATTAAAGATGGACAGAAAAGAACACAAAATATTGCAAAAATAAATGATGCTGTCTGCAAATGGATCTGTCTATGCCTGTCTGTATATGTGTGTGTTTGTCCGTGGCTTATCTCCCAAACCGCTGGACTGACCTCAAAAACTGTAGTGGCAGATCTCAAGGCAAAATATGCTGTTGTCCATGGCTTTAAGGTACTGTACAATCTATACATCCTCTGCAGCAATATCTTGCTATACCAGTGAGGACCTTGACTACAGTACTCATCACTTTGAGGAAGGCCTTCAGGGCTTTCTCTCTGCTTGCCCAGCGTGTGTCAGAGAGCTTCTGTAGTTGAATTACACACACTCCAGGGTGCAGGGCCTCTTGGAATTTCACAAATTCAGTGTGTCTTTTCATAGAGGATGTGAAAAACACATAGACGTTCTCTACCAGGTTGAAAAAGGTAATGAAGTGGAGGCTTGATTTTGTACTTTCAACTAAGACTATATTTTAGCAATGCACATGCTGTATTTCTGAGTAGAATGTCTAGGGATATTTACACAATATAAAATAAAGTGTCCAGAACATTAGCTATGTCTAGTTTGTCAACCTGTGGATATTTAGAACTAAATATCATATTTCTAATAGTCAATAACAATATCCTAAGTGTCCTGTTCTTCCAGAAATAATGCAAATGGATAATACTGCTCTAGATTGAAGATGTTTATTGTCACAAGGATATACAGGTGCATGCACTGTGAAAAGCTTAGGTTGGGGGTGCTCCATAATACACAGAAATAAAAAAAACTACATAAACTAGAAAAAGTGACTCCTCGGAGCACAGGTCTCCGCCAGGTCAGGTAGGCTATTGTGGCCTCCTGGTGGCGCTATAATAGGCCAATGTGAAAAGGGTGCCATTTGTTCTTAGGCCTTGCACGACAATTGGACCCTGACTGCATTCATGATTTGAGGCATTTTGTTAAAAACATTTGTTTTACTAAATTAGACCTGCTGGTGGCGCTATAACAGGCCAATGTTAAAAGGGTGGCATTTGTTCCTCAACATAGTGTGAATGTGCGTGCAAAGTTTGACCGCAATCGGATAGTGCGTTCATGATTTGCGGAATTTTGTTCAAAACAAGCCAATAATGCAAACTTTAGATGTCAATCTTAGCCAATCAGGATAGAATATGAAAAATCTAACACATCCGTCTTGATCACATGACTATAGAGATCATGTGTACCGATTTGCGTGAAATTTGGATAAAATTGGAAGGAGTAGTATAAAATAATGTGTTTTACATAAGTCGACCTCCTGGTGGCGCTATAAAAGGCAAATGTGAAAAATGCAGGGCAGAGGTTTTTTGCTGACCTCTAGGGAGTGTGCATACAACGTTTTACACAAATTGGTGCAGTTATAGGTAAAAACACGAATCGGCCTGTTTAGCGCCACCATGAGGCTGATTGGAAAAAAGTGGCATCTCTTCCTCTGCCTAATGGGAATGTGCGTGCAAAATGTCACGGAAAATGCATGCTGTGTTCATGAATTGAGGCATTTTGTTCAAAACGAAGCACTCCTGCAAACTTTGGAAGACATTTTTAGCCAATCAGGATGAAATATGAAAAATCTGAAAGACCTGTTTCGTTTAATGACTTTAGAGATACTGTGTAGCGATTTGCGTGATTTTTGAACAAAATCTGTTGGAGTACTGTCAAAAAATATGTTTTGCACAAATCGGCCTCCTGGTGGCGCTATAAAAGGGCCATGAGAAATATTTGGGGCAGAGGTTCTGAATTGGCATCCAGGGAGTGTGTGTGCACAGTTTCGCTGCGATCAAGCCAACGGTGCCGGAGATTAGCTGGTCACACACGGACACACGGACGGACGGACGGACGGACGGACGGACGGACGGACGGACGGACGGATGGACGGACAGGGTGAAAAACATACTCTCTCGCCATGCCTTTCGGCCTGGCGGAGACAATAACAATACTAAACTTATCTAAAAGGTTCAAAACAGTTTAAAAACCCTGATCAGCATACAAGGCCGTAATACCACAGAAAATGTTAATTGTTTAGACTTATTTAGCAGGCTTACAGCCTGGGGGAGGAAATTGTTCGTCAGTCTGCTTGTGCTGGCTTTGAAACATGAAAATGGAAATACGTTTTGGTCGTAGTGATGTCATGATGATTGCAGTCCTTTGTATTTACCACCTAAATTAGCCTTGACCACACATGTTTTGGATCTGCAGGCAATTGCTCTGTAGCAACTGTTTTCTCCATCTCCTCAACTGTTATTGACACTTGACAGACCTTGAAGGAAGTACATCTTGAGGCCAAGGGGCCAGCTTCCTGCTTTGAAATTGAGTCGATATAGGAAGAGAGTTCAAGTGACAGTTCATATGAATGGCCTGTAGTTTCGCTGCTGGTGTCAGAAAAAATCTTAATGCAAGCGGATGGGTTTTTGACGAACTTTAGACTTGATTTTCTTACCTTAATAAACATGGTCATAAATACTATATGCTTCCAGTTGCTAGTTTAAAGTCTTCTTTCAATCATCATGATATGCGTTTTGGTAAATTATGGTCCCATTTATTTTAAAATTAACGATAAAGTAGGTTATGCTCTAGGAGGGGCGGGATGATTTGATTGACAAGATACACAACCAATAGCATTCATTCCCCGCCCCCGCTCTTGATTGACAATCTACCCAACCAATAATGGTCTGTTTGCATTGCGCAGGATATGACGCGATATGACACGATATTGAAAGATGGCAGACTTGAAATTCCTGAACAATCGGCTTCATTTATGGTCTGTAGAAACCAGTGGCGTAACTTAGTCCATTCTTTTTTACAGTCTATGCTTGAGGTCCATATTTTTCAGACCCATACGCACAACAAAGGAGACCTGCTCGCTATGACATGCATCATTGGTTTTGTCGTTCGGTATTGATTGATTGATATTTTTATTGGCAAACATGTATATACTGTACATGACCATATTTTGTTCCTATTTTTTTCATTTCTGCCAAAAGTATAAAACACAAAAAAGCTCAAGGGCTTATTTCCATTTGGGTCCTTCAAATATAGTACATATACGGCCTCCATTTATTTCCCTATCTATCTTTTTGTGAATGTGGCAAGGGCTTTAATGAGATCATTTTGTTTTCTATTTGAGAGGAGCGAAACCTGGCACCACTTCTTATCCATTTTCTTATCTTTGAAAGTATCTAACAGAAGCTTGAGCATACTGTGTAATGGTTAACATTTTCACAAGTTCAAAGAAGTTGCCCTGGTTTGAGCTTGTGGCAGACTTGCTATCCCGCCTGAAAGTATTGCCCTGTCTCGCCGCAAGATATGAAATTCAGTCAATTCATCTGGTCAAAATATTTGACCTGTTTTCTTTGTTTCTCTCGCCGTCTTATCGCCTTGCCTTTAACATCTGATACATCAAAAGCTGCTCATAAAACACTGTGTTTGTATCTGTTCTATTGCACCATGCTTGTTAAGTTTGCCTCCAAGTCTGCTCTTTAAGTTGTTTACCCAAGCAGTCTTGTTACTGTACTTTTAAACAAAACTCAGACAGCTGAAGCAGAAACTAGTGTTCTTGTCATGGCGAATACTCCAACTATGGCTTATTTTGATACCACTTCCTTTGAAACAATCAAACTTTTTTGTGACGTCTAACAGGTTGACATGAATGGTCCTCGTATCAGAACACATTTTGACATCTGACCCAACCACTTATAGCAGCTTGTAGTCACACTATAATACATTATAACAGCAATTATAATGAAAGCTACTGTATTATCAAATTATTAAATTATTGAATTATGACAACTATAATACATTACTGTATGATCCTGGCAAAAATGAAAGGTCTGCGAGTGTCCAGCAATTATGCTCTATAAGGATACTTGTTCTTATGAGTCATTATAAAATGCTTTCTAATGTGTTATTGTTAGAAGACTTATGAGTATTATGATTATATAACTAAAGTCATATCATAATAATAAATTATACCATGTTATAAACATATTTTTATGGATATTTAGTAGGCTATGTTTCTAAGGCACTATAGGCATAGGTTTCATAGGAAGTGTTACCAGAAAATAATAGTTTGGCAACAAGGGTGATATGTTCAGAATAGAGAGGTTTGGTTGGGTGAGAGAGCTGCACCTGCTCTCCACCAACCCTCTGCTTTACGCCTTTGATCATCAAAAGGTTCTGAGCGAGCAGCTTCTGGAGTTAGATCACATTCTGTGTGTTTCTCTAAAGGGAACAATAGATCCTTATTTATATCACTAATCTATGTTAGCCACTTAAACCCTATACCTTTCCTAGGATTGTATAATAGAACCCCTCCAGTTTTCATGTTACACTAGTATCTCCACCAAAAATAGCCAATCTACAAGCTCACAACGTGTCACATTGTGACGCGTTGTGAGCTTGTAGATCGCAGGAAATTAGCCTCAGAATTGGGATGCTTACAGTAGGGATTAAGTGCCACCATATTAGGGCTAATGTGAGACTGATGTTTACTTTAAGTACAAACACTAACCAAAACTGTTTGTCCACTGTGTGTCCACTGCACTGGAGCTTTCATTGTTTGTCCATTCAAGTCGAAATTAAAGGCCTTCAGGTAGACATTTAACCAAGATGGAGGAACGTCTTTGGTGAGTGTTTTAAAAGAGTATAATTTGATACAGGAGGGGAAAAAGGGCCTGACATCCCTGTCACAGTGCTGTGAGAGGGGCCTGATGTGACAGAGCCTGATATCCCTGGGACAGGGCTGTGACAGAGCCTAACATCTCAGTATCATGTCAGTATCATGTCCGTGTCCTGTCAGTATCATATCAGTATCATTTCAGTATCATTTCAGTATCATTTCATGTCAGTATCATGGTTAGTATCATGGTCAGTATGATGTCAGTATCATGGTTATGGTTTGTGCTCTTAACATTGCTTCCAGCGCCCGCCTGAACTTCTCTGTACGCCCCCTGGGGGGCTGTACCGACCCCGTTGAGAAACACTAATCTAGGACAACCGTGGCACTTCTTAGCTGGAGGAAGTTGTGCTTCACCGAGGCCTATAGCCATGTGATCAAATGTGATATTAGCTGTCAGGTAATAGGTAATACAGTATTTTCAGGTATTTTCATGATTCAACCATAATTTAGCATAATACTTAATAAAGCAGACCACAACTGGTGAATTCCACACTCAAAATCAGGTACAGTACCAATTCAGGAGGCATTTTACTTTCTACTTCAGCTCCCTTGCTGAGGAATACTTTATTTCAACCTACATTGCACATCCCGTGGCATGATATACTGTAGGCCTGATTTATTTTCTTTTTTTAAAGATTTGTCAACAGTATCCACCCTCTCATCTCTTTCAATATTTTAAATTAGACATTCGTTAAATCTTTGTTTCCAACTTTTCTTTCCCCACCTCCGAATCAACTGTGGGATGAGTTTCTCAGCTCCGACCCCCTTCAAGAGTAACTAATTTCAAAGATCTATACGGACTGACTATACTATGACAGTTCCCCTGCTACCAAAGTCAAGGCTGCCTGGGAGTGAGAACTGGGGTTGAACCTGCAGGATAATTGGGACGTTGCTCTTAACAAAATTCACACAAGCTCAACTCGTCTCACACTCATACAGTTCAAGGTAATGTTAAGGTTTCAGTTTTTTTCCAAAGCTTGACTGTCACAGATTTATCCCAATATTACCGACAAATGTCAGGCTTCATCCTGCAACCTAACCCATATTATGTTCTATTGTTGTCAATTTTTGTCTGCTTTTGGTAGAACTATACTTCGATACTATGTCAAAACTACTTTCAATACCTACTATAAATGTCTCTACCCATATTGCCACGTTTGGGTTCCCAGAAAACTACAAGCGGTACACCTCCAAGCAATTAGATGTTCTATTCACTCCTTACTGGCAAGATGCCATCGTCTTCTTCACTGGAAGTCTACTACAGCTCCCTCCAGCACTCATTGGCTCAGAGATATCATGTCCTTATAATGCTAGAGATTATATACTAGTCCGGAGGATTGAGACGAAAATCGTTCACTTTTTCATAAAAGCATGAAACTTGGTACACTTGTAAAGTTTGGGCCCCTGAACATTTTCAGATATGGAGCCATCGCAAAAACACCCCCTGGTGGCCATGGTGGCCATTTTACTTTCCGCCTTTACCAAATAATGTATGTTGCATCATAACTCTTGAACCAAACATGATAATACAGAATAGGTCTACATGTATGTTTTGATGGTCAATGATTACAATAATAATAATAATGTACAACATCATAAACTGTTCAGGTGAATAGTTAATGGTCAATTCAGTTATGTTGTGAGGTAGTCCGGTGGTGTGCTGCACGAGAAAAAAGGACGCTTTGTTTCCAAATTCCGCCGGGTTTTTTTTCTCACGCCGTTTGGTGAACCCCCCAAGGTTGGTGCCCTGTGTTGCGCTACTTTAGCGTGATTGTGTGAGTGTGGCTTCAGGAAGTAAATTCCTAGCCTTGATCTCCAGGCTTTTATTTTTTTGTTTTGCTAAAAAATAAAAGCTTGGAAATTCCTGTCCCAGCTGTTGGTATGCAAAAGCGCCTTGCGTCGTCTGATGTGTGATTTATTTTGGGTGTGCATGCGCACCTGCGCACCAGTTATGTGCACCCCTGATTATAATAGTCCAGCTGCAATGCTTTCTGCTACCTTTATTGTGAAATGTCCTGCAAACAGAGGTTGACTGTATCTCAGCCAATCACAGTCTCAGCTGACCATCCTGTCCCCTCGGGCGATGGGATTTAAATGCAACTACACTTACTTGTCAGGCAGAGAGAGAGAGAGAGAGGCAGTGCTGAATCACGTTATTGTACTGCATTACCTATTTCTCACCTCAAATGTATTCATATAATATATTTTAGTGTGATCCTTGTTGTCGTAAATTTGCCCATACTGTATATGGGGCAATACTGTACCAAGTAACCGATATGCCCATATCGTTGGGGTCGGTGATTTTTGACAACTGGATCTACATGATATGCCTGCAGTATGTAGTCCAATGTAAAAAACATTTAAAAAATGTGATTCTGCACTATGTCGTCCAATGTAATTACCATAAATAAAATGCCATGTTGCACTATGTAGTCCAATGTAAAAAACATTAAAGACATTATTCTGCACTATGCCGTCCAGTGTAATTACCATACAAAAATGCATGCTACACTATGTTGTCCAATATAATTACCATAAACAAATTTCCATGCTACAATATGTCATCCAATTTAATTACCATTAAGAATATGCCATGCTGCACTATGTCTTCCAATGTAAAAACCATAAAAGCCATGCAACACTACGTTGTGTAATGTAAAAACTATAAAAATTGGCATACTACACTATCGTACAATGTAAAAACCATATAAAACTAGAAAAAGTGCTCCTCGGAGCACAGGTCTCCGCCAGGTCAGGTAGGTTATTGTGGGCCAGCAATGTCAATGTTTGGAATTCGCCAATCAGGATGGAATATAAAAAATCGGACGGAACCATCTTGATCACTTGACTATAGAGATAATGTGTACTGATTTGCATGATGTTTGGACAAAATTTGTACGAGTAATATAAAAATCACACCCTGTGTGAAGTGGGCGGTGTCTTGCTAGCTAATCACAATACTGAATGGAGTCAACCAATCATGTACAACAAATAAATACATTTATTGAAACACTCTTTATGATGGAAGAAACCATAACTTAAAAAAAACAAATTTATGTTTTTTTTTAAAGTTATGGTTTCTTATATAGGGCTATGCACATGTGTCATGTGACACTGGCCAATCACAGTCCTGAATAGACTGTGATTGGCCAATCACGGTGCAGGGTTAGGCGGGGTACATTTTTGTACATTTTTGTACATTTTGGCCAATCACAGCGCAGGATTTGTTGTACAAATATCCAAACCTCACTTATAGGGGCGGTTTCACCGCCCAAAAAGAAAAATCGGCCTCCTAGTGGCGCTATAATAGGGCAATGTTAAAAGGGTGGCGTTTGTTCTTCAACGTAGTGCGAATGTGCGTGCAAAGTTCCACCACAATCGGACACTGCGTTCATGATTTGCGGCATTTTGTTGAAAACGGGCCACTCCTGCAAACTTTAGATGTCAATGTTAGCCAATCAGGATGGAATATGAAAAATCTAACAGATCCATCTCGATCACATGACTATAGAGATCATGTGTACCGATTTGCGTGAAATTTGGATAAAATCTGAAGGCTTAATCTCAAAAAATGTGTTTTACATAAGTCGGCCTCCTGGTGGCGCTATAAAAGGCAGATGTGAAAAATGCAGGGCAGATGTTTTTCCTTGGACAGATGTACACACGGACGGACGGACGGACGGACGGACAGGGGGTAAAAGATACTCTCTCACCATGCCTTTCGGCCTGGCGGAGACAAAAACATGCCACACTAGGTCGTCCAAAGTAGAAGCTATTTTAAAAAATTGCCATGCTACACTACAGTATATGGGCATATTGGTCGGATTGGCAGTTCTGGACAGCCGCTTATCTGACCAACTTAATGCCGGGCATGCACATCGAGTTTGAAGTCAATCGGTCATCTCCTTATATGCCCACATGGGCATGCCCATATAGTAATGACTTTCGTGATAAGATAAATACACATAGAGCCAAGGTACAAGATACCAAGTTGACAGCATTTCACAGACAAATGTGAGCCAGAGTCGCATATAAAAAATTTCTGATAAAGAACCAGCCCTAGTAACTGATAATGCAAGAAACATGATTGTAGCTGAAGTGGAGGCAGAGATGACTCCATGCCTTGGATGCTTTGATCAAACAATAAATCTCGCCCCACAGAAAGCCTTTCAAGTGAACATTGATGCAAAGTAGCTGGGAAGAGTGAGGAGGTTGGTTGGGTATCTGCATCGCAACATAAGGGGAGACGAATTTGTAAGAGAGAAACAGCAGCACCTTGGCTTTGCGTTCCCATAAGCTCATTCAAGATGTGTCCACGCAGTGGAATAGTTCACTTGACATGCTAGAATGCTTCTTGGAATAGCAACCTGCTCTTTTGACACACTCATCATGTCAAGGGAGCTCAGAAAAGGGGAGGACGTGAACACTCTCGATGGGAATTACATCTCCAACGCTGATGGCATTACTCAAGTTGATGGCAACTGTTAACCCCTTAAGCCCTACAGCAGTGGTCCTCAACCTTTTCTGGGTCAGGGCTACACACATGCACACACACATACATGCACAAGCCAATCCAAACTTTTTACTTGATTTCTTTGCATCAATGTCACCAGCAAACATTTAGAGAGATGATCGCAACCTCAGGAATCTTACTAATTCCAACAACATCAAGCATGTCTGGTATTATCATACAGTAGGCTACATCTTTAATTATCCCTGATGTTAAGTAAGATGCTCTGCCACACAGCCAGTTGGCTTATTGTCAAAGTAACATAGCTTTAATACTAAAACAAAGTGGCACTAGTGAGAAGCACAGATAGCCATAGCATACTTATTTACACGCACATCGACGGTGGGTGCTGGGCCAATGAAACTAATATGAAAAGAATTAGAGCCCGCACACCATTTTACAGGTAAAGGATTTACTTTATTTGCGACAAAGTTTCGATCTCACAGGATCTTCATCAGGTCAGTATAAAAGTGTTCCTCCCCCACTGTGTGCCACCCCCACAAACAGCAGGTGAGACTCATCACCCTTGAGGAGCTGGGAATTTGACATGCCCGAATATTAAAAAAAAAAATACGAATACACAACTTACAGTGGCGGGCGGCTCCGAGGTATCCCTATTTTGGGCGTGTCATTATAGGTGACCCCCCCACACCTCTGATTCCACCCCCACCTCTACCCCTTCCTTAATCCACCACCATGATATCAACATTCAGCAGATAATGACACTGACACAGCCTGGATTACCCTATCTGTAGAACAGCTGTAGTGAACAATGCAAACTCTTTGAGAAAAATACCTGCTGCAGGGCTTACGGGGGAAAGCATGAGTAATTGATAGTCACAGAGTAAGTGGGTCATTGCTTCAAATAGATGATCAATGAATTGAAATGGAAGCCATCTGTTTCTGTCAGGGGAATATTAAACTTATTGAGGAGAAACTAAATCAGATGAATAAATACTTTGATTTTTCCTGATTCTGAAGCGTGACCTTGGCGAGGGGGGGGGGGGGAGTGGCGGCGGGTAATAGGTTTGCAGGCTGGACAGCGATGAATGTTGGGAGAGATTTAGACAAGCAACCATAAGCAGATACTCCCAGCGGCAAAATATTGAGCACACTGTACTGTAGAAAATCACATTGTAGGAGAACTCCAATAAAACACTCAATGGGGAACAAGGATTCCAGGGTTCTCTTCAGTCAATATGTTGCATGCCTGGTCAATCACGCAATAATATACGAGAAATATGAGATATGGCACTGGTGTGCGATGGTTGCAGGCGAGCCTGAAGGTCTAGTGCCGTAGATCAGCACCAGTGCCAATATCTCCCAGTAGAGCACTCCATCTCGTGTTTCATCGTGATCATACCACAGCTTCATTATCAATATTTATGATATATTTAATATTTATGATAGATAGTTAGATAACATTTAAGTTAAGACAACGATAAAGCTTATGAGGAAAGTTTATTCCATGAAGAAATTCCATAACTGATTATAGAAGTAAACTGATAACAAAAAATGCTGCAAACCTCCTCTTCATCTGCCCTGTGGGACCACCATGCAAACAGTGGGATCCAATGCCTTATGTGAGGACTTGGCTGGGCCAAGGAAAAGAGCAGCCCACTCAACGGGTTGCAAGGCTCACCGTCACTCAAAAGAGGATAACTACTTTAGGCCTCTGTGGGAAATGTTCTGCTTCCATTCTCAACATATTTTTCTTTCCAAAACAGCACCAAAGGGTAAAGATGGAAGCATGACAGTAAACTAAGTGTTCTCATTTTCCACATCACTTCTTTCTACCGCCCATACACACAAAGGTGTTGAATTTGTGCTTATTTGTATTTTATTTTATTTGCTTTAATCTTCAGAGGATCTTCCATTTTAATGTGCACATTGCAAGAGACATTCTGCCTTATGTTCTTAATTTATGTTGATTACTTGAAATGTCCATTTAATTTAATTTCAAACAAAAGTAGTTTGATATTGAAGTTTTGTGCTAACGTTAACAATTTGTTTGTACCATTTGATTTCATTTTGTTATACAAGTAACTGCTGAGTTCGATTTTTGAGATTGATATTGAAGTTTTGTGTCAACAGACATTAGTCTGTGGTACACTACACACACAATTTGATTTAAATAAACCATTTTCTATGCATATCATGTGTTTGTAATTTCTACATCATACCAGGCATTAAGAAATTGATGTTCAGGGATGCATGAATGAGGAAAATAAATACGAGGAGATGGAGGTTGGGGTAGGCTATAGTTCAGGCAAGAACTTCAAGCCACTTTCGCCCCTGGTCCTCGTTAAGAGGAATGAACCAAATGGACTCTTAAAGTATGTGACTATGCGCCCGTTTGGTCCATTTTACATTCTCAGAGTTACAGACCCACCCGTAAGGGTCCTTTTGGACCCCTGGTGGTCCCTATAGGCCTAGACCCAACATTGAAAACCAATGCTCTAGACTGGCCTCCAAGTTAAATGATAATAGCTACAGTATAGTACAGTGGTTCTCAAAATCTCAACCTTTTCTGGATCAGCTAGGGCCCACTTGAATATCTTGAAAGTGTTCGCGGCCCACCCATCTGACCACCTAGTGTCAGTTAACTGTTAAGTGGCCAGTGGTCACCTTTAACCCTTGACCACCAAATTCTAATCAGTTCATCCTGTCTTTTTGGAAGAAATTCCCTTAGGTGTTCCTGAGATATTGCGTTCATGAGGTCGGGCGTGCATACGGACAGACAGACAGACAGACGGGCGTAATACATTATACCTCCAGCCACGGCTTTCGCTGGCAGAGGTATACAGTAAATGGGGTGGAGTGATACTTTTACAGTAATCTCTCAAGAACAGATTCTGCTCTGCGTTGGAATCTGTCGTGAAGGTTCGTCATAACGTGTACACACTGGGCTACAAGTGGGCGTGCCTTCAGATCAGGAAGCAGGCCGCGCTTTACCCAATCAAATTTAGTGGGCGGGATTTACGTGTCCACCGATCATTCCCCACTCGAAACCAACTGAAACTAATTTAACAATAGCGTCCACGGAGCAGACAAAACCACGAAAAGATATTCACATTTTAACTTGCTCTTTTATCATAGAAACAAATGGGCTTATAACCAAAACGATCCATGTTCTCTGGGAGAAGTGGTGTTAGTGTTCCGTGTAGACATATTGTTAGTGGGAATGAAAACATAGTCGCACCACCGGAAGTGAAACGCTGAAGGCAGACCAAAACCCCGGTTTCCTTGCGCACGGGTGCTACGTCGTCATTGTCCCAGAGCCAAGTGAGATAGTACAAACAGCAGAGGGCACTGTTTTTCCTTCTCATTTGGTTCTGGGTTCCCAGATTGCTTTTACAGAGATGTGGTTTGAATAATGTTATCAGAAGATATTAACCCATTCAGTCCAGGAACGCATCTGTGTCACTTTAGTTTTCTTTGGCTATTCAAAAATAGCAGCTATACAAGCTCATGAAAATGGGTGCACATCTTTGAAAATATGCATAAATTTTTTACTCAAAGCTCTGCTTCTGGGGGGGTCCCTGGAACAAAATATCAGAACCACTGATATAGCAACATAAGTGTTTTTTTTTTAATTGTTAGGATTTAGAAGACATTTGTAGAATCCTCAGAAGCAAATATTTGAGTAAAACGTTTTCGCTTTAAAAAGCATATTATATATTCAAAGTTTGCAAAAAAAAAATCACGATTTCCCCCCAAAAAATAGCAGATCTACAATGAGCTTGTATATCTGCTATTTTTTAGTCGCCCAAAGTATAAAATAATGAGAAAAAATAAGCTAAAATGACACAGTATGCCTTCCCGGATTGAATGGGTTAACACTCATTAGAATGCATCTCAGCCTTCAAAGCCACAGGATGTCTTTTGTTCATCCGGGGAGAGAGTGAAGCACAGAGACACCTCATAACATGTTCTGTCTTGCCATTACACTAATTTACACCAGAGTCAGCACTTTATTGGCTTTTACATATCCTACATTTAAGTTACAATCTTAAAATGTTCACACTATTTATAATGGTTTTGTAGATCTAAGTTGCAGGTTTTAAGGGTAAGTTAGGGTATTAGGGCTAAGTACAAAGTACATTCCTCAGTGTTAAATGTAACCAAATGGACCCGTTGCGTTTGTACACTCTGAATTAAATTAACAATGAGGATTTTACCATGTGTTACTTATGTAAATGTGTACTACACCATGCAGGACACCTTTACGCATTGAATTTGTTAGGCTTTTTAGTGTGGTTGCAACCAGACTATAGTAGGCTAATAGATACACTTTATTCTTTCTAGATAAACTTTATTTTGGGCCGCTACTCCTCCCACAGTTTATTATTCCCAATTTAGTGCCATATGTCAAAATGACCGGCTTCACCGGGAATCGTGCGCTTGTATTTTGCTAAGAGATTGGTTACATAGTTTTATTGATATTGATTTATTAGTGCATTAAATTTCCTCAGCCACTTTAATGGGAAAATGAAAAAACTCCCATTCAAGTATTTCTTTCTCAAAAACTGTAAGGGCTAGAGTTACAAGACTTGGAGGGGAGGTTCATAATTAAGTGCAAAATTATTTAAAAAATAATTACATCAGTCGGCTTCATGGTGGCGCTATAACAGCCCACTTTACGTTTTGGCCTTTAACCATAGACCGTAGGTCGTAAAATAAAAATATTTTCCCCTAAATTCCTTGGGTCACGACGCAACTCCCCATATAGGCCACGCCCATTTGCGTCCGATAGATTTTTTGCCATTTTGAATTTTCTTCAAAACACACTTTTAGCACCTCCTCCCACAAATTTTGTCCAAATTTCACAAAAATTGGTACACATGATCACTGGACCCATGCGATAAACATCTACAAGCGGAATTTTGATTGTCCATACCGTTCGTCAGTAATTGGCTTCCAAAGTTAGCGGAAGGGGCCTGTTTTACAAAAAAGGCCAAAAATCACAAACGAAACCTCCGGTCAATCCCAAATTTGAATCACATGTCAAGGGTGGTTTACTCAACGAATCCCCAAAAGCATTTCCACTTTGATCCATAGGGGGCGCCACAAATGCACAAAATGTAACCGTTTGATGCAAAAACATGATTTTTGGGGGGATCAGTTCTCTCAAAAAGAAAAGCAAGTGATCTCAGGAGTGACATGACGATGTCATTGGCCCGCTACATTTGTGGGAGGGGTCAAGGGTGCTTTACTCAATGAATCCCCAAAAGCATTTGCACTTTGATCCATAGGGGGCGCCACAAATGCACAAAACGTAACCGTTTGATGCAAAAACATGATTTTTGAAGGGATCAATCCTCTCAAAATGAAACGCAAGCAATCTCAGGAGTGACATGACGATGTCATTGGCCCGCTACATTTGTGGGAGGGGCCTGTTTCTTTAGTGGGAGGGGCCTATTTCCTCAAATCAAAACGGCACGTGTCACGAACGCGGGATCCGATCGGCACCGAATTCGAATCGCACGTCGAGCGGCCTCCGACAGTATTCCTCCAGGCGTATTCCTCGAGTCCCGGCGACCGCGACCTGCAACCGGCGCAACCACACTTTGCAATTTCCCAGAATTGCGACGCGTCTAGTTTTATATACATACAACAGGAAATAGGGCTCTAGGGGTGCTTGAGCCTCTGCCCTTTTGCTCTAGCACTCACAAAGTGACCTCCGGGAGCAGAAAATGCATTGTGCCATGGGAATACATTTTATGGTAGAATCCATTTTTATGGGAGCATCATCCAATTACACTAGATGAAACTAGACGTGATTAACTATGCCATGATTTCCAGGCAGATGAAGGGAACTGGGTAAAAAGTGGGTCTGAAAATTGTTTTTTTCTTTTTTTTTTGCTACATTAGGCTAGAATATGTGTGACTTCCCTTAAACCTGCCTGACTTTAATACCTAAAGTACAAAAATTGCATTAATTGGTGATCTGCCTGTACAGTATGACAAATAGACATCTGAAATTATACTGTAATTCAACATTTTATCATGCCCTTTGCCCTTCATTTATTATCTAAAAATCCCCATTGAAGAAATTGTAATATGAATGAGATATGCATCAGCCTGAGGAGTTCATTATAGCAGCACTGCTCATTGTCATGCTCCTTGTTCTGCCCCTGAGGTCAAATGCGAAAGCAATAAAAAAAATTGAAAAGAAAGAAAAAAATTGTAATTACATATGAGGCAAGTGTTTGGATTGATTGATAGCAAAGAAAATGTCGTATTCCAATTCACAATGACCATAATGTAAAAATAAATAAAACACAATTTTATGTGCTTTTTAAATCAACACAATGCAAATGAATAAACAATGTACTGTATGTGCTTTTCTATTAATATTAGCCTATAGGCCTATTTCCTTCACCATCACCTTATTGTCTCCGCCAGGCCGAAAGGCATGGCGAGAGAGTATGTTTTACCCCCTGTCCGTCCGTCCGTGTGTGTGTGTGTGTGTGTGTGTGTGTCCGTCCGTCCGTGTGTCATTCTGTCATTTTGTGGACAGCTAATCTCTGGCACCGTTGGCTTGATCGCAGCGAAACTGTGCACACACACTCCCTGGATGCCAGAGCAGAACAGCTGCTCCAGCTGCTCCCTTTTCACATGGGCCTTTTATAGCGCCACCAGGAGGCCGATTTGTGCAAAACACATTTTTGAACAGTACTCCTACAGATTTTGGCCAAAAATCACCCAAATCGGTACACAGTATCTCGTCATTAAAAGAAACGGCTCATTTCAGATTTTTCATATTCCATCTTGATTGGCAAAAATTGTCTTTCAAAGTTTGCAGGAGTACTCCGTTTCGAACAAAATGCCTCAAATCATGAACACAGCATGCAATTTGATATTTTTTGATATTAAGCCTTCAGATTTGATCCAAATTTCACGCAAATCGGTACACATGATCTCTATAGTCATGTGATCAAGACGGATCTGTTTGATTTTTCATATTTTATCCTGATTGGCTAACATTGACATGTAATGTTTGCAGGAGTGGCCCATTTTGAACAAAATGCCGCAAATCATGAACGCAGCGTCCGATTGCGGTGACACTTTGAATGCACATTTGCACTACGTTGAGGAACAAATGCCACCCTTTTAACATACTGTATGCCTGTTATAGCGCCACCAGCAGGTCAAATTTAGCAAAACAAATTTTTAGAACAAAATTTCTCAAATCATGCATGCAGTGTCCGATTGCTGTGCACGGCCTAGGAATAAATGGCACCCTTTTCACATTGGCCTATTATAGCACCACCAGGAGGCCATAATAACCTACCTGACCTGGCGGAGACTCCGAGGAGCACTTTTTCTAGTTGATGTTATGATTTTATGTACACTCACACTTTTTATTACTTTAATTTGGTTAATTCGGTACAAAAAAAACAAAAACTCCATGAAGTGTAGATGTGTGGCAAAAAGGAAACGTAGCAGCCGACGGGTGCACACTGTTGCATGGATGCATATTTATAGCAGAAAGAGTACATTTAACTATAGCCATACTCATTCAATTCTGAACAGATTCTTAACATTTAAAATTCTCTATTAGCTGTGAAGGGTCTTCTTTCATGTGTATCAGTCATGATTGTTTCGCCATTAAACAATATCAAGCAAAAAGGAAAAATCGGCGGGTCCTTCTTTCCAGTCCACCCCATCTCCAAATGTCCTAATGACCTCTCCAAATGGAATGGAATGGTCGTCCTAAAACACGCTCGCCCCAGGTCTAATACGGCGGCCACGGTCCGAAAAAAATGGTGTAGTGTGTTTTAGGCCGAGCGTTCCGTTTTTGTTTCTTTTTTGCTGTGAGAGGGGGAAAAAAGCGTGTGAAATGGCGCGTGAGGCGTGTGAAGAGGTTAAATTGCGTGACTCTCACTCTCAAAGGGTGAGACTTGGCAGCAGGCTCCTGCTTGACAAGTAATAATCTGTCTCAAATTGGTCCGTGTTCATTGAAGATGTGCGTTGTTGTGCCGTGCGCTCAGCTAGGTTTCGATTGTGGATATATACTTCGTTTGGCGGGCGGTATCGCGCACCAAAAATAGACGATCTACAAGCTCACAACGCCTCGCGTTGCGACGCGTTGTGGGCTTGTAAATCGGCTATAATTCTGCGCACGCACTGTACAGGGGCTCAATTAAGTAAACTTTACTGTCTGCAGGTGCGGGCCAACGGATGCGCAGGGATTTCTACAGTTTACAGACAGAGGAGACTAGGGGGCATTCTTACAACATTAAAGGCTGCATTCCAGTACAGGAGAGTAAGACAGAGGTAATTCTCTTGAATGCTGCCTCAGTGCCTTCGAGAACAGCATGGAGAAAGGGCTTTTTTTTTTTTTTCCACCATTATAAATGCTGTATCCATGGTTTGGCGAGGGCACCTTTTACCGACAGACATAAAAGGGCAGGGGCTCAAGCCCCCTTTGATGTCTATGTGTGCACGTGCATGGACCACATGCTGTATGTCTGTGTGGATTGACGTTATTCAACACCTCAATTATTATCATTAGTACAATTATCATCATCACTTCTAATGTGCTGTCAGCAGGTTTTATGTGTATGGTAGAAGCCAATTGCATTTGTTAGGGATCAACGTGTTGCATTTGAACACCAAGCAGATAATTGTATTCCATTTTGAAATCCCACTCCTTATGCTACCTGCACCAACAGCACAACTCATCTTGTATTCTAGACCAGTGGTTCTCAAAGTGGGGTCCGGGGACCCTTAGGGGTCCTTGGGGGAGTTTCAGGGGGTCCCCAGCTAAATGATAGATAGTTAGGAACCAAATGGACCCTTATGGGTATGTAACTCAGAGAGTGTACAAATAGAACCATTTTAACTTCGATTTTAACTCTCGGAGTTAAATCAACATTGATTTTACAATACAAATTGGGGTCCCAGAGATAGAAATGCCATTAAATGGGGGTCCGTAGCCTAATGCATGTCAAACTGGGGGTTCTTGAAATTAAAATGTTTGAGAATCACTGCTAGAGCCGTACAAATCTTCTCTTATTGGGGTCCTTGGCATATATTTTCAAATGGGGGTCCGTGGGCTAATAAGTGTCAATTTGGGGGTCCTTGACATGAAAAAGTTGGAGAACCACTGTTCTAGACTACCTTTATTTATTGTGATGGTGATGTCATACAGTAGTATAGAAACTAGCACTACACCATTGGTGAAAAGGTCAATAATATGGCTAAGAGCCAGACCCATGCACTTTAAAAGTGATCAATCTTAAATTCAACTTTGAAACCCTCAGGTGACCAATGAAGTAATATAATGTGCCCTGTTTCTAAAATAGCTAATATACTGTAGCAGATCTATGAGCTTGTAGATCTGCTATTTCACTATATATTTCTTGGTTTTTACATGTTTGCCTGCTAATATTTGGACGCCAGGTTGAAAGTTGTAAAACCTGTAGCAGCAGCATTTTGATCAGGCAGATATTTTACGAGGGCATAGGGAGTTACGTTACAGTATGAGATGAAGACATATACATTTTCAGTTTACAGTTCTTAGTGGATAGGAATGTGTTAATTGTGTATCATTTTGACACCAATTTAATTGCACTAACATTTCTACTATACTGTAGTTCACCCATATCAACTCACATGTTTGCTCCTGCTTCTCGTGCAAATATTTATGTTCAACATGTATAATATCCCGATTTAATAAAAAAGGATGTTAAGTACAAAGCTCTGGAAATTACAGGATGAGGATCAGCAGCACTGGTGGATGAGCCCCCTGCTGTAGTACACCCACGACTGTATGGTCCAAAACAGCCCAAACACCATTGTTAAAGGGATAGTTCACCCAAAAAAATACCCTTTTTCTATCGATTAGTCACCCCATGGAGACTTCAATTCATGGAAATTGTTTTGTTTTCCTAAGCCAATAATTGGATGACCAGTGGACCGGTAGGCAGCAGTTCCGGTAGGAGACACAAAGGAGACTCTTTGTGTCTCCTATACCGGAACCGCTGCCGGTCATCAAATTATTGGCTTAGGAATGCGACAAAAACTAAAAAATATCTATGAATTGAAGTGTCCATGGGGTGACTAATTGATAGAAAAAAAGTTATTTTGGGGTGAACTATCACTTTAATATTGCTGACGACACAGTGGTGGTGGGCCCTATCACAGGAGATGACGAGATAAAACCTTCTTGATTCTTGATACATTAACCCTGGCTTTTTTTCCTTATTTCTTTTTGTGTAAATATTGCTCACAACATGTTGCGATGTGCCGTTTTGTGGGCTTGTAAATCGTCTATTTATACTATTTGCCGTACAAAGACTGTGTACAGTGTGTAGAATAAGAAAATCCTTCCCTATTTTGTTTTACTATAATCTAACCCTGATCAAACCCCTGATCGCACCAGTCTATGGGCAGTGATGTTCTATCCTCCTCCTGAAGTCCATTGATATGAACTATTATTTTAACTCCACAATATGCTGCAATCCAAAAATGAAGTGTGCAAGAACAGCTTGTGATCGCACAATTAGGAATACATAATTAACTGAGTTTCTCGCAAGGTGAGGCGAGGCGACAGACAGTTGCTCAGGCAACACTTGATGTCTTCCCTTGGTATGTGTTATTGGTGTAATTCACATGCCTGCGCATATAAATTAGCTCTATTAATTTGGTTTAGTCGTTCCCTTTTGTCGTTCCAGGTCTGAGAAAGAAATGTTCCCCTCATTGTTTTGCTGCAATAGAGACATGATGCAGACAGGTGACAACAGGTACTGACTGAAGATGATTCATTTAGACTCACTTGGTTCTAGGGCTGCAACTATCAATTATTTTCTAAGTAATTATTCTATTGATCACTTTTTGATTTACTCACATAATCAAGATGCATGTTTTTTGAATTATTTTTTAAAATAATTGATCAAATTGATTAGTCTAATTAACCACTTAAGCCAATCTACAAGTGTACTACGCGTCTCATCGCGACACATTGTGAGCATGTGGATCTGATATTTTCACTATTTCTGCTACTGTATGAAAACTATTTTATTAAAATCAGTTGTTTTTATAATCAATCAAATCAATTAACTGTTGCACCCCTACTTGGTTTATCAGTTCAGTCCCTCTCCAGGTACTGTAGTCTGCTTATGTACATCTAAATTGGATTAATTTAGCACTAAAAGAAACTTGACGGGCTCTCTTACAAGCCACACCATCTTGTGAAACAGTAAGCCAACTGCACCTAGCACATGCACATTTGAAGGTCAGGTCTTAAGAGGACAAATCCTACTAACTGTGCCAATTCATTAATCTAAGGCTCAATGCAGGAGCACAACGTATTTGGATGATGAATGTCCAGATAAAAGGCTTATGTTCCCCCAAAGGCATGGAAATAAAATAAAAGAAACCCTCTGACAATGCACCTTTCAAGATAAAATTACCTACATTATTGCTACTGAAAAGTACAGTAAATATACACAGATCTGATTAGCCAACTCAAGCATAAGCCATTGTAAACAGAAAATTGCTCATATGTTTTATACTGGAAATACATTTTTACAATACGTGTATATTTTGAAACAAATTATGTTTTCCTTTCTTTTTTAGGGGGTATTTTGAAAGCTATTTTCTTCACAGGAAAGACTACACGTGCAAGTTTGTCCTACCCCACACACAATCTTAGGACTGACACGATCAGTATTTACTTGTACTGTAGTGTTCACATGTGGCTGGATCACAATGTCAGTGTAAATGTATTTCTGCAGTAGCATGTGAACCACTTGGAATTCTCAATGACAGCACACTGGACCAGCAACATTTATTAAATAGTGAAATCTATAAACCAAGTGCTCTCTTAGGATGCTGGTCTCCCCTGGGCCCTCTTTCTAACGTTTGACCCCTATGTGACCCCTTTATACACCAGTCACCAAGACATATTCTTGTACATAAATTTGCTCAAAGAGCAGTGATTCTCATTTTGACACAATGTAGACTATTCAATGGCATCCAGAGTTCCTACAGTTAATCACATGAACCCTAGCGTCCCTATTCTGGGCATGTCATAATAGGCAAACATTTGGGGAAAATAGCAGATGTACAACTCGCAACGCGTTGCATTGCGAGGCATTGTAAGCTTGTTGATTGGCTGTTCAAAGAGAAGAGATTTGGTGTACAGGGAAAAATTAGGGTCCCAAGTATAGAGCCCTGGGGGACAACTAGTATATAAGCTATATTAAAAAGACGGAAATTATGCACTATCCTGAGCTTTAATTACAATTTATTGCCTTTTTACTAGATTCAATGAATGACTGAGTGCCTTTGGATTGGTTTTGTGTGCAGTTGTTTACAGCGAGATGCTTTCTTAAAAAAATATTCATCTCTGTTGTGGCGTTGGTGTTTTTTTTGTTTGAATGCACACGCAATATTTAAAAAAATGTTCAAGGAATGTTAGTATAATCATGCCAATATCTTATTTACTCTAACGCAGAAACTCAAGTGTTCTAATTGTTTTATACAACAGCTTTTATGCATATCTGATTTCATATTTTGAAATAAACACTGAGATGTCAGTTTTTGGTGAGGATTTAATATACTGTATCTCCATATTCGTTGCTAAGCAACTCTTACAGCTGTGATGCTACAGCAAACAGCACGGCTCTCTGCCAATCATATCACTTGATCATCACCAACTGTTTTATAATGAAGTTTTACAAAACGCTGGTAATGTGATGTGAGCGATGTTTTGTCAAGCATGTTAAAATATGCAATATTCACAAAATAATTATACTGCGGCAGGTGGTTTTGTTGTTCAATTTTTCAAAGTAAAATATGATGAACAGTATAAATCTGCATGAGCAGAAATTCTACCACTGACATCTACAGTAATTCTAAATAACGCACTATTTGTTTTAGGAGATTTTGCAACAACCTGTTGCCAGGAACAAAGAAATTACCTGCTCCACAGAATGAATGTTAATTGGATAGGAACAACTCAAAGTAAAAAACGAACTAATTTAAACTCAATACAATGAGTTCTGTGCTTTGCTGTCGTTCCCTTATTTCGCCCCAGGCTTTACTCACTTTTCCGCTGCCATCTCTCCACTACGCAGTGAAATCCTCAGTGCTAATTCATCCATTTGTACACTCTCAGCGTTATATTAACACTGAGGATTTACTGCATACATATTCATCTGTTCCACATGGGGTTGCCTTTTTTCCCCCTGTGATCCACCTGGGACTGCCATGATGGAAGGGTCAGGCGTCTCCTGGAGGAATCCTGGTACCTCAGAGATGTTAAGAGACTAATTCTAGTATTCATGTTCCTCTGCTTTGTCTCTCAAGAGACAAAGTGTCTGAGCAGTTTAACAGTCTGCCTCTAAGCTGAATTCCCACATTCATGCATATACCACCTGTGCAAGTGTTGAGGTGCTCTTACAGGTCCTGTGAATAAAAGATACGAAATGGATGAGCGAGCTTTGCAGAGTTCATTGCCGATAATGAGGTAATATCATGCTTATTAATCTGAGATTTACAGGACTTCATTAGGCAAATTAAGTCTTTTGCACTTGAGCACAAAATCGTTTGAAATTAATTGCACTGAATTGTGCGTTGTTGGCTATTCATGGACATAACACAAGATAGAACGTGTGATGCACTCCCAATCTTGATCTGCAGTATAGATGAGCAAGGCTCCTAGGAACATTATTATAAAATCTATCTTTTAATGGAATGTGCATAAATCAGTAATGGACCTCACAGCACTGCCAGTGATCTCAAAGTACCCATTAACACAGTTCTGGCTTCCCACACAAACATGACAACAACAAAAAAAATATGAATTTAATTAATTTTCTTCTCTATTTTCATTCATATTCAATTTCAGAATTGGTCTTTTACCCTTCAAACCGTTGTACATTTAGTATCATAAGAGCTATCACTCAATAAAAATCCTTTGAATGCATTCATTAATTTTTTAGCAGGGCTGTGGATATTTAGACTCACAGCTATACGGCATCATCATAATTTGTTTTAATAAAACATATAATGGTAAAAAAAACATTGAGGTACTTCTTTGGCTTACTGGCAAGAAATTTGGCACTGATCTGTCCGCGTATAAATTAAAGGCAACTGGATTCTGCCAAGCCCCGGCCTGCCTGCTTGCAATTGGCTGAATGCAAGAACGAGACAAGCTAGGTGGTAACATTCAAATACAGCCCGAAACCCCATTTCACCAGCTGCCTTGGTAGCGTGCTTCACTAATCAATAGACTTCCAATCACAACCTCCTGGGATTGAATCTCGCTGTCATCGGGATTTGTTGACAACTACGGACCATTTTGTTTTACTTTTTGTGAGGTTACGGTTAGGCTTAGGCTTAATGGTAGGTTTAGGCATAGTTTTTGTGAGGTTAGGATTAGGATTAAGGTTAGGTTTAGCCATAGTTTTTGTAAGGTTAGGGTTAAGGTTAGGTTTAGGCATGATTTTGCGACATTAGGCATATTTTCAAAAATGCACGGCAGAAGTCTCAAAAGGCACAACTGCCAATCAAAGAATCCAGATGTAAGTAAGTAAATTCTATTTATATAGCACTTCTCACAGAGAGATCTCACAAAGTGCTTTACATTATGAGATTAAAAACAAAACAAGGTAGTAAAGCAGAAAAAGGTTGTTAAATTAATCTCAAGCAGGATAACAACACAAGGATGGAAATAAAAGCATGTCACATCAGCAAGCGCTGTTCAAATAGTAGGGTTTTAAGGTTGTTCTTTAAAATGTCCACAGAGCTGTGGAAGAGCATTCCAAAGTTTAGGAGCTAAGAGATGCATAAACATAACGTGATATGTCCAGTGGTTAGCCACACACACACACACACACACACACACACACACACACACACACACACACACACACACACACACACACACACACACACACATAACCTGATATGTCCAGTGGTTAGCCACACACACACACACACACACACACACACACACACACACACACACACACACACACACACACACACACACACACACACACACACACACACACACACACACACATAACGTGATATGTCCAGTGGTTAGCCACTCACACACACACACACACACACACACACACACACACACACACACACACACACACACACACACACACACACACACACACACACACACACACACACACACAAACAAACAAACTCATTGCTAGATGTTTCACCTCTTACAGAGACATACAGTGTGCCTTAAAAAGAAAGTGAGCTGATTAGGCAGTTAGACAAGTCTCGAATGTGAAATACAGTACATGTTGCAGCTGCCATATTTACAATGACATCTAATTATTCTTATTTCATGTCATGATGTGGAAGGTTTTCAGGTGTGTCTCTTTAGCAATGGGAATGGATTATAAGTACTGTCCTTGAGATGACAAACAATATATTTTAACAATTCAATTATTCCAAGCCATGAAGACTGACGACTTGTGTATTTTCTCCTTGCCTTCGATTTGTACCTTTTCAATACCTATTGTAGTTTCTCGTTTTTGTACGATAAGGCCTAATGGATCCAGTACAGTACGTATTGAGATGTTAATGTAATAATGTATTGTCCCATAACAACTAAAACCTTCTCAATCGTAGCCCATGCTACTATACCGTATGTACAAGATGTGTACAGCATCCAGTAGGCATGGTTCCACAGGTGTTGACAAAGGGAAAGGGCAACGTCTCATCCTGTAACACAATAAACAACGTCTGCCAGTGGCATGGGTTTACTTTCAGTACTCTGCTATATCACTACAAAAAATGGAGCAATAAATGCAGGTGCTGAGTGCAGATGCTTACCCATGTCCTGAAATGCAGTGGACAGGAGGAAGTCTTGCGACGATGGGCTTACACAGTAAAATCCTCAGCACTACTTTATCCATTTGTAACTCTGAGAGTGTACAAATGCAACCAAATGGACCCAATGCATTTGGTTACATTTGCACACTCTCAGGGTTAAACTAACACTCAAACTTTGACTGTGTCGATATGGCATTGTCCAAGGAAAACTAATTAGCTGATGCATTCCATTCCATCAGGGTCTAGGGGACCATCCATCACACTCAGGGGGACAAACAAAATACAGTACTCATGTAAATTAAACTCCCGGAGTGCCTCTGGCTCAGGATAGATCATTTTCATTCACTTATTAATTTATTTCTTCTCAAGTCTTTATCGGTGGGATCGGTTCATCAGACAGCTTGCCCGTCATAAGCTGGAGGGGTAAAAGCTGCAGCAATGCAAGACTGAAACAGAGAAAAGAAAACTAAATAAATAAAGCGTTTCTTTATATTCCCCCGGAAATGAACAGTTGCACATTGTGAGGTATATAACTCCACATGGATGAGTAGCCTAATTATTTATACATACTCATTACCATTAATTACCCTTTGAAGGACGTTTAGAATGTTGGTCCGTGTTGTGCTGAGAATAACAGTTAATGCTAAGCTGCATAGATTACACCTGTACCTACTCTATTGTATAGTTTACCACATGGAAACACAAATTCTGAAGTCTCTGTTCTTCTTAAAACACTAACTAGTGTTATATGCCTAATTCATACTCTGTCGTGCAACGGTGTCCCGTGCCTAAAATAGCAGATATATAAGCTCACAATGCGTCGCATCTATCAGACTGCAGTGACTTCATCTTGTTCTCAGAAATGTAATCTATTCTTATTTATCAGATCCACACTTAACCACCTGGCTGTTTTCTTCAAGCAGTCAAAACAAGATTTGTTGAAGATGTTCTGGGAAGCAGAGACCAAGATCTGGATTAAAACAAGTTAAGCTCATTAATGTTGAAAGCTATAGATTTGTAATAAGATTGATGGGGCTAAGCCTGAGCCTCTGCTGGTTTCTGTATGGGCTTCATCTTAGAGATTTCAAATGTAACTTAAATAAGATGCTGCAGGTGATTAAGAGCGCAAGGTGTTTATCTATCTGCAGAGGACACTGGGATACTGTAGGATCCACAATACACACTGTAGCATGTGTGCACTGTACCGTGCTTGTGCGTGCGTGCGTGCGTGCGTGCGTGCGTGCGTGCGTGCGTGCGTGCGTATGTTGCTTTTTTCACAAAAAATGGTTGGCATATTTATTCCTTCCCTTTGACCATAACGTCACTTTCTAATAAATATTCTGTGTGCATGTATGTACTGTATATGAAAGGGTGAGGGTATTTTCACTTTTGTTAGTGTTGGAACAAAAACTGATTTGTGTTCATTGTCTATAATAAATATAGCAGAGTTTGTCTGCTTTTATCAATTGAGAAAAAAAGTCCCAGGATACCTTTTATGCACGTTGTGTGCTCTTCTCATTCAAAGCACTAGTTTTGTCCTTAGAGAGCAAGTAATACACTCCTATTATTCCCCAGGAGAACAACAATAAACAAGCAACACTTTAAATATGCTTAATTAGTGGAATGTGTTTGTAAAAGAACATTTAAAGATATCAATTTGCGATGTTATTTGCACTTTGTGTTGCAGTTTGGTGTGTTGCCTCACATCCATCAAGGCCTGAAATGACTAAAAGCCTTAAATGATCATTGGACTTAAACATCTATATCTTTTTTTCTATAATTTCTCATCCATACCATGCTTGTTGGCTGCAGAGGGCATGCTTTGATATGGCAAATGAGTAAAAAAAGAAAGCAAAAAAAGGCATCAACTCACATGGCTACAGTTGGTTGAATAAATATGGCACACTGTGCAAGAATTCCTCAACTATATCCGTAGCCTATATGTTTGAACCGAAAGAAAGAAAATGTTGAACCTCCCAGCAACACTATTCAGACTTTAAAAAATCTTGTTTGAACCACTAGCTGACTACAAGCCAATATGTCAGACAAAAATAGAAAGAAATGTCTAAAAAGAGTCTAAAAGCTGCACTTGCATCCCCTGCTACATCCAATCTGACCAAAGTGGCTTGAATGACTGACATTGCCACCATGAAGGCCCTTGCACACAGAGTCCAATGCCTTTTTATTTTATTTCCATTGGTGAATCAGATTCAGAGTATGTTTTTGATACATGCCAAAACACTTTGAAGACTTTGAACTACCTCCATATCCATGTACACCCAAACATAAGTCCTCCTGAGCTTCATTTCAAAAGAACTGGGGGGCATTAAATACTTAAATTGCAGTAATGATACCAGTTCATTCCAAAAGGACAAGGAACTAGAAAAAGTGCTCCTCGGAGCACAGGTCTCCGCCAGGTCAGGTACGTTATTGTGGCCTCCTGGTGGTGCTATAATAGGCCAATGTGAAAAGGGTGCCATTTCTTCTTAGGCCTTTCCCGGCAATCGGACACTGCATTCATGTTTTGAGGCTTTTGTTCCAAAAATGTGTTTTGCTAAATTAGACATGCTGGTGGCGCTATAACAGGCCAATGTGAAAGGGTGCTATTTCTTCCTCGGCCTAGTGGGAATGTGCGTGTAAAATTTCACGGAAATCGCAAGCTGCGTTCATGATTTGAGGCATTTTGTTCAAAACGGACCAATCCTGCAAACTTTGGAAGCCAACCTTAGCCAATGAGGATGGAATATGGAAAATCGGACAGATCCGTGTTGATCACATGACTATAGAGATACTGTGTACCAATTTGCATGACTTTTGGATAAAATCTGTAGGAGTAAATGGGTTTTGCACAAATCGGCCTCCTGGTGGCGCTATAACAGGGCTATGTGAACAATTTGGGGCAGCGGTTCTGAATTGGCATCCAGGGAGTGTGTGTGCACAGTTTCGGAGCGAGCGGGCCAACGGTGTCGGAGATTAGCCGCTCGCAGACGGACGGACACGCGGACGGACACACGGACGGACAGGGGGTAAAACATACTCTCGCCATGTCTTTCGGCCTGGCGGAGACAATAATGTCACTAATAGCTAGGGAGGGAGCTATTGATGTGTTTAATTAATAAGCAGAGTTTGCAGCATTGGCTTGCATAAACATAAAAATATTAGAGGCACATTTCTCTCTGCATATGTAAACACATTAGCTGAGGGAAGTAGGTGATTGTGTACATATAAACAATGAGACTAATTTGTCTGGGTAGCCATTTCGAAGTTTCCTCTATGCCCTGTGTCCTCATATGGCAGCTGTCTGATCAAAGCAAGTTAAAGGTGTATAATCCCTATAGGCCTGATATGGCAGCTGACCAATCAGTGCAAGCTAAAGTGCCAAGAATGGAACTTGCTATGTCAAACATGGATGAAACTCAGCCCTCAGCAACACGCTGAGGAGACACTGGAGTTTATCCAGGCACAAAGGAGCCAAATTGCAAAGCGAGAAACAGTGACCTTCAACGGTTCACAGAACAATGCATATAGTATAGCCTAATGTAGCTAACTCCCTTCACACACTGTTGGGAAATCCATGGAAATCAATGGACTACCATTGCTTTCACTGCTACAGTTAATCTGTTTATTCAATTAAAGTGTTGATCAAAAGATATTTTCTCTTTGTGTTTGTTAATATAAGGCTATAGGTAAGGGGCGATAACAAATGCCTCATGCAAAAATGAATGCCATTGTATCAATTCACCGGCCACTTCATTGGTTACACTGTAAGTACAATGTTGGACTCCCTTTTACCGTTAGAACTGCCTTATACGACATGGTGCTGGATAGCATCCCACAGTTGCTGCTACAGATTTCACATATGCACATCCACCATGGTGCAAATCTCTCATTCTGCCAAATTCCAAAGGTCTGGTGATTGTCAAGCTCTGAGTAACCGGTTTGAGATGATTTGAGCTTTGTGACATGGTGCATTATCCTACTAAAAGTTGTCTTTAGAATAGGTACACTGTGGTCATAAAGGGATGGACATGGTCAGCAACAATACTCAGGTAAGCTGTGGCATTTAAACAATGCTCATTTGTACACATTTGTGCCAAGAAAATATCCGCCACACCAGCAGCAGCAGGATGGCAGGATGGATCCGTACTTTTCATGTTATTGATGCCAAAGTCGGACCCTACCAGGGCATCCAGGTGGTGCAGGGGTAAAAGTTCCTGCCCACCACCATGGACACTGGGATTAAATTCCTCCATGGTGCCTCCGGCTTGGCCGGGCGTTCCAATGGACACAATTGGTGTGTTAGTGGGTGGGAAGCCGGCAGGGGAGGGCGTTCGCTACACTTCCTTGCCACCACTTCTTTCTGCTTGGCCTCTGTGACTGGGTGGTGAGGGGGACTATGAGGTTCTGGGGCAAGTGGGTGTTGGCCACACTGTGGGAGCACCTGAGGAACCTGTCCTTGCCAAAGAGCCCGGGAGGAGCAGCTACCACACAAAGGGGGGAGGCATTGTAGGAGTGCAGATGGCATGGAGGTACCCTGTGGATGCGTGAGTATGTTGTGTGTTGAGTGAAAGAGGGGAGGGTGCTGCCGGGCAATATGAAATTGTGGGGTGCTGGTCGTCAAAGATCCCCCCAATAGTCTAGTTTCACATGCCCCTGGGGTTCTGGGAATGAATGTCCTGATGCTACTAGAGAGAGACACTATACGAGCTCCTTGGGCAATATGGTGCCACTCTTTTTTATACAGTATTGTCGTTATTACAGGCCCAAATCTCCATTGTGGATACACTGCCCCTAGACGTGCAATAAGCTTTCTGCGTTTAGTTTGTCTTTCCATTCTTGTCTTAATCATAGAAATTCACGCATAGTAACCCTGTGTACAGTGGAGCATGTCAGCTTTTTGGGTCCAACGCCAATCCCAAATGTGGAGAGTCCTAGACCACTGGTTTCCTTTTTTAATTATATTTTGTAAAAATACTAGAAAAAGTGCTCCTTGGAGCACAGGTCTCTGCCAGGTCAGGTAGGTTATTGTGGGCCAGCAATGTTTGGAATTTGCTTATCAGGATAGAATATGAAAAATTGGACGGATCTGTGTTGATCACTTGACTATAGAGATAATGTGTACCGATTTGCGTGATGTTTGGACACAATTTGTATAGGAGTAAACCATTGTGCAAAAATCGGCCTCCTGGTGGCGCTATAATAGGGCAATGTTAAAAGTGTGGCATTTGTTCCTCAACGTAGTGCAAATCTGCGTGCAAAGTTTCACCACAATGGGACGCTGCGTTCATGATTTGCGGCATTTTGTTCAAAACGGGCCACTCCTGCAAACTTCAGATCAATCTTAGCCAATCAGGATGGAATATGAAAAATCTAACAGAGCCGTCTTGATCACATGACTATAGAGATCATGTGTACCGATTTGCGTGAAATCTGGATACAATCTGAAGGAGTAATATCAAAAGATGAGTTTTACGTTAATCGACCTCCTGGTGGCGCTATAAAAGGCAGATGTGAAAAATGCAGGGCAAAAACGCGAATCGGCCTGTTATAGCGCCACCATGAGGCTGACTAGAATTTTTTTAAGTGGCATTTCTTCCTTGGCCAAGTGGAAATGTTTGTGCAAAATGTCACGGAAATCTCACGCTGCATTCATGATTTGAGGCATTTTGTTCAAAACGGAGCACTCCTGCGAATTTTGGATGAAATAGGAAAAATCTGAAAGACCGGTTTCGTTTAATGACTATAGAGATACTGTGTACAGATTTGCGTGACATTTGGACAGAATTTGTAGGAGTACTGTCAAATTTTTTTTTTAGAAAAAAACGGCCTCCTGGTGGCGCTATAACAGGCCCATGTGAAAAATGTGGGGTAGAGGTTCTGCTCTGGCATCCATTATCTATATCGTCAAGTGATCAAGACGGATCCGTTCCATTTTTTCATATTCCATCCTGATTGGCGAATTTCAAACATTGCTGGCCCACAATATACTACCTGACCTGGCGGAGACCTGTGCTCCGAGGAGCACTTTTTCTAGTTTTAGTTGTGTATTTTTCCTGTGTTTTGCCATATCAGTTTATTCGTCTGATATTAGCACCAGCTTGTTATGGCCATTCAATGTTCCAGCTGGGCTTGTTACAATAGCGTATGTGTCCTTGTTTAACCTGCCACATTAATTGGTTGGTTGTCCTGTTGTCTAGGAATTCTTTGTTTTATGTATTTGTATTCATTTAATTTATTTTATGTTCTTTTAAATAACCCCTGTCGCTCCCCGTAGCAGTTTGGATGCTTCAGGTACCACTAGTATTTATTGTAGGAACTAGGCCTTGTTGTTTGAAGCTGTGTGCCCAATTATTTTTAGTTTTGTTCCTAAAAGTGCTCAGGAACCAAGCCGCAGTAGTGGGGGTCCCCTTGCTTTACTGTGTGTTTTCCAGATCACCTTTATTCAGGCTAGAGTGAGTGTTATAATAGGATCAAAAGCCCCTCGGGTTGAACCGCGGGGTGGGCGGACAGGACAAGATTTCAGACGCTATTATCGCGGGGCGGGCGGAGTGGGTCTACAGTGACACACCAAAAAAAAGAAAAGAAAAAGGATTCTGGTACATTCTCTCTCTCCCTCACTCCTCTCCTGTCTCTCTCCTCCTGGAATCATAAGCTTGTGTTCAATGTGTTGCTTATTTGATTTTGTTAATACAAGCCGTCGGGCAATTATAAAACCTTACCCATGGTCTGTGGTCTAAGTTCTTCTTCCCTCGATAGCTTACTGCTCCTCCAAACGACCGAACTATAGTAACTGGTCCTATACCCTGTAATAACTAAAGGGTTACATGTGCGTTTATGCGTGTGGAGCATGTAGCCTGTTGGAGAGCCCCTGCCCTGCTTCCCCTACTGTTAAGCCTCAGCCATGTTCCACCTGTTTGTCTCCGCCAGGCCGAAGGCACGGCCGAGACTATGTTTTGCAGTCTGTCCGTCCGTCCGTGTGTCCATCCGTCTGTGAGCAACTAATCACCGTTAGCCCGATTGACGTGAAACTTAACACACACACTCCCTGGATGCCAGAGCAGAACCTCTGCCCTTTTCACATCAGCATAGCGCCACCAGGAGGCCCATTTTTGATATCCAATTATTTCTCCAAACATCACCCAAATCGGTACACAGTATCTCTATCGTCATGTGATCAAGATGAATCTGTCAGATTTTTCATATTCCATCCTGATTGGCTAAGATTGGCTACCAAAGTTTGAACAAAATGCCTCAAATCATGAACGCAGCATGCAATTGCTGTGAAACTTTGCACGCACATTCCCACTAGGCCAAGGAAGAAATGCCACCCTACATTTTTCAAATCAGCCTCATGGTGGCGCTATAACAGGCCGATTCACGTTCTGTCAGATTTTTCATATTCCATCCTGATTGGCGAATTCCAAACATTGCTGGCCCACAATAACCTACCTGACCTGGCGGAGGGAGACCTGTGCTCCGAGGAGCACTTGTTTCTAGTTATAATATATTCTTATTGTGCTAAACTTTGCCTCTTCATTTGATCTCAGCCTAACTACAGATCTACTGCAGTGTTTTTATTGTACTGTACTGTATTTGTACCTGACAAACGTCTGCCTTTCTCATTACAACAAACCATGCGGTGCACAATTTTATACTAAATATTTTATAAAAGATGCTGTCTGAATCTAAGTAACATGAAATGTGTCTATATGATATATATAAATATTGCTCTTAAAAATGTCCTCAAAAGAACCAAGAGAAGTTATCCAACAGTCAGTGACATAAAAATCACGATAACATGTTTTATGTATTGGACTTGGACTCGGCCATGTTGTTTATCAGCTTCCTGCAGCCATGCAAGTTATTTACAAGCAAGCAAAGAGAGTGAATAGGCCCTCTTTCATGTAACAGTCAAAGGCACAGGGTTCCATAGACACTGTTATTGCTTGCTTACTATCAACAAGCTGAAGCTACTTAATTTAACCCTGGCATTCCTATTTTGGGCATGTCATTATATGCAAAAATATAAATAAATAATTAATTAAAATTAAAAAATAATAAATACATCATTTCAAAATGTTCTTAAATTGCAACAGCGGCTCACAGCTTGAATTAGAGATCGGTTATGTTAGCTATTCGTTGTGCAACAAAGTAGTGGTTAAATTACATGTATGGCACAGTATTGTATTTTCATCTAGACAGTGCCTCAAATAGACAAACTATGGTCTGTACCATAGAAATGTGTTGACTCAAAACCACACATCTCCCAGATCTAATAATCTAACAATCCAGATTCATTGCAGTTGAGCAGGTGGGGGAGATTGGATCATTTCGGGGGGGGGGGGGGGGGGGGGGTACGTAGAGCAGCTCATTTAAGCACCGGTTGTCACATGTGCAAGCTATCAACACTTTGCGATACTACCTATAATTATTAGCTTGTAGATCTGTTCTTTTTAAGCATGCGCCAACGTGCAATGTTATGACGTAGCGTAGTCTATGTGCAGGACAATGGTCTGGGCTGGTCCGTTCTCCTCCATGCGTCGCTCAAAAACGAAGCCACTGCCACACATACTTGGGAGTCATTATTTTGAGTTTGTGTCAGTCAAAGATATAAACATTGCAGTCGAGTCCATTGTAAACTTTGTGCGAGGAACAAATTGCTTTCAACCACGATGTTTTTCAACTGACATTTAATTTGTTGAAGCATCTGCAATGCCAGGTTTGATAGGCTTCAATGTGTTCAGTACTGCTGTTTGATATTTGAATGCTACTGTAGGGATAATTATTGATCCATGTATGGAATATGCAGAAAAACTGTCAAAGTATATAATATGTCATACATATTACTTTTGGTACCTAGTAATGCAGTATTATTACTTTTATAAGGAGTAATAAGTAATAAGTAACATCACTTTCCTGGATAACATTGCCCAACACTCATCTATTTTTGCCTAATGTTCATCCATTTTTGCCATGTCCAGAACAGGGAGTGTTCATGTGGCCAACCCCTATGGTGCCGTTGGTTAGTAAGTTTGTACTGTACCTACAATAGGGACCCTAGGACCTTCCTTTATACAATATGGATTGCTCTACATCTATGTGTTCATATTTTGATCTATATCACTAGTGATATCTCAGGGGCAACTCACCCGATGTCCCATGAAACATGGCTGAATGATGCATGTTTCCATTCAGAGCTTCCATAAAAACCTCTCACAGTGGCTTAGGCGGGTTATAAAAATAGACTGAAAGCTTTGAACGAGCATAATCTGCATGTTTGTTGTTCCCTCCGTGAAATGTTACCCCCCCCCCTCACCCACACTCCAAATGATTAAAAGAAGATTAATAGTTTTAATTGGTAGCCTATTAGTTTAGGGAGACATCATACTGTCTGCTCACTAACCTGCATTTCTCATTTCTAGTTAGGCAGGGTGGCTAACCATTGCCCATTATTTCTTCAAATGTTCTCTCTTCTTGTTCCAATTAACAAATCACCACTTAAACCCTATATTTAGTTGACTGGATTCCCAAGGGCTCTTTACTAGCCCCCCCCCCCTCCCCTCCTGTTTTCATGCTATACTACCTGTATATAAATGGACACTGTTAATGTGTAGACTTTCATACATAAAGTCTTTTTTGACAGAATTAAATCGCTAGCTAAGCCATTTGTTGAGCTGCATGGGCTAATATCGTCCCTGTTCGTTCTTTTTTTTTGTTGTTCATGTCAGTTACGTTGTTGTATTTTATGTAATATTATTAGTTAAGTATCGCAGTATCACATTGTGATGGCCTATTGTTCTGTCTCCCCTTTCTGACGTCAATGGGGAGGAGTTGAAATGCCAACAATATTAATGTGGATGACTCTTTTCTTTTGTTCCAGAGAGAGGCATAAATAAAATTGAGATAAATTCCAAAAGAGATCCTGGGTCGGTCCCTTCATCAATATACACAAGTCTTCACCGGTTACAACTGTGTTGCTTATGTTATCAAGTTATTGCCTTAATTTGTTTTTTCCCCTGTATAACTGATGGGTCCCTGCCCCATTAAAACTCATGAATGATTTATTATGAAATGTTCCTTTTGTGTTCTGTGAACTGTAAATTACTTTGAAAGATGAAGAGTCTGACTGAGGAGACAGGGCATGTGGGAGAGAATCTTTTGTCTGAGAAAACATCCAGTACTCACAGCTCTACAGTGTACCTGGAGAAGCTGCTGCCGAGACTTCTCTCACTGAAGTTTCTAGCTAAAAGTATGAAGGACTAGATACTGTAGGTGCAAAAAATGGGGTGATAATAGAGAAAGAATAAATAATGAGGATAACATTAGTGTGCTCTCCTTAGCGAGCCCACAATGATGCTATTATCTCTGAACAGCAGGAAAGATTTCAGTCAACAGAAGTAGCAATGCAACTTACAGTATTGATTGAAACTGGCTACGTTCAAGATGGTAATACAGTGTAATCACACCTCATTTGCCACAAGTTTGAGTCACTTTGACAAACAAATCAGACTGTGTAGTCACATAGTGAGTCACACATCGCATGTTTCAAGTTTTTTTCTTTATTATAAACTTTATTTAACCCAACGAGAAACCTGTCGAAGAGAGAGCATAAAATTATTAAAAACTAAAACTAAAAACAGATGTAGGCTATTTAAGTTGTATAGAAACAAACATATATCATTAAAACACAGTTATGGGATTGCATAGAAAACAAATTAAGTACAAATGCCATTTCCAATATTTCCATGTTCTACATCATTGATTTGAGGATATATTTATATGGTAAAAGTAATCAGCACTGATTTGTGTCTAACCTTGACACATCTACTGTAATAATGCATAAATGTATTTGAATTCAGTCCGTACAGCATTCCAAAGTGTTCCACTTATTGTCACCTTTAACAACTTCCCTGAACTCGTTATAAGTAAGGCAGCTGAATTACCTGGAAATGTTCAAGCAGAATGTCATTATCTGGGTTTGCATTGAAGCATTGAGTGTCTCAATGGATCTTTGTCTGCTTGTCCCAGTTGGGGGCCCCCTGGCTAGGAACTGTGGATCCGGTACCTTGCATCCAGCACATGTTCTGTGCTCACGGCAAGGTGTCAGGAAGTTCCCTTCACAGTATTTTATCTTCTGTTAATCATTATCCATTAGTAGATTACAGATGTCAAACTGAATCCTAACAATTAAACAATATTGTTTGTGTGTTATATTGTTGACTAGTGATATTAAAGTCGATTTTTGTTGGGTGCTTAACCACTTACTTTCACCTATAAGATATTCACCTACGATGACGTGACCAAAAAATATTAGGGTGAAATGGTGTTGTGTCCAAAGAGTTGAGATGAGCTCCATAGACATCTTTCACAGCAACCATTGACATGAATAAACATTTAACAAAAAGTTAGGAAATTTGTGGTTGGTAGATTACTGTGTGTCTCCGTTGTACATAACAATGCTTCTTGGCAATAACTTTTATACCGCTGGAAAGCTTGTTTATTTCCCTTTTAAATTATGCCCCATTTGTAAGGAACATGCATTTGTGGGATGAGCAGAGAATGTGGGTTGCGGCCATGAAAAAAAATCCAAATCTTCTCTGCTAATACTAAACAGCGTATTCTGGTGTTGCTATTGACTCTTGTTTTGTGGATTGGCTGATTGAAGTCTATCAGTAACAAGGAAGAAACAAGACATTTTGGCAATTTTACAATGTATTCATACCAAACACACATTTCCAAATGT
>NC_137610.1:20724965-20772465 GCF_963280865.1 Gymnoscopelus braueri | reverse complement strand
CTGGCTTTAATGCTAATCCAGACCCCTTGGAAATGAAAATAGTTATTTTCATCAAAGGTTTGTTTTCTGCAAGCTTCACTGAAGTGGCAACAGAAACAGCAAAGAATATCTTCTCTTCCACCATTACTATAATATAGTAAAGGCAATTCCTATTTATTTAATTGTTAGTTTATCAACAAAGCCAGTTTTCCCGAACTTGAAAGTAGGGCACATACTGTTTAATCACCATAGAAGACATGCAGAGAAGCATCATAGAAGACGGAAGAAAGGGAAGACAGGGAAGCACCATAGGAAGCACCATAGAAGACAGCGAAGCACCATAGATGACTGGGAAGCACCATTGGAAGCACCATAGAAGACAGGTAAGCACCATAGTAAGCACTACTCAAGCTGCTGCTGTCATAGTGAGCTATAGTGAACAATATTAACACATCGGGTGCCAAAAACGGTCCGGACCGTTTTTGAGAATCCAAACGAGAAGTGCCGAAAACGGTCCGGACCGTTTTTGACCCAATTTAATTTTTATACGTACAGTAGGGCCCACGTGGGGCGCTCTAACGAAACTTTGGGATCATCCAAGGAGTTTCTGAGAAGGAGAGGCCAGATGTGGATCCATGTCAAAAATCCTTCCAGTCGGCCTTTCCAATGTTATCTCCTTTACTAAAAGCTTAATATCTCCATTTCTTTTTAACGTGGTGGAAGCGAGCCGCACTCTGCAATGGAGGATCGCGTTAGAAATATTATTGTTCCAGGCGTTAGTCGGGACCCTCCGCCGTCTCGCACGCACGCTTTGTTTACATGCACTTCCGCGTCGGGGCTTCTACAGCACGAAACGTATCAACTTAAGTGGATGGAAGAATAGCCGGCACTCAACGTATAATATTTGAATAAACCTCTGGCACCCAATGTGTTAAGCAACGTTATCAGCGTTATGTTCTTCTTTTTTTCCGCCTTTTTTCCGTCTATAGCCATAGCCAATGAGAAGGGTGTTACTGACTCAACATCTGCTCGATCTTGTCTTATTAAAAAAAAAAATACATTAAAATAATTATAATAGTTGAAAAAGTAAGGTGAAAAGAAGTGCAAACCAGTATAGTCCATTGTGGCTGATTGTCTGATTGATTAATTGATAAACATAAATGGCATAGAGGATTGATGCGCACAAGGACAAAGGGTATCGATTTTGTGATACAATTGTGATACAAATCACCTGCATAGAGTCCCCATGCGGCAAAGCATCTAAAGCAATGGATGAAGGAGATTCATCAAGCAAGGTTATCTTTACCACCATACTCCTTTGATGAGTAAGCT
Source organism: Gymnoscopelus braueri (assembly GCF_963280865.1). Classification (NCBI taxonomy): domain Eukaryota; kingdom Metazoa; phylum Chordata; class Actinopteri; order Myctophiformes; family Myctophidae; genus Gymnoscopelus; species Gymnoscopelus braueri. The sequence goes on along the minus strand of NC_137610.1, from coordinate 20,771,154 downwards.
TGATTGAGGCCTGATTTGTTTGTGTTACTTTTAGTGTGTTTCATATTTAGTGTGTGTATCTTAATTATGGAAAGGCCTTTCAACAAAACCAAGCAGTAACACAAAATTACCCTCAATCGGGCAAGGACATACTCCAAAAGAAAAACACTTGATGGGAAGGCTCACAAAATCTTTTTTTAATTTTTATTCCAGGCCAATCCAGGTGCTGAGGGGCCAATATTGAAATGCAGAACAAACAATCATCAGGCATAATTAGGGCATTGATACATGAATAAAATAAAGAGCAGAAGGAATAAAACATTAAGAGAATCAAACGATGACGTAAACAAAGCAGGCAGGTTGATCCAGAGTCGAGGATACCTGACAGCAAAGGCACAGTCAGCCTTTGTCTTCAGTCTCCACAGGTTCCTGCCTGAGGACCTCAGACGGCGCACATGTCTCAGAAGGGGTTAATAAAACATTTAAAAAAGTAATTAGGGGCCAGGCCTTGGACTGCGTTAAAGCCAAGGTAATCAGTAAAACCTCAAAATTAACCCTAAAGTAGACAGGCAAGGAGTGTAGGTAAGTTAAAATAGAAATAATATGTTCTCTTCTTCTCGTTAAAAGTCTATTAGCAGCATTCTGTACAATTTGGATTCTATTGAGTGTTTTTATTTTTGGTATTTTTTAACGCATTAAGAAATAAAATAATATATATGCCAGACAGTACTGGCATTAAGTATATATTAATTTAACCCTAGCCTCCGGAACAGAATAAAGTGAGAAATGAGGAGTTTAATGGTGCATTAGTGAGTAGCTAGTAGAATGAGCCTTGAGCTGTATGTTTTGAATAATGCAAGTATTATGAAAGCCAAGGCTATGTGCTTTGACCTTCATCAAAGAGCAAAACAATTTGCATCAGACAGTGTAATGCATTATTATAGAAATTGAATGTGTGTTTTGGTTTATTCATGAGATAGTGACTGTGAATTTGTTTTGAGAAAGTTGTATGCAGACTAATTCTTGTATATGGTTTTGCTGAATAATTCAGAATTTGTGCAATTGATGGCATTTTTTTTTTTTAAATCATATTGGGAGATAGATAATACTGTAGTGTCCACTTCTCACCTAGGTTATTGTCATCCTTGCATTACAACCACTTACTGATTTCACACACTGCTGGTTGTTTAATGCTGCACTATGTAACTTTTCTCTTCTACCCCAGATTTGAACCCAGATTCCTGCACAAGTGCTGACATTTTTACCATTGAGCTAGTAGAGCCTGCCTGCTTGTTCAGGGGATATATTGAATCTTGACCATCAGGTAAAAATGTGTGTCAGATTCTGTGTCTGGGTGAGACATGACTTTTGACACGATCTAAATGGCTCAATAGAAGAGCAGGGAGACAAAATACAACCACCCCAATTGCATAAGTTAAATTGTCTTAACATACTCTGTTTATCCTGTATACTATATGAGATCTATCTTGAAAGGATAAAATTGGTATCCCGACCTGAAAATGCATACAATGATTACTATCAGAATATAGAGCTCTTTATCACTTATTTTAACAAAGAAATATCACTTACTGCACCTTTAAGAGCCCAGGGAGGAGGACAGAGCAATGTGAGAAAAGCCTGTAATCCCATTGTAACTCAACACTTCATGTTGTCACCTTAGCACAAAAAAATGAATGGGCAATAGCAGCAGTGGTACAACAATTTTAATTGGAAATTCAAACAACCTTGTGGCTAAAACTTAATATAATATTAGATTTTCCTCATCATAGAGCAAACAGCAAAAACTATGTTGTTGTCTCCACCAGGCTGAAGGCATGGTCGAGGCTATGTTTTCACTCTTGTCAGTCTGTGTGTCCGTCCGACTGTGAACAGCTAATCTCCAGCACCGTTGGAGATTTGCACGCTCACAACGTTTTTACATTGGCCTGTTATAATGCCACCAGGAGGTTGATCTTTTTAATATTATTTTTACAGATTTTGGCCAAACCTCACGCAAATCGTTACACATTATCTCTATGGTCATGTGATCAAGACATACCTGTCTGATTTTTCATATTTCATATCCTAATTTATTTTTGCACAGTCTAATACATTATAAAAAATAGCAGATCTACAAGCTCGCAACATGAGTTGTGACTTTTACTGGCCCACAATAAGCTACCTGGCCTGGCGGAGACCTGTGCTCCGAGGAGCACGTATTTCTAGTTTGTAGATTAAGTAAATTGTCTAGACAGCATTATACTGTGGCATCCATACTGTATTTTATTCTTGGTGGCACAGCCTTTGGCAATCATAACATCTTCCAAATGTTATTAAAATAAACCTCTCTGCTTGCATTTATCCCTCTATTTAATGAACACCGCTCCTGTTCTTCAATGTTTTGGGCATGCCTGGCCATCTGCACATTTCCTGGCCATCTGGTTACATCTGTAGATTCCTCACTGGCCAACAATCCCACGTGATCTCGTAAAGATTTACTTGGTCCTTTTGGATGTACAGTATATTTTGGGCTGGTGATCTCTGTCTGGATGGCCCCTGACCTTTGACTGATACCTAGTTTTCTGATCTTGGGAGTGAGTCTGCAGTTCTGGCTGCAATAGGGAGTTTATTCCACAGCTTTATCTGTACAAAGATACGAAGTGTTGATCTGCACTCTAATTTGGATTAATCAGTTAGAACATAGGGGTTTTAGGTTTTTCTACATCATGTCTAGATCCTCCTTGTGTGTCTCTTTCAGTAATAATGATTTCCTTGGCCTCTGACCGTAATACCATCTTGGTTCAATGGATCTGCAACTAAAGGGTGTGCGTTGAAACCATTATAATTATGTCAGCCGCAAGGTCTCTGGATGTCATACCATGTGTTGCTTAATGGCTTGCCCAACCATTGATACTACCTGAGATCAGGTTTCCTTTTATGACTATGTCCTGGGAGATTCTTAATGGCCCCCGAGGGAAGCTAACATCTTTATTGAATGCTAAAGTCTCTGCAGATGACTGACCGACCACTGTGTATTTTATTGCTTGACAAATGAGCTGTATTAATTTATTCATCACTTGGGATGAACATTATACATCAGATGTGCATAATATTAAGAAAATTAACACAATGTAGGTTAAAACTACAATCCATAAGTATGTCTATTGTCTCCCTCTCTGGACAGAGTAAGGTTATTGCAACAATGTCTGAACAACAATAAAAATGGTGGCAGTCCAATTCAGTGCACCTTTATCGAAATTGTCAATCAGTAGGTGTCCTACATTTCTCAAAGGAAGAGTAGGGAGACCACACTCAACCACTGCATATGCAGTACACTAGTTCTATTGTATTACTCTGACCATACAGATTGGTTAAGATAGCATATTACTGATTAAGTCCTGGAATGTAGCTTTAAAATAGTATGTACAGGTATAGCATTGTTTAAATATAGCAATTTAAGACACACTACAATATCTAAAAAAATAAATGTTATCTGCAGAACTCAGAAAAATATGAAGTATTACTGCTGCTTGGAAATCTTGCTCATACCTGGAGAGTTGGTAACTCACACAGTGTTCACAACCGCACACGCAAACACACACACACACACACACACACACACACACACACACACACACACACACACACACACACACACACACACACACACACACACACACATAAACAGAAGGAGAGAGAGAGACATAAACAGAGAGAGAGAGAGAGAGAGAGAGAGAGAGAGAGAGAGAGAGAGGAGAGAGAGAGAGAGAGAGAGAGAGAGAGAGAGAGAACACGTATCAACCACCATGTGAGACGTGTTAGCACACTGTAGCCTGGGGTCTGAGATGAGTTGTTGTATGTAAACACTGGACCAAAGGGAGAGGAGCAGAAGGCCTGGCAAAGAGAAAATCAATGGCTCCCTGACAGAGCAGTGCAGCACAGCACTGCACTGAAATGGAGCTAGACTGCTAGAGAGATGTTTGTGCGGATGGGGCCAAATAAAGTCCCTGAAATGTAAGACTACTTATTTAAGCCATTTCACAAGAAATGGACTTGGTTGCTATTAACGAAGATGATCCTTTGTCTGGCTTCAGTCAATGGAGGATTTTAGGAAGCTAAGTAAGTAGCCTACATGAATGAATGAATGAATGAATACATAAATAAAGTAAAACAAAAACTCCCTTTTTACCATGCAGGAAATGTCATGTGTTTGATGTACCAATTAGTGTGCATAATCAGTGCTTTTTGCCTGACAACGCTGTATACTGTGCAGTGCTGTGTGTATTTGATATGCAGAGTGCCTGAAGGACAGGAAGTAAGAAGCAGACGTGTGCTATAGCACTCTACTGTATCACTGCTGCCAGTGATATGCCTGATACGCCTGTATGCCTGTTATCTCCCAGTGGTTCTCACACGTTTTTTCTTTTTTTTTCAAGCAGGGGTGCAACAGTTAAAAACAAATATAGGTAATCGATAAGTTAATAAAATCATTGATCAATAATCGATCCCTATTTCGGGTATGTCATTATAGGTTTTTTTTTTTTTTTTTTTTTTTTTACAAATAGTGAAAGTAGCAGATTTAAAAGCTCACAACGTGTCGCATTGCAACTGATTGTGAGCTAAAACAAATTGTGCTACACATTGTGCTACGAAGTATACAATAATGCTTAAAGGGATACTTCACTTTCGGGCCGGGGACACATTTAAAAAAAATATTAGAAATAAATGAAAAAAGTTATGGAAAATTCATGGCCCCCTCACACATTAGTAGGACACTCTAATGCGTGAGGGGGCCATGAATTTTCCATAACTTTTTTCATTTATTTTTAATATTTTTTTTAAATGTGTCCCCGGCCCTAAAGTGAAGTATCCCTTTAAAGTGGTTAAAGCTGCTATATGTTTTTTCTTTTCTTTTTTGGTTGGAACTCCCTCAAAGACTACTCTACACAGTGATTAGTGTTAATTTAACTCTGAGAGTGTACAGCTGTTTAGGGTTACATTTGTACACTCTGAGACAAATGGATAAATCAACACTGAGGATTTCACTGTGTAGCACAATGTTTCTCAACCTTGTTTGGGCCATTGGCCCCTATCCAATTATCTGCTCGGAGGCAGACTTACATGGGACCAAAGCCCGTGTATGTCATTAGAATGCCTTATTCTTCATGCAAAATCAATTACAATAGTGCTAAAGCTCAAATAAAATATTTATGTGCCCAACATTTGTCAAACACATAAAAAAAAGAAAACAAATGTCAAACGATCTATTGCTTGGATGCATATTAAAGACATGATGCAAATTCAACCGATTTTTATTTTATTTTCAGTTGACGCATTTAGAGCTGAATTATTAGTTCCCTCGGGGTGTTTGCTGTGTGGCCACAGTTTTGCCTATTGGGCTTTCATGCCAACTCCAATATTAATGTTACACTATTCATTTATAATATTGACCACATGAACACAGTCTTATACCATCTGGTGAGGATACAGTAGGGATGAAATCTAGCTGTGTCCATTACTCCATTTCCAATTCCGATGTAGGACAGTGGATATGTGTGGTATCTGGCAATACATTATCATAGTATTATGTTGTTGCACATTAGTACACACACACACACACACACACACACACACACACACACACACACACACACACACACACACACACACACACACACACACACACACACACACACACACACACACACACACACACACACACACACACACACACACTGTATTTAGCGGAAGGCCTCACGATGTACAGAAAGTACATTCCAGCCAGAGTAGAACATTGTGACAGGTACAATTAATGACTAGCCTCGATCTCCAGGCTTTTATTGCTTAGTTTTGCTAAAAAATAAAAGCCTGGCCCAACTATAGCCTGTACTGGGTATGAGGAAGTGTTTCATTTCCCAACCAACCAGAGTGCAGTGGGCGTCGCTCGTAATGTTGTGTTAACGGGGCGGGGGTTGACGGACAGATCGGTGAACCAATGGGATCAGGCGCCGTCTCTCGCCGGCTCTATACACACGCCCCTTTATACACGAAATCAGGAGGGTTGCAGCAGGCTAATTAATGACTGGCTCAAGCTCACTTACAAACAGCACACACACACACACACACACACACACACACACACACACACACACACACACACACACACACACACACACACACACACACACACACACACACACACACACACACACACACACACACACACACACACACTCGCGCACACACACACACACACACACACACTATGGGGCTCCGTTAGTGCCACGAGGGGCGCATGACGCCTCCTGTGACCACATGATTTTTTCTTACGTGTGTGTGTGTGTGTGTACACGTTCGTTCTGCGCGTGCACTGCACAAAAGCACGCGTTACGCGCTGCAACGCGTCGTGTACATTTACGCGTAAGCTACATGCGCTACAACCTGTCACGTACATTCACACGTAAGCACGCGTTACGCGCTGCAACGCGTCGTGTACATTTACGCGTAAGCTACATGCGCTACAACCTGTCACGTACATTCACACGTAGTAATAATAATACAAAATAAAATAATAATAATAATAATAAGGGTAATAATAATAAGGGTAATAATAATAGTAATAATAATAATAATAATAATAACAATAATAATCCTTTATTAAATAATGATACTGCCCAAGATATTGCCTTACTAATGTAATAACGCAATAAGGGTAATAGTGTAATAATGCAATAAGTGTAATAGGTGTACTAGTGTAATAGGTGTAATAGTGTAATAGGTGTACTAATGTAATAGTGTAACAACGCAATAGGGGTAGTAGTGTAATAGGTGGAATAGTGTAATATTGCATTAAGTTTAATATGTAATAGGTGTAATAGTGTAATAGGTGTAATAGTGCAACGTGTGTAATAGTGTAATAGATGTAATAACGCAATGAGGGTAATACTCTAATAGTTGAACAGGTGTAATAGTGCAATAAGTTAATAAGTGTAAAAGTGTGATAGTGTTATAAGTGGTCACATTCACCCAATTCCGCCCACATCCACCCAAACCCCAACTACTTCACTACACTATAACACCTATTGCACTATTACCCTATTGCGTCATTACACTATTACACCTATTACACTTTTTACCCTTTCTACACTATTATACCTATTATACTATCACACATATTGCACTATTACACTATTAAACCTATTACACTGTTACCATTATTATGTTATTACACTATTACACTATTAAACTTGTTGCATTATTACACCATTACAATTATTACACTATTACACGTATTACAACATTACCCTTATTCCGTTAATATATCATATAGCAGTCACTGGGTACCGGCCACTGGGTGCCAGGCAACGGCCCCGGTCGACCCGCCAACAGCCTTTTGGTGAAGAACCTGGGCTCGGTCCACCTCTATATTTTCATGGTATGCAGAGACTGACTCACGCATAGGAAATACATTGCCTTTTTCTCCAAGTCCTCAAACCAGCCAGGATGTGGAGTTCCGAATGAGAGGAAAGTGTCTTCCTCCTCCTGCCACTGCCCCAGTTTAGGAGACACCTTCAGGCATGGGAAGACGTAGTCTATATCCTCCTCCCACAGGCCCTCTGTTGACCAGTTCTCCTCCAAGAAGGTGTTCAGGTGTGGAGGAAGACTCATTGACTTCCTTAACGATCTGCTTTAGCAGCCTAGGCCAAATGTGGACCCGCTGTTGTAGGGTCTCAAACGGCACCAGCAAGTGTCCCAGCTTAGTACAAACGGGTTCCCTGAGAAATTTTCTTATGCACACCGAGGACAGAGTTCCGACCCAACGCAAGCCACAGCCACATACCAGTTGTGGCATCAGTGTCTCTAGCAACTTTTAGGAGTCTCCAAGCCTCCAGAATGGACTCATGAATGGTGACAGCCCTGGCAGATATGCATTGTCTTCTGACGTTTCCCGATACAAATATTCAATTCATTGGTGAGAGTCAGTGTAATGTTTTTTTTATTTTACAGGAACACTGCAATTAAATTCTGGAATCGCATCTTCTCATAGGAATATGGAGAAATATAACACAACTGCTCTGGGATTTGATCTATAGGTCCAACATGAATCCAAGGATTTTAGTCAGCTAATTAAAGATGCTATTTCTCAGGGTGTCAAAAATGACAAAGGCTGATCAAACAAGTTGAAAATAATTTATTCACCAAATCAAATTTCACACAGGGAACTTTCTGACCGAAATTGAAATATAAATTAAGCAGATTCGTTTGAAAACAGTATCGGTGTAACAATTGAACATCATTCTACCATCCGGATTTGAACTAGAGGTGTCGGTTTCATGGTCCATCTCCTGTCATGGTGAGCTAAGCAATCGAAAGAACAATTTGTTTTGTCCGTATTTCAACAATCAAATCATTGACACTTAATAGAAGGGCGAAAGCAAAACGGAATGGAATGGAACACCTGGCGCGGGTCGGACCGAGAGAACCCCGCAATGCCACACACACACACACACACACACACACACACACACACACACACACACACACACACACACACACACACACACACACGTTGTTTATGTAGGATGGACAATCATGTGATCCATGTTTTATATTAAAATACATTATTTTGATAATGATTTTATGATTTTCATTTTAAAATATGGACTGACAGTCCTATAGCTATAATGTCCATAGAGAATATGTCCCCACCTGAAAGATGCTTATTAAACTTTATAGCCTAACTTGCCTGGTACCATGCATGCTTCATCTTACCATCTAAAATTATATTCCTTGGCTTGCAAACAGCCAAAAAGTGTGTAGCCGATGAAACACAACGGCTTTGCATTGATGACACCAGGTATAAGAAACTTATGAGCACACTGGCCAATACAAACTAATAGGCGAGTGCGCTCTGGTGCGCAATTTCCGCACTGCTGCTGTCCAATGTGTCCAAATTCATCTTTAAATGCCCTGTTTTCAGCACTGTCACATATCTTTTACACATATCTTTTATACTCTTTATACCAGGAGTCTTCAACGTTTTCAGGCCAAGGACCCCCTAGCTGAGAGAGAGACGAAGCAGGGACCCCCTCTATATTGTATAAAATTGTGTTTCAGATTAAACTTTTTTTGTTTACTTGGTCTGCTCTTTTTTCCCCTCTACACCTATATATCTCTTTGCCAAAAATAGCCGATCTACAAGGCGTTGTGAGCTTGTAGATCTGCTATTTTTGGCTAAAGTTCTCCTCAGAAAAGGGATGCCATGGTTCAAGTGGTTAAGGTAAAAAAAAAAAAAAGATAACACACAAAGATTTGGTGGACCCCCTGTAGTAACTCTGAGGACCCCCTAGGGGTCCCGGACCCCCTGTTGAAGACCCCTGCTTTATACTTTTGGATAGTGTCATTTCTCTTGTTAACTAGCAGATTAATGTTTAGCGATCTCAAGCAGTCTGTCTCTCTCAAGTAGCAGCTGCAATCCATCCAGTAACGACCAATTTATGCTTCGACGTACAACGGTCAGTGCATGGTGGGAAAAGTACTCAGATATTTTACCTAAGTAAAAGTCTGGAATTCAAAATTGAGTAAAAGCACAAAAGTATTAGTATCAAAATGTACTTAAAGTACCAAAAGTAAAAGTACTAATATTTGAAAATAGCAGATCTACAAGCTCACAATGTGTTGCAATGCGATGCATTAGATTGGCTATTTTCAAATAGCCTATGTAGGCCTATAAAATAGGGCTAAAGTGGTTTTATAATATAATAATTGATAATAGCAAAGTAACTAGTAACTAAAGTTTTCAAATGATTGTAGAGGAGTAAAAGTACAATATTTGCCGTTGGGGTGTAGAAGTAATACAATAGTAGGCCTACTGAAAATTGGCAATACTCCAGTAAAGTAAAAATACCTAAAATTTGTACTTAAGTGCAGTACTTGAGTACATGTACTTTGTTACTTTATGACAACGGTGTTGCGCCCCGAATATATTCAATCTGCGCTGCAGTGTGAGCTTGTGGATTTGCAAAGCGATCCTGATGAATCATGCTTAATAATGTGACGTTGCAGCCTACGTCTGGCATTGCGGGGTATAATGAGAATAAAAGTTAAATCATTCAAATTATTGAATGATTATGATGAGGACGGTAGGCTTTGCTACATGGTCAGTCTTGGAGGAGGGGGGGGGGGACCGCTATTTACGGTTTATTATGCCACCTAATAGCTTACATTTTGATTCATTCTCTGTGACTGTGAGAGTATCACAAATGTGTGCCAAATATAAGGCGTTCTGTCTTGACTCTTGGAGTTCCAGTACATTTGTTAACTATCCATTTCTTAAATTAGCCTTTCATTATGTTCTGGCCCGCCATCTAATGCTTTAGAAAAAAAACGTTCATGTTGGTGCACCCTTCATAGTTCTTAAATCCATGAATTTTGCAAAAATGTTGCAAGGGAAGTCTCTGTGCCAGCCAGGATTATTTTGTTCTTCGTCGCACAATGGTTTCGAGTGGTTAACATTATGCGATATTAGCTGTAGAATACAACTCTCGTAGACGTATTTACGATTCTGACGTTTTCAATCTACGAGAGTTGTAGGGTTCACCCCCATGGACACAGGGACTTTCTGCACTATGCCCCGTAGACACTCCAAACATGTACAAATTGAAAATAAAGGTGCTTACCCCCACGCAGCAAATGTTAACTATCGCTACGGGGTAGTAGTTTAATGTAATAATCCATATCTTTCAATAAAGAAGTGTTTAATGCCGACTGTGGCTGATTCTGTCGGAAGTTCCCAATGGGCGGTAGTGACGCGCCCATCTGGTGAAATCCGGAATTACACTCAATGTAAACAGGAATTAAGCGAGGGTGAAACAATGGCATTCGGCCATAGACGGCATTAAAACACTTCTTTATTGAAAGATATGGATTATTACATTAAACTACTACCCCGTAGCGAGAGTTAACATTTGGGGCATGGAAGCACCTTCATTTTTTATTTGTACATGTTTGGAGTGTCTACGGGGTATAGTGCTGAAAGTCTCTGTGTCCATGGGGGGTGAACCCTACAACTCTCGTAGATTGAAAACGTCAGAATCATAAATACGTCTACGAGAGTTGTATTCTACAGCTAATGCGATATACAAGACCACAAGTAGCCTACCGCGAATGAGACGCGTTGTGAGCTTGTAGATCTGCTCTGATGCGGTGCACTGTGTGTGTGTGTGTGTGTGTGTGTGTGTGTGTGTGTGTGTGCGTGTGCGTGTGCGTGTGCGTGTGTGTGTGCGCGCGCGCTGCGCTGCTCAGGAGCGCAGCTGGCTGTTGGAGAAAAACACTGAATTGACATATGAAAATGTTGCCTTCAAAGATTGGTGTGGATAATGTGGGAAGGGTCTAATTATTTTATATTGATCTTTTTTGGGGTCACATTAAATAGGCCTATCTTTTTTTAGGTCACATTATAGCTTAATATGGAACATGAACATCTCGCCATCAGATTGGATTGCCATGTCTGTCAGGCTGTCAGACTGTCTGTCTGTCTATCTCGAGACAGAAAAACAGAGAGACATGATAGTATTATACTTTTCGGGGAACCATGACTTCATCACAACCCATCAATCATCATTGAATGAATAGGCACTTGGAGAGAGAGAGAGAGAGAGAGAGAGAGAGAGAGAGAGAGAGAGAGAGAGAGAGAGAGAGAGAGAGAGAGAGAGACAAGTGCGTGTCAGATAAGTGGCAGGCCGGCAGCGGACCACGGACTAAACATCTAATAGGCCTATAGGCTACACATGAACATTTTGCAAGGGCTGTTCTGGTATATACTTTAATTCATCAACGTGATGAAAGCGACCAAATAGGCTATTTCCATGGTGGACACCAGCCTAGGGTTAGACTTGCACAGCAGTTCATTGTCTGTCCATTGTCTGAGAAGCGCAGTGCTGATCCAATAATACAACTCATAATGACTACAGGCGTCGAAATTAAAACCTGTCCCATCCATAGAAGCCAATCTATAATAACGCATAACAATGAAGTAACTGGAAATCTGATTTCCAGTTATATTTATTCCCATGATTTGCTCTTAGGATGAATTAAACCCCGTATTTAACCAGGTCAATCTAAATGAGATTAAAGTTTATTATCTATTAGCCTACATTAACATTGTAAAACGCATATGAAAAACACACCAATGGGAGACAGATTCTATAACACTTTGAATTGTATCAAAATGTGTGAAATCGTTATCTAGACGAGCAGGTGAGATGTGGTTTCGCTACTTTTTTCTTTCTGTTTTTCCTCTCTCCTTTTTGAGAGAGAAGGATAATTGTTGCGCTCTGCAGTCATGTAACACAGAAGTAATACCTCTATGGCATAAACGCATATGTTTATTGTTGTTGGAAGGGAGCTTGGCGCATTTGGGGAGCATATAGGCATTTGAAAACATGGTCACAATTGGACCCGTTGGAAAGCCAGAGCGGCACCATTGATTTGACACCATAGGCTATACTGTACAGCTGTTTATTGCCTTGAAATAGAAGATTATTTAAGAGAAAATACTATAGCCTAGGGCTAGGCCTACATGTTACTGATGATAATATATTTGCAATGATGCTAAATGAAGCAAATTCGTGTCAGATCAAAGCCACGTACGGTGATGCCCTGCACCATGCACTCTGCTTAAAAGCCGCTGTTGCTTAATTGCTTTATCAATGGATATTGATAGAATATACAGTGATGAGCTGTACACGAAACAAAAGCTAAGGTTCCAAAGAACTTAAAATTGATTTGATTTGAGAGAGCTCTAAGTGTTAGAAGACACCCACGACCGCCGAGTTTTTGGCACCGACCGCGCCGTGATTGCGTAATTCCTTGCGTAATTCATTCATATCAGGAAATAATGAAAGAATCCAGCCATGGGCCAGATAAACATACAAAGCTTAGATTTCACGGATTCTGGCGTTCTTTTTATTTTAATTTTTGGTTATGATCTGACTGAGTATTAGCTAATATAAAAATCGCCTCGAACCTCCGGAAAAAGACGAGAAGAGTGCATGGCGCGGTGATCAACCAAACCCGATGTTGGAATCATACTGTACAGTTTATAATTGCCTTGAAATAAAAGATTATTTGACAGAAATTAATACAGCCTATATGTTACTGATGACTTGGAATTAAATTTTATTGCAATCAATGCAATATTGATTGCAAAGGACAGGATTCAAGAATGGAGACTTGGAGAGGGACAGCGCACCTTCTGTGCGTAATTGCAGAAAGCCACTTCATAAATTGAATCACATATCAGGAGAGGTAACTGAATTAATTAATACAAATATTTTATTTTTTTTATTTTAAGACTTACACGTGCATATGAGGCGTTCTGTGCAGGGCAGAGTTATGTCACAAGGGCACACGATGCGTTATGTACAGAGCTCAGTTATGTCACACGGGTAGGTGAAGGCGTTCCACGCAGCGCGCACCAAGGTGGCACAGCACCCACTCATCTCTCCGCGCCTCGCCTAGTCGCGTGACCAAATCATGCGTGCGTTGACGCGTGCCTTTGCTACAGACGCATGAATCTACACGTAGACGTGTTACGGCCGATCTACACCAGACTTTTTAAAGCACGCGTATGCGTGGTGCGTAGAGCGCGTTTGTTTAGATCCAATTGATATCAATGATAGCGGCTACACCAGGCGCGCGGATACGCGAGTCCCGCATACGCAGGCTAAAATAGGACTGGATCTAAAAGTGCGTGTGTGCGTGTGTGCGTATATGCGTGTGTGCGCGAAAAAAGTCTGGTGTGTTTCCACCGTGGAAACACACCATGCGGTTCTGTGCAACACAAAAAAAAAAGTACACGATTACAGGACAGGGGGTGTGCTTACGTGGCACTAATGGAGCCCCATACACACACACACACACACACACACACACACACACACACACACACACACACACACACACACACACACACACACACACACACACTCTCTCTCTCTCTCTCTCTCTCTCTCTCTCTCTCTCTCTCTCTCTCTCTCTCTCTCTCTCTCTCTCTCTCTCTCTCTCTCTCTCTCTCTCTCTCTCTCTCTCTCTCTCTCTCTCTCTCTCTCTCTCTCTCTCTCTCTCTCTCTCTCTCTCTCTCTCTCTCTCTCACACACACACACACACACACACACACACACACACACAGATGTACTGTAGCATACACACCTAGCTCTGTGCACATCCAACACACACAATGGCAACGTATGCAAGTGCATACACACACATGTGAAGTCTAGATATAAATACTGTGAAGACAAAGAAACCTCGCCTCTGTTACGCTGCCCCTTCCAACGGCTACACCCTGCAGCAAGGCTGACTCCTGTACTCTGTGCTCTGTTTTTTTTTTTTTTTTTCAATAAACCAACTTAAGGAACTTGTACTTGTCTGGACCTTCCAACTATGTTTCACACTTGTACAATATACTACATATGTTCATCCAAAGGGCAGATTACCCTCAGTCATCTATAAAGCTCTGATAAAAAAATATCGGATATTGGCCGATTTAGGCATCGTTTTACCGCGCTAAAGAGATGAGTGAACAATTGTTCACTCATCTCTACGTGGATTTTGGGCGAGCTGCGCGGGGCCGAGCTTCTAGCGCCCGCGCCCACGTAGCGCCCGCGGCCACTTGGCAGCGCATATAAGTGGCGTAGCGTCATGAGGGCCAGTGGGGCCGTGGCTCGGTCAGTGAAGACCCTGTAGCGCGTCTGATATGTGGCATATAGGGTGACCAGATCCAGTTTTTGGTTACTTTATTTCGGTTTTAGGGTTAGGTTAGGGTTATGTTATTTAATTTTATTTTTGCCTGATTTTACCGATTTATTATAAAAAAAAATTAACCGGTATGAAATCTTCTCTGTAATAGGAGTATGATAATAATAACTATAATAGAACTACTATGCAAATAAAAACAGAAATGCATTTGAAATTATCTGTATTTACTGGACAATACAACCTACTAAGAGGCTTTGATTTGATTGTGAAGACATTAATTACATCCAATAAGGAGCTCACAATGATGCCAAGTTCTCACTATAAACCCCTTTGTTTCAGAGGATAGACAGACACTAATAACAAATATAATGCAGCTGAGAAACTTTGGTCAACTTCATTATGTACTTGCATAATACATGGTCTTTACCTAGTCTACTTTGGATCTGATGGATAGGGTTCTGTGCAGACTGCAGTCCATTTAGAAACACTTGGTTCTACCTGGTCGTAGTGTCACTGTTGCCAGGTCCATTGCTCCTAACATTATCAGAATGGCAGCTGCTAAATCCTCTGATCTCTGATGACCATAACAATCTCTGTGTCCTCCTCTTCAATAGGCCTACCTTCGGTTTTGGTCAAACTACCCCCAACTTGGAAGCACCTGGAGGTTGCTTGTTTATAATTATTCACAACGTGGTCGTTAGTTTGAGTCGTGGCGGGGGTCTATCACTTTCTGTTTCTTTTTCCTCGGTAGCTTTCACTGTTTTAAAATACTTGCTTAAATATGCACACTTCGCTCCTGATTGTTTTCTTTCCGACTTGTATTCCACCAGCAACACGTGATTTCATTCACTGCTTGTTTACAAGAACGCCTCGTCCAAAACACTCGCCCCAAAACACACTCGCCCCGGGTATATCTGGCGGCCTCGGTCGGCGAAAAAATAGAATTGCCTAGGTGGGGCCCACCTAAGCCCCGTTTCGGTGGTCACAAACGGTGCTAGGGTGACCACCTCATTTGGTAGCATGCAGGGGCCTTAAGCAGCAGTATTGTAACACAAGCTTAACACAGTAGAACCGAAATTCTATTTCCCATGATGCCCTCTGAATGGTGCAGCAATGCGTCACTGCCAATACGTTGTGTCACAAAAACCCACAAAATACACTAAAATGAAACTCTTCAACAGGCTAATTAGGTAGCATTGATGAGATTTACCAGACTAACGTTCATACAGGTTGTTGGTAAGATGTGTAACATAGCCGTTTGAGGCACGACAACAGCGTTAGCATTAGCCGCATGCTAACGCTACTCGTTTGTTAGCTTAGCTACACGCTAACGGCTCATTATAGGCAGCTCTTGGCTAATAGGCATTTAACCCAACTAACGGCAACACAGTAATGGACATAAACATTAACAACCAGCAACAGCAGAATCCAAGTAGCAGGCCACGTTAGCAGCTAATGCTGTGTACGATGAGGGTTGGCAGGTGTGTTTGTCGTATAAGCAATTTAGGGCTTGTGTGCACCATCTACAATGGACTAACTGAGCAGGAATATTAACATTCAGCACACTAACGTTCATTGTTGACAAAGTGATTGCACAGCCGCTTCAGCCATGACAACCACGTTAGCGTTAGCTACATGCTAACGTTGAAAGTGCGTTAGCGTTAGCCGCATGCTAAGGGCTCATGACGTCTTAGACGTCATGTGGCACTGAATGAGTTAAGCACCCATGGACAGTAAACATTCAAATACAACGAACGCTATCACAGTAGTGGACATAAACATTGGTTACATTAGTAGCAGGCTGCAGTGACGTCAAAGTGTTGACAATATGAATGACAGGGCGATTTATTAGAGAAATGAGGGTGATTGTGCTGTCCAGCTCAGCGCGCACAAATCTCACGGAGCCCTGTTGTTGCTGCGTCTGGCTGTGATGGCGACAGCAAGCTCTCTGCGATGCTGCTGTCTGGAAACTGGCCTCAGGATGACACGACCAATGAGAGTGAGCGCTTTCGTTGTTGCTAAGATACAGTGTATGGCACATAGCGGCTGTGGCCCATAGCTTGTGGATCTCTGTCACATGATTGGCGTAGCCTGCGTTGCCAGGTCTGCCTTTTGTATAAGCGATTTTGGTCTTATTTGGGCGCGCATTTGGGCTCGTTTGCATAGACCACGGCAGCTCTTGTTTCTTTCCCGTTTGACGGATGTGGCAACGGGGCAAAAGGTTCTCAGTGTGGCGCAGATGATGATGATGATTGGCTGGTGTAACGAACCATCCGGAAGTAAATGGCGAGATGAAATACAGTATATAGCACTTTATGATTATTAGAGAAGGAGACACATGTGAAGGTGGAAAATGAAATGTAGGAGATTATATAGTTTTGCATGAGCGATTTTTGTAGCAAGTTGGGAGAGAATTGGGCCACTCCTGTGGGCGGGGGGGCTGAATAGAAAAATTGGGGTTTCAAAAGGGGACGGCTCTCTGATTGAGGTGTGAGATATATATATAATATCCTTTCCGAGTTTTATTTGCCTTTGGTCGTGAAGTTAAAATTTTATAAACTAACTTCTTATTCTCATGAGAGTTGGCTATTTACTTAATTAACGTTCAGCGAGCGGATCCACCACGTGACGGACTTGCTTGCGCTGATCTACAAGTTGTCAAGTGGGTGCTTCCCTCCGCGATCTGTCCATTTTGAGGAGTGATGACGTTTTTCGTCTAACGTTAGATGTTTCCAGTTGCCTTTTATGGTGTTAAATGGGGCGTGGTCCGTGGATGATCTAGACGGGAGCGCACTCGTTACTTTCAGACAAAGATGAGATACACCTGTGATCCGTGCATATCAAGGCTGTACAGTGTACGCTACCTCTGTGCATCGCACGTCAGATTGTGCTTAATATAAATAATAATAAATATTCCAGTCTGTCCCCCAGGGTTGGACCACTACTGTTTGTTTCTGTTGAGTCACTGGACTGAAATAAGAATCAGACAATACAGAAAAACAACAATAGTTTATTTTTAACCATATTTTGTGTATTAACTACAAACTCTGGTTTCTATAATCGATCTTCATATCTTTTAAAGGTCATGAAAGAATGCTTACATGAAAATCAATTATTCTTTAACAGCATGTTTCTCTTTTTCACTTTTAGAACAGGTTGTTGGCACATGTAAAATCAAAATTTAAAAAGTTTTTGTTTTTGTTTTATTTTATTCTCAAAATGTATTTTTTTTATATATATATATATAAATCTACCACTAGAACAGCATTCCCTCTCAGAGAAAAAACAAAACAAAAAACAAAAAAAACAAAAAATAGAATGTGAAAGAAACAATATTGTCAAAAATATTTAAGATATCTTACATACACATGAGATGGCCTGACTATAATGCAGCAAACTTACCATCAGATTCCCCAGGCAATTTACCTCCAACTAAAGGAAAATGAAAGCATGATGGTCATATCACTCTCTCTTACTTAAATGGGGTAGACTTAAAATCTCACCACTAGCAATTCAAACACAGACTAAATGACACACCCGCCACTCATTCTATGGTTTACAAATGTGCCAAACTCCACGCAAGTGCAATTAAAGGATAGTGTTTAGTAAGAACATCAGGGGACACCTGATGGGTTGATCAATTTGCTTTGTTATAGCTATAGCCCAGTTTGTGTTTTTCATTCTCCATGTGTAACTGGACTCACCAGACATTAGTTGAACAGATGTTTATTATTTAACTACCTGATGTGAGAATTGGTAAAGCATTGGGCCATTGGTACGCATCTCCTTTTCAGTGCAAGTTTTCATCCATTATGCCTATAGTGAGTATCTTAACACTGCACAGTAAAACCCTTAGAGCTATTTTAACCCTGAAACATTCAGAGTAAAATTAACCCTCTGGATTTCATTGTGAATATCTACAATGATACCATTTTTCAAGAGCTATCTTCTGTTGAATTTGGAATTGTACGCATATGAGACTCTATGCAATATAAACAAAACAAAATTAAGCACAACAGTGATATAACCTTATATATATTGGAGGGCAAGTGGAAGGAAAAAAAACTTGACTTAATCTCTAAAGACACACCTGGGGCATCTGTCTAATCCTTGGATGTGACAAATACTTGCCTAGCCTCTGTGTTTACGGTGCCAATTTTCACCGTTGGGTCTTTGCAGTGGTTTCCCAAGGTACGGCTGTCTGTGAAGCGGTGTCCATCTGAAGCCCATGGGCACATCAATTAAAATGGAAATTGTGTTGTGTGCTAAGGGAGATCAAGGAGAGGCACAGGTGCAATGTGAGCATCTGGTTGATGCCAATCCCACAAGCACCACCCCCACCACCCTCCCATAAAGCCGCTCACAACATATAAACCCTGGCACTCTCTCTCCTCGGGGCCCTGTCCTAAGCTTGGCATGCAGAGGTGTGAATCCGGGGCCGCTAGGCACTGTCCACATGTCTGAATGTGGTTCACAGATGACAGGCGATGTACAGGCAGCTGTATGAAGGGTTTAAGATCCTTCTCCAGCTCATCAATGTGCTGCACTACTGTAGGTGAGGTCAGGGGTCATACCGTGAATAGCAATTATCCGTTTCATAGCAATTAACTGTGTTAGTACCAAGCACCTTATGCCTGATTTCTACTCCGTCGAATGGCAGTGTTTCGCAGAGAAAATAGATCTGCAAGCACACAATGCGTTGTGATGCATCGCATTGTGAGATTGTGTAGGCTATTTTGGGCGGGGACACCATCATGCGATGAAGTATAAATTAGCTTTACAATAGTCAGTCCATCAAAGATACAGGAGCAACCTTTTAAGATGATAGATGCCGGTAGTGTTGCCAAAAGTAGAGACTAGGTTTTCTCATATTTCATATTATATGTTCTTTACAACACAATTTTCTAATCTTTTATTTTGATGTTTCCCATTTGCATTGTTGATCGTAGCCCTTAATGTTGGTTAACCACCCAGGCATCATGAATTTCAGGGATCAGGAAGAAGGATTATGCAACCAAATGACATCGTCTTTATAATAGTCTCAAGACATCTCTGCAAAGCTGAAAATAGAAATAACAGATGGAGGTTATGTTTGAAAAGGTGCAAAGGATGTGGAAAATAGTCAAAGAGGCATTTTCTTTCAGAGATAAACCTTCAAACTTAAACGAAAAGTTGGCTAGTTGTTAACTGTTGGCTTCCTTTTTTTTGTTTAGTTTTTCTTACAGTCATTGAACTTGGGTCATACACCTCTCATTTGATGTCCTCAGTCTCCTGATAGTAGAGCCAAGAGTGCAGCTGTGTGTAGTACGTAGTAGTGCGTTGTGACAGATTTAATGAAACGTATTGTTATCAAATTTCATCACTCACAGTCCTTCCGCTCACTCCCAGATAATGACCAAGCTTTTAATTCTTCTAAATTAACAGATGCTCACAAGCGGTTACATCAGTTAACTGATGACAAGAGAAAAAGACTGATGTAATAGGATACTTTGATAATAGTGTGGGGAAAACAAGGTGGCTGTTTCGTAGCAGACTGAATCTGCCGGATACAACAATTCCATTTTCCTTCAGGGGTTATTGTTTTTTGTTTTGTTTTGTTTTTGACAGACATTTCACACAGAGTTTGAAAGCATATTAGTAAACCAATCATGTAAAAAAAAAAGGGAGGAAAAAAATATGTTGATGAATCAGGTGCTGAAAAAATAATTGCAGAATACTTTTTTTCTTGATTTGACCACAATAGTTTTTTTCTTAAATAAATAACTTCTGTTTTGTAAAGACACTTTTTGAAACAGTAGACATACCCTAGTTCCCAAGGTCATTGAATAAACATCACCGACCACTGATTAGCCAAACACGCTTCAGTCTGTTCCTCCATGCTCCACCCATTGTCCACACAGGCAATTTTCAATAATGTCCTTATTTAATTTCCTTGTTTTCATATTGTCTCATTATGAAAATAAAATGAAAAAAGGATTAGATCTGGGTCTCTTGTACATTGTCTTTTGAGCTGGCCCGGATTAACAAAGGTTCGTGCGCTGAGCTGTGTATGGAGTTGATGGTAGAGACGTGGTTGTATGCATTCTTATAGGTGTTGTAGTGGTTGAGGTGCTCATGCTCCAGTGGAGGCAGCGTTAGGTGCCCCTCCATTCCCGGTCCGCCCGTTACACAGTCCTCATCCACGTTGATGATCTCGATGGTGCGTGTGGGCGCGTGGTGGTTCTGCTGGTGGTGCTGCTTCCGCATCTTATAGAAGATGATCAGCATGACTGCTGCCATGAGGGTGATCGCCACGAAGCAGCCGATGATGATCTTTGTGGTCTTCATCACCTCGTCCAATCCGTTGAGGGAGCCCTCACCGCCGAGCTCCGTGACGGGGATGGTGTAGGTCCTCTCTGTGGCGCGGGTCGAGAGCGGGGTCCGGACTGTGGTGGTGGTCGTGGAGGTGGGGGACATGGACTCCCATGAGCCCGCGGAGGCGGTGGGGCCAACCTTCTGCTGCACTGTGGTGAAACCTTCATTATTGAGCGTTTCGATGGTCTCCACCGTCACTGTGGTGAAGTAGCTGAAACTGCTGTTCTCCGTTGAGGACACGTTGAGTGTGGCGGAGGCTGTGGTGTTGCCTGCGGAATTGCTCACCATGCAGGTGTAAGTGCCCGTGTCCTGCATGGTGACATTGGTGAAGTTGAGAGTGCCGTCATTCAGCACAGAGATTCGGATCTTGTACGCGCCATGCGTCATGATCGAACCGTTAGGTGTAATCCAGCTGACCGAGGTCAGGGAGCTGGCCCTGCATTTCAGCTCGGCTGCACTGCCCTCGGTCACATTTAGGTCCGCTGGAGGCTCCACAATAACAGGAGCATAACAGTGAAAGTAATTCTGGTCCAGCTCGCCGATGTAGCGCCCCTTGTGGCTTGTGGGAGAGCTGCACCGGGCACAGCAGCTCGTGTTGGCTGGCACCATCTCCTTGAGCCACCAGCTTAGCCAGAGTATGTCACAGTTACAGTTCCATGGGTTGTGGTGCAAGTGCACCCGCTCCAGGTGGTGTAAAGGGGTGAAGAGATCATGGGGCAAGAGCGTGAGGTTGTTGTGGGCCAGGTTGAGCTCCACCAGCGACTGCAGGTCGTCAAAGGAGTTCCTCTCGATGGTCTGGATCTGGGCGTGCATCATCCATAACTTCTGCAAGTGGATGAGCCCTTTGAATGAACCCGGGCGGATGACAGAGAGCTGGTTCCCCGACATTTCCAGCTCATCTAGTTTCACCAGGGGGATGAGGTTGGGAATCTCCTTCAGATTGCACATGCCCAGATTCAGGTATCGCAGATTGCTCAGGCCCTCGAAAGCACCCTCAGATATGTAGGTGAGGCGTTTGAGCTCCCCAAGGTCCAGCCTCCGTAACGAGGGCACTCTGTTGAACGCATAGGAAGGAATGCTCTCTATGGGGTTATTTCTCAGCCAGAGCTCCTTCAGCTTAGAGAGGTACTCAAACGCCCCGTTGGGGATGGTGGTGAGCCGGTTATCGAACAGCTCCAGGGTATTGAGACTGGCGAGCCCATTGAAGGCACCCAGCTCAATGTTGCGTATGTGATTCTTACTCAGCTGCAGGATCTCCAGGTGTCTCAGGTGCTTGAAGCTGTCCACCTTGATGACCTGGATGAGGTTCTCTTGCAGATTCAGGTAGCGCGTGTTGGTGGATATGCCGTCGGGGACATCGCGGAGGCCCCGCCTTGTGCAGATGACCTTACTGAACTGGTTGCTGCAGGAGCAGACGGAGGGGCAGGTTTGAGCACGCACCAGGCCTGCAACCACCAGTAGCTGGAGGGCCAGGAGCAGCACAAGCAAAGGGTCGGACAAGGCCCGGTTCAACCTAGGACCTCTCATCGTCTGCTGCTGAGAGGAGGTCATCTTGTTTAACATTCATAATTCATTGGCTGGTCTTCCACACTTTGGAAAGAGGTTATGGGCAGGCTGAAATGAGAAGAGAGAAAAAGATAAATTAAAATCATATTCATTAAGCGCTATATACTTTGTCGTTCGAGGAATAGTGAAAACAGCTGATCTACATCTGCATTGTGAGTTTGTATATCTGCTATTTTTACTCTTTTTTTTTTTTTTTTTTTACAGTTTTCACCAATAATGACATGCCCAAAATAGAGACGCAAAGGGGAAAAAGGTTAAGGAACAATTAGATGTATATGCAACATTCTACCTTTTAATAATAAGGTTAATCTCAACAGTAGGTCATGTAGTTGGCCTCCACTTGCCCACATTGCTTGTCCACATAAACAGATTTTGACATAAGGTACAATAAAGAATAGCAGTACATCAATTAAGTGGTCCCAGTTCACATCGATGTGTGCACTCATGCCTGCAAAACACACACACACACACACACACACACACACACACACACACACACACACACACACACACACACACACACACACACACACACACACACACACACACACACACACACACACACACACACATATGAAGTGGTGATAACCTTGGTGGTGTGTTTGTATCCATCTCCGTTTCTGCAGTGTCCTCCTTGCACTCTCAATCTCAGTCACATAAAACAAAATCACAATGTCGGCTCTAACTTCTCCTCTGCGTCTTCTCCGGCAGGAAGGGTGGGAGGAAGAGAGGCAGCCATGTGATTTATATTTCAGACTGAGAAGACATAAATAATAGGGAAGCTTGCCACCCACCAGTCCTTCAATCGAACCAAGATATCTGGAAACTTCTGATTACAACTCAGAGTTGCTCAAAGGCATCTATGTGACTAGACTTTGAAACAGCACAGCCCAAAGCAGACAGAGGGCTTTTATTGAGCATCATGCTCCATGTATCATGCAAGCGAGGACTGGGGAAATGTATACAAGGTATGCTTACTTTGAAGATGTATACTATAGTACTGTATGGTATATGATTGAATTAATTCAGAATTGATTTATGAGTATGCAGTTGTTGTTGTTGATTGAAAACCCTTGACTTGAATTTTTTGGTCAGTGAAAAAAATGTCCTGCTTATTTCTACTGCTCTGTAATATTGTGACTGCATGTGAATTATGTTCAATTAAATGTGGATGAATGCAGTCTTCATATCACCTACAACAACATACTGTACAAATCCCAGGCGGTCCAAGTATGGAAAGCCATGTACTTTTTTATTTTTGTATACATTACTCCTAATCCCTGTACATTTCTACCTGTTTACTCCTGTTTAATAAATAATCTTAGTTGTAGGCCTATCTCTTTTTTTCGAGATAGGCCGGATAGGAACTCCATGAATGGGCATAAAAGGGACACAGGTAGACAGAAATCTCCATATAGGTACAACAGGCACTCTGACAACCGGTATAACGGGTATTCCATATCTACAAATTCACAATGTGTTATGATGCGACACATTGTGAGCTTGTAGAGGGGCAACTGTTTTTTCTTATTATTTTAATTTTCTAATAAATACAATTTGCCAAACATGACATCAGGGATGTCAGGGTTAATATGACTTCTAAAATCAGTGGAATGGAAACCATTCTAAGAAAAAGTAAGTTGTATTGACCAATACTGTTGTGGGATTACAGCGTTTTCTGGTTCTGCATCCTGCAGCATGCCATCTATTTCTCAACAAAACGTCTGCACTTGAGAAAGGGCAGCCTATTACAATAAGTACTGATTAATTGCATGATTACTGAGCCCATTAATTCTTTAATTATAAAAAACAGATTCCAAACGCCCAAAGCCTGAGGCTAGGAAAGAGTGTGGTTTTTATTCAGGGAGCCAGGCAAATGTGACATGGATCACACCTTTCCTATAATGACTGCTCCAATTTATTGGGAATTAAGGTCCTGCTGAAAGCAGTTGAGCATGTTTAAAATAATAGGTTAGCTAGCCTCTCCTTCCAACCTTTTCGGAATTCACTGTCGAATGGTGTTTAAGCGTGTATTTGTGGTACCTATTCAGTTGTTCAGACTAATACAATGTGGTGTCAGAGTGGATTTTGTATTATAATGTGACTACCAAGAAAATAGACTACAGATCCCTAAGATTGGATTTGTAAATAACATTCCCATGTATTAGGAATGCCTGCAGCATCTTCCTCTATTTCATGATCTTCCTTTTGATCAGATCACACCTGGGGAAAAAAATAACGACCAAGGAATGAGCAGTACACAATACAAAATCATGATGTAGAGAATAATATTGAAATAGATTCATGAAACAAAACAAAACAATACATCTTCTTCTTTTTTTCTTTTTTTTTAACATACATTTTGTCCCCTTGATTGCTATGAAATGGCAGCTGTGATTTTGGCTGGTTGAGTACTCCAGATTGATCCAGACTAGCAGACGACTGCAGACAACTGAAGTGCAAGACATGCAGCAACTGTCTATTGGTGGTTTACAAAATGGAAACAAGCTAAGGACCACACTGTTTCAATTGTTTGTCTGTTGATCTGAAGCAAACTAGCGAATTAGCATTAACTAGACCATACCCGTAGGGGGATATGAGCACCCAAGCCCCGGTGAAGGGCGCAGGCGAAAGTACAGACCTTGCTGCCTGTTTCTCGCGCGAAACCCGCGAAACCTGGCAACGTTATCTCCCATTGTTTGACACATAATGGCTAATAAGAAGCTGAGATTTGGTGAAATTGAGAAACGGGCTTCGCAGTTAAGTTGTGTGCAAAATCAGAGCAATTGCTTCAGCCAGTGAGGAGAACCGGGCATCTTCACCGACGACTACAGACGCGACTACTACACGACTACAGAGGTTTGTCAAATTATAGGAGGATGGGCCGTCCACGCCATGCACTATAACTATAACTATATTGTTCACCACTGTCATAGTTGTTGTGGACTCATATCATCCACTTGAGTTAGAAGGATTTTTAAAACTGTCTGTAGTAGTAACTACAACTATCATAGTTGTAGTTATAGTGCTTGGTGTAAAGTATACTGTAGATGGCCCATTACAGTATGCCACCTCAGAAATGCCAGGCAAAACGGATCACCCACAAGAATGCTCTTAGCCAATCCTCTTTCAAATCTCCTGCACAGTAGCAGTTTATATTAAACCACATTAGTGTCTTAAGTGTAGTCTCGGCTACATGTTTAGGAAGTAAAATACAAAGATTCATGCTCTCATCCAAAGAAAAACCATATGAAGTACAAATGACCTTGAACACAAGACAAGATGAGTAGTAATAAAAATTTGATGAATTCCGAAATAAATTGTAAATTCCCTTTTACTACCAAAATGAGAGCCAAATCTCAGTAATTGCCGTGTCCTTGTAATTAGATTTAGGGCTCAAATAATGATGCAAAAGGCAGATATTATCTCCAGAGTATGGGACCAATAAAGTACATGAGAGATAAAGAGAGAACTGTGCTGAGAACTGAACCCCTGTTATGGAATGTAAAGGACACTCCCAGAAATTCAACCTAGTGAAAAAAACAAGAAGTGAAAAATCCATAGAATCAGCTCTCCCAAGCAGCCACTCTCTGATTATCAACTGCGTCTAACAATTTGTTAAATAGTTATGTCGAATGTAAAAACAAGATTAAGGTCACAACCTGGTAATAACTAACTAAGGCTGCCATGTATGAAACGGTGGAGAGCTTTTCATTTGAAATGACAGATGATGAAGCAGTGACACGTGGCCAGCACACCAATGGTGTAACTTAATCAGA
Organism: Gymnoscopelus braueri; assembly: GCF_963280865.1. NCBI lineage: Eukaryota > Metazoa > Chordata > Actinopteri > Myctophiformes > Myctophidae > Gymnoscopelus > Gymnoscopelus braueri. Next base: position 20,744,716 of record NC_137610.1, on the reverse strand, counting down.
GCAGGGGTATCATACTCATTTTAGGGCCTGATTGGGATAAAATGCAACTTCATGCGGGTAGGAGCAGATGTGCGCACATGCGCTCCCATAGCTTTTGTTGCTTTCGTGCTCTCATGTGGACCAGTATTGGCTATAACTACAAAGCATTTGACTTCATTAATTGCACTTCTAATGAAAAAGATTGCCTAGCAAACTTACATTTTATGATTGGCATTAAGTTACAGTCTAATCTAAGATTGTTTTGATAGCTCCACCGTTTCCATTATAAAACATTTGAAATCTAACATTAGCACACACAAATGTAGAACTAAGTGTAATAAACAAATTGTAAATGTAGCCTACACAATTGCACCTTATTATAGGCCTGCTTCCAGCAATCAAACTCACACAATGAACATAGTTAGCCCCACTCCTTGAGCTGAACACATTTACAATAATAAAATACCCAAAAGATACCTCCAGTATCAATTATCACGACACTCAATAATTCATGATGCATTTTGGTTATATGTCACAGTGCATTGAACAGTGTCACTAATTTTTCACTTGCTGCTTCCAGACACCTGTGAACTTCAGGGACCAGGTTCTGTGCAGTTGTCATTTTCATTTTAATTCTCGAGCTGAGTTGTTGTTGTTGTTGGGTTATTTGTCACTGTATATCCTTAGGGGTATTTCTTTGTCACGGTACATTTAACACATACGTGAAATTTGTCCTCTGCATTTACCCAACTATTAGGTGCAATGTGGGTGCTACGTTACATATTAATACAGCACCCGGGGAGCAGCAGGTTGCTCAGAGGCACTTCGACACATTTGCTGGGTGGGCTGGGGGGGGCGAAACGGGGACCTTCTGACCTGCCTTCTCTACCCATTCAGCTATGGTCCATGTACATGTACACAGGCCCATGTACATGTAGGCTACATGTACAAGTTATAGCATTCTTGCTAACTCCTGTATTTATACTGTACACTAATGTGCTGTATTTTAATGTTCTGTTCATTAAAGGACCACTTCACCCATTGTCATCCTATTTTCATATAATTGGTCCTCACCAATGCTCATTATAATCTTTTGTATTGATGCAAGAGTATAGGACATTGCTCTTGTATCAATAATACAAAAAATAATAATAATAAAGGTTGAAATCTTGTTTGAAATTCCCAAACCTGCCTACTGATGATGTCACTAATAGGCAGGTTTCTAAACTATCCACAGCCCTCCTCTGAGAGTGAGTAAGTACACTCCCAAATAAAGTAAAAATGAAATTAAGTCCATGTACATGCACATGCAGCACCTGCATGTGAAATTTGTCCTTCTGAAGACTTGGAAATAATTGTGAAACTCCCATTTCTGCCATGATATCTTGTCCTCATAGTACCTGTCCATGTTATAATTATTCCCATGAGCGGAACACACAGACTGCAACGAGGGAAAATGAGCTGGGTTGCTCTGGGATAGTTGCATCTCCCACAGGCCTAATTTAATTTGAAGGCACAAATTCTGTCATAGTATTCCGTAACAAGTTTGTTGCAGCCTTGCATGTTAACTATTGAAATACCTCCTCAAACAGCTTTTTGCGACCATATTGTGACGTAATTCCTAGTGAAACCGGGGCTGGGTGGGTTTCAGCTAATCACAGAATTGTCCTGCTCAATGTTTACAACCTCTATGCTCCAACCTCCACACAGCATGCAATTGTCCCCTCGGAAAACAAATCTGCCACTGGCTTCCCTTTCTCATTCATGAATAGTCCAGTTTCCACATGTAATTGAAAAAAAAAGAAAGAAAAGAAGAAGAAAAACAGCACATATCTGTGTGGTAAGGTGAGGCTGGGTAGGGTATACCGTGTCCTCATTTTTGATTACTACATCCATGACATTGACCTTGCCTGAACTTTCTCTCTGTGTTAACAACACCTGCCTTTTCCTTGAACATGGACTGTGCGCCATCTGTTGTCACAGTGACAGCATGACTCCAGCCAGTCAACCCGCAGTCTGTCCAGAGAATCGGCTGTAGAAAACGACGTTTGCTGTGTCTGGCGACGTAATTGAGACCCTTGTGGTCTTCAGTGCAGGGTGTTAGTTGCTTATCACCGTGGGTGGCTAACTGCCGTCAATTGTTTTCTAAATACACACAACAAGCTGCCGGCGCTGCAGGTGTTACAGACAGTGGTAGGGAGGGAGAGTAGCAAGAGAGCGAAGTGAAAGCGGCTGCCGTAAACAAATAAACTACATTTCAAAAAGACTTGTAAGTGTATGGGCACAAAACTTGCTACAGGATCAACTATACAATTTATCCACTGTTACAAAAGAAAGACTTGTCTGTCATCATATGTTATCAATCTTCTTTCTACAGAAAAGAGTGTGTTCATGAGTAACGCTCTCTCTCTCTCTCTCTCTCTCTCTCTCTCTCTCTCTCTCTCTCTCTCTCTCTCTCTCTCTGTCATGCACGCATGCACACACTCACGCTCTGCCTCTCTCAATCTTCCTCTCACTTGGGCACGTGCTCCCCAGACAATACACCATTACAACTACAGATGACAATAAAGGCATCGGGCTCAGGGGTGGTCGATGGGGGTCGGGAGAGGATTCTGATGACAATAAAGTTTGAATTACTTCAAACAAATTCTCTGTGGCAGTTGCTCGGGAGCGAGAATTCTCACACTGTAGAGCCCTGCAATGATACACAATGTTTGGTTATTAGGATAGACTAAATCCCACTCTAGAGGGACAATTGCTTTGCGATTGGCTAGTTCGCTATTAGGCCATGCCACAGCCTGGGATGACTGCTCTGCGAATCACTGATTCACTGTTAGACATAATAGTAGATAATAACTTCGGACCTTCCGATTCGGAGACAGCCTATCTACCTAATAAGCTACAGCTGGTGATAATATAATAGATACACAGTTTAACCGACCTCTTCATGCGGTTTGTTAAAAGAACATACAAAACATATAAAACATATATGACTGATTAACATGGAACCAACTTTCAGGATGTTACATAATGCTATACATACTGTAGCTCTTCTCAGCAGTCCATTTACATTCATAGAGAGCATGGGGCAATGTTTTGATCTATTTTTAAGTCCAAAAAACAATAACCAAAACAACTAGAAAAAGTGCTCCTCGGAGCACAGGTCAGGTACGTTATTGTGGCCTCCTGGTGGCGCTATAATAGGCCAATGTGAAAAGGGTGGCATTTCTTCTTAGGCCTTTCACCGCAATCGGACACTGCATTCATGATTTGAGGCATTTTGTTACAAAAATGTGTTTTGCTAAATTAGACCTGCTGGTGGCGCTATAACAGGCCAATGTGAAAAGGGTGGCATTTCTTCCTCGGCCTAGTGGGAACGTGCGTGCAAAATGTCACTGAAATTGCATGCTGCGTTCATGATGTGAGGCAGTTCAAAACAAACCAATCCTGCAAACTTTGGAAGACAATCTTAGGCAATCAGGATGGAATATGGGAAATCGGACAGATCCGTGTTGATCACATGACTATAGAGATACTGTGTACCGATTTGTGTGATGTTTGGACAAAATCTGTCGGAGTAGTATAAAAAGAATTGTTTTGCACACATCTGCCTCCTGGTGGCGCTATAACAGGCCAATCTGAAAATTGGCCAGTTCTGAATTGGCATCCAGGGAGTGTGTGTGCACAGTTTCGCAGTGACCGGGCCAACGGTGCCGGAGATCAGCTGCTCACAGACAGAAGGACGGACGGACGGACGGACGGACGGACGGACGGACGGATGGACGGACGGACGGACGGACGGACGGACGGACGGACGGACGGACGGACGGACGGACGGACGGACGGACGGACGGACGGACGGACGGACGGACGGACGGACGGACGGACGGACGGACGGACGGACGGACGGACGGACGGACGGACAGACGGACGGACAGACGGACAGGGTGCAAAACATACTCTCTCGCCATGCCTTTCGGCCTGGCGGAGACAATAACCAAATTATGAGCTGATAACACAAATCTCCAAACAATGTCAACAATATATTTCAGTTTCATTATTCAAATGTAATGTTTTTTTCTCTCTCAACAATTCATTTATTGCCCTGGTCTAAATAAAATAAAGACTCATAAGACTCATAGTACGTACATACATAGACCTACATAGGGCTGAATGATATGGAAAAAAATATTATATCTCAATATTTATGCCAAATATATCTATCAATATGATATTACAGTAACAATGTCATATTTGATATTTTAAGTGTTCTTAAGTGTTCTAAACTAAGCATTCTTCAAGAAACATAACAAGTCAACATCACTCTTAATTGTAAGTACTTCCTAGGAGGAACTCTCTTATTTATTAGGCTGACCGTCAATGTTTAGTCAAATGTTTAGTCTCGTTTGACTTGACACAGTGCCATTGGCGCTGGCTTGACGAACATGCTAAGTGAAAGTCACGGCAAGTCACTGATAGTTCAATAAACAAAAATCAATCCAACGAATGGACAAACATTCAAGCTTTTCATACGGAAAAGAAAATGTCATCAGGACCTCGTTGCCTATCCATTGCAGACCTGTAACATTCCATAGGCAATAATGTGTACGTACATACATACATGCAGCATGTAACCAATCCCATTTTGCCCTGGGTAATCTTTACATCAGATTATTTCACATCCGCCAGCCCCACACCACTTTTATTCTTCTCACCCTCTCCATCTCACGCTCCCTAGGGCCTCTTGTTTGGACACGATAGGAAGCAAATTCAGAGGCTGCCACTGGTGCACCTGGAGGTAACCAAGGGGAATAAACTGGCAGCCATAGAATCAGAAGACGCGTCTTTTTGCATGATGCAACAAATCAATATCCCCCTGCAGAAGCACTCATTCTGCACAAATACAAAAGCAGCCTTGCTGAGATAGCTTGGCTCTGCTGGACTGATGCCCAGAGAACCCATTTGAAAACATAGATGTGCAGCACTGGGGGAGTACACGCACACACACATACACATGCAGTGATCACAAAAGTTCCACAGAAGCATGCAAAACACAGACGGTGTGATTCTACCCCAGGAGCAAGAAGCACTAAGTGAATTCTATTCTCCTTTCTTCCCATGGTCTGCAAACATTCCCTTTCCATCTTCAGCGCCACATTAACAATTGCATTTGAAAAGCAGCTAAAGTGGGATGGAACTGGCTGGAGTATTCTTTCCACTGTTAACGCTTGAATGGCCAGTCATTATGAGCTTTTCTGTGAAGAATGACAGACGTGCCTTCTTGGCATGCAATGCAAATGGTAAGGACGTGTGGAGGCTATAAGGGTTAGAGAAGGGTTGAAGAGCGGGGGAGGCAGATCAACATAGGGCTGAGAAGCTGACATAATGGGCCCTTAAGGAGTGTTAAGATGTGTTTCTATATTGTGTGTGTTTGATAGAGAGGGGTGCAGGTTAATTAGATTCAAAATCAAATCAGGTCAGTTCTTCATAACGGCTTGCTCGCAGTTTCACGATACATCACAATATTAATCAGAATCCCTTGCAGCTTACAAGGTGGGAGGGATAGCCATCACGCTTACTACAGTACATACAGAAAGTAAAGCCTTTTCCTCTCGCTCTGCCTGCTCTCCAACCTCCATAACCACGAGCACAAGACAAACATGTGCAGAGCAAACTGTGACCAATGCAATGGATTGGATTAATATGCTGTTGATCCTATCACTGGCGTTGTCGTATTTCATATGCAGAGGGGAATAATGCTGTTAATCTTAAGCATGGGTATTAGAAACATCTGACTGGTGGAAAGCCAGGGCACAGCATTCTCCCCTTGGGCAAATGTCTACAGATTAAATTAGGCTGCTGCCGAGTGACTGTATGCATATCAACTATACTGCAATGATCCATTTTCGCTCTGTGTATTGAATCATAGGTGGCCCTCTACTGTATGTTCATGAGGAAGGAATATTTTTAACGTCATAATAACCGAGAAGAGAATCTCCTCTGGGGCCCTATAGTGGGTCTATACTGTCAGGCTTTCTGATTCCACAACAATCAAAAAACTTGGCTTGCAGGGAAAATATGATTCTCTTTTGTTTTCCTTTCCTACATTTCCCTTTATCTATTAATACAAACGCCTAGTGGTTGGACTTCCAGGTTATCTGCAAAGGGGCAGAGTTTGGCTGAGAACACAACACAGTACATGCAGTAGACGCACGCACGCACGCACGCACGCACGCACGCACGCACGCACGCACGCACGCACGCACGCACGCACGCACGCACGCACACACACAAATGACAGAGCCTCATAGCAATTGTTTTGCACTCGTGATTTTTTCCCCTCCATTTTATAAGTGTTAAATAGCTCTGATAGTAATGCTCATTGTTGTTCAGTAACAGGGGTCTTCCACCATCCCCATACATTTTCAGGTCAGGATACCAATTTGATCCAATCAGGAGCACAGCATATCTATATCTACCTACCTATCTACCTATCTACGTATCTATCTATCTATTAGAAAATGTGTCTGTGACCCAAAAATGAGCCTCGACCCATTGTTTGTGAAATGCTGCAGTACATCATTATTTCATTGGGGGTGTAAAGTATATTAATCAGTAGAGAACCATGGCAGATATACTGAGACAGGTGATGCAAAGGTCACAAGCCAGCCTCCTAACATCCTGTGCATCATTGCACTGACCTACAGGTCACACTAGCATCAATCTGGGATGGGAATCCATTCGGTTCAACCTCTATACTTTGTTGCATGATGAATAGAGAAAATAGCCAATCTACACTAGCACTGATAATTTGCCTGTCACTTAAGGGCAAAACTCACTCTCATTCATATACTGTACCCACCCACCCACCCACACGCACACGCACACACACACACACACACACACACACACACACGCGCACACGCACACGCACACGCACACGCACACGCACACGCACACGCACACACACACACACACACACACACACACATCCTTATTCTTTGGTTCACATCGTGTCTTACTACCGTCCTCCGTTGCCATGTTGCCAACACTAATGACAGGAAGCAACGTTGTGATTCTTCTGTGTGTTGCACATTCCTTACACTGGAATCACTCATTGTAAGGAACTAGATTTACAAGAACTCTCGGTGTGAGGACTTTGGATAAGTCTAAGGATATTTGATTATGTCCGCCGGGCCGAAGGCAGGGACTTACAGTAAATTATGTTTTTGCCTTGCTGCCGAACAAAGACACTCCACCCTAAATGTTTCAAATTGGCCTGATGGTGGCGCCATACTTTCCAAAACTCTGTGAAATTTTTCAAGCTACTTGGCAGGTGATTGGATAATCCCGCCCCTAGCAGCCGCTGATTGGTTCGTACACGCAGCGACCGGTTAGCTCTACTCCCTGAGCGATCCCAGATGCAGGGTGTATTGTGAAACTCAATACCGCCCCCATCTGGCTGAGTCAGGTTACCAAAATGCTACATGGTACTGAACATCAAACAGGATGAACACATCACCAACAAGGGTCTGTATGGATTACAGGACCCCCATGGAAACAAGCTATAGTGCTTTCTTGTGTTCAATCCTTTTAGCATTGTATTTGTATTAAACTGTACTTTCTGTGCTTTTTTTTGCAAACTGTTAATAAAGTACTCAATCAATCAATCAATCCATCAATCAATCAATGGCCGGTCACAGCCATCGTCACCAGGAACTCCCTGCCAGCAAGCTTATACTGTGGGAACCAAAACACAAGCATCAATAAAGACGCCGTCCCACAACTACTGTACCTACGTGGATGTGCTAAAGAAAGATGTCGGTACGGAAAGCACAAATGATCTGGTCAGATGTATGGAGAATCAACTTGACTGGAAATGCCTATGGAGGGCTCATCTGAGGACGGCATATTTAATTTGGTTAAATTAAGCTTATTTTTCACCATTCACTAAGATAATTAGAAATACAAGAGAGACAGACAGATTTGAAATCATCCCCTGATTTGAAGAGCCATAAAACCCCCGCCAAGGCGCACACACACACACACACACACACACACACACACACACACACACACACACACACACACACACACACACACACACACACACACACACACACACACACACACACACACACACACACACACACCCACCCAGCTGGCTAAATTTTTGACCCAGCTGGACATTGTATAGACTACTGTAGTGTAACACCCTGCTGTAACCTTAACCATCAGTGACAACATGCAACTTCATTAGCTGTAGCTCAGCTACACCGATACAGTACACAAGATACCGATCAGTTTGGTTCAGATACCAGAATTCTTCATCTATCAAGTTCTTATTTTAATATTTTATATATTTAAACTATTTCGTTCGTTGTGTAGACTTGGACAGAATGCATTATACACAGGGGGAGCACGTGTTAGTAGTATTACAGTATTGCTGTGTTTTGACAATATTTTTCTTAATAGATTTACAGTATACGTAAGAATTCAGGTCATTGTAAAAAGAATGGGGGAGGGAATTTTGAAAGAGCAAAAATAATGAAGGTTATAACTCTCTTTCAATGTCTTTTGTATTATATTGGCACGTCCTGTAGCCAGTCAAGTGAGACAGTGAAGGAAAGTACTTTTCATTCAATTGGTGCTAACCAGCCAAGTGAAACATGAACGACAGCTGCTCCCATGCACATACTGAGATATGTCCTTGCACTTATCATTTGTCTCTTTCATTCCGTGCCCACGTATCAAAAGATGGTGAAACTATTTGATTAAAATGGCCAAAAAATGAGACAGCAAGCAAACCCGAATTTATTTTTCTTTTCACAAACACAATCGGGTAAGATGTCTTACAACACAAACAAAATGTGGTACCTGAACAAGGTCAGTGTGTTATCTGCTCACACACTGTGACTTACCCCACCTCACCCATAAAGATTTTTAAAAAAAGTTCCATTACAGCACTGGTTCTCAAGATTTTAAAGTGAATTTTCATTGTGATACTGATAAATCGGTTGTTCCATTGATCCGAGATGGAACGCAATCAATTGATTGGATCATTAAAATAAGCATGCTCTGGAAATGCACGCGGCCCACCCATCTGTCCACTTAACATGACAGCCGATAGGCTGCCGTGTTAAGTGGTCAGATGGGTGAACGTTTTTGAGATTTTCAAGTGGGCCCTGATCCAGAACGGGCTGAGAACCACTGCATTACGGTATCTGGTTGAAATCTATCTCAATACATTATTGCATGAAAACCTCTGAAAGCAGGTTTGATTTCATTTATTAATACAAAAACGTTCAGTGTGGACACAGACCATCTCAGTTGATCAAAAGAAATATACAGTACAGTGGATTAAAAAGGAATAAATACAACCCTTCATTATACTCGCTATAGGACCCGTCTAGGTTTTAGAGCTAAAGGGAAGAGAAAGGACAAATGGAGAACATAACTTTGTCTCAGAGAAAAGAAAAGAACCAAATTATTGTCACACAGAATTTTATTCTAAACGCTGGATAACTCCATTTGGCATTTAGCCTGACCCTCTGCTTATATCGGATTGAGTGACCATTAAAATATCTGTTGCAATTAATGGTGTCACTTTTTTCCTACCCCTCTCACAATGCATAACACAAATGGGTGCATTGCTGCATTATTCTTTTGTATTGCATGTCTAAATACAATGCATGATCTGCTAATTACTGATAAAGGGCTATAAGGGGGTATAAATTCAAGGTATTGTTCTTAGCTATTTGTGCTAGTGACTTTTATACCTACACTACAGTATATCCTCTTACAATTGCCCAAACGATAGGCTACTGAACAATAAAACCTTTAGTGTTAATTTAACTCTGATAGTGTACAAATACAACCAAATAGACCAGATCCATTTACACATTTGTACACTCTCAGAGTAACAAATTGATTTTACAGTGCAAGTGGGCTTTTGTTTATTTGTTTACTTAGCGAATAAGAGAATGCTTCAGGCTCTGATTTTACTTCTAAACTAGTTTTCTATATTGGATACACACATACAAACTCAGTACATACTACAGTGCTGCACACGAAACATGTGAATATGGCAGATTTGATTTTGCCCTTTCATGTGGAAGCCCTGCTGTTCAAAGATCGTTCCTTCTCCAAGCAGGTGGCCATGCCATCATCATGCATAGTGTGAAAGAGGTAGGAGTGCATACAGAAGTAACTGCACATGACAAAGTGCAATTACATGAGTACATGTTGCAGGCATGTAAACAGATGCCCACGCTTCCCACATCATCTCCTCGGCATGTAAAACGTTGGCCCAACATTCAAATTACAGTGACTGGGTTTCAATGGATAATGTGGCATCCATGTGACCATAATTAAGAATGATCAGAACAGCAACTGATGTGACACACAAGTACAAGTGACAGTTTGATATGGCAGCTACTGCCGTATCAGCCCTTGGGGATATCAGTTAACAACCCAAGCGGTTATCATACCGCATATTCTCTCTGTTCTTTTATCAGTCTCCTTATCCAGGGCAAATAAAGGCTAGATATGTGATGAATTTGTCGTTGCCTATGCCTATCCAAGAAGGGCAACAATGAATTTGAGGTAATAATGTGTTTATCATATATCCACAGCCTTATTTATTCACAAGGACATTGAGGAAATCACATGTAATCATCATTTTTAAATTGATACATTAACATTAATGTCAACATTACTGTCACCAGTGTAGGGAGGGAGTTGGCTCAGAACATGGAAGTTGCTGCTGGCATGCCACTCCTTTGTTTATGAATGCATCATGTGAAACATCGAAATTGTGAAAACTTGTCTTGTTTATTTGAGGTTTTATCAGTGGATGAAATATTTCACATTGCTAGTTTTGCTCCACTAGATGATCTGAGTGTTTTGCACTACGCAGCTATTCAGTGAAGTAAACTGTTATTCATTCAAACAACATGTTTTGTTTGTGAAAATTATTATTTACTATAAAGTGGGAGCAAGATGTATGACTAAAGCTCTAGCCTAAACTGTAGATGGCAATGTGAAACTGACTTGGCCTGTAGATATTTTCACAGTGTTTTTTGTTTTTGTTTTATGTAATATGTTCGAGACGGGGCCATGAAACCATGGCATCAATCTCTATAACTCGCGCATCTCCACTGCTGAGTCCCATGAACATGTGTTACCTTTCTGTCTATTTTTAAATGATGCTGTCGTTGACTGCTTTACTTTTGAGTCAACAATGACCATTGCCTTAACCGGAGTCAAAGATAATAATGTAGCCACCAGAGCATGAAGAGGATGGTGCGTCATAGCTGCAGGGCACCATACTCACTATATGAGTGCAGGGATCATATGCAAAGACTGCATGCATGTAGAGAAGTGGGCCTATCCTGGCTCGGACAGCCAATGACCCCGGAGCAACACATTTTCCTGATAAATGAGGCGCAGTAATTCCAATTGGCCTCTTCAGAAAGGAGTGCCTGACCAAGAGCTCGTTTAGCACTACTGGCCTTGAAATTCATGTCAGAATGTTCGCACGCACATCACGTGTGGGCGCACACACACACACACACACACACACACACACACACACACGTGCGCACACGCACACACACACACACACGCACGCACACACACACACACACACACACACACACACACACACACACACACACACACACACACACACACACACACACACACACACACACACACACACACAGTAAAAGCACAAGTGTGAATATAAAAATTAATCTGTACAAACTGCACCGTTTGACATGCATACAGTTGAATTAGCCTGGCATGGCCTGACTAATATCATTGTGTTTTTAGCTCTGGCAAATTTGTCTGGTTTCCAGGCTGCAGTTGAATAGCTCTCTACTATTCTTTATGAATGTTGGCCACACAAATTTGCTGTTTTTGTGCCCTGTCTTGTCCCTAACAAGAAAATAAGCACTGTGCTGCACTGTGAGTCTCAAGAGAAAGGTTTTAGCCCGTTTATTTCTTTCAAAATATATGTGTGTGTGTATATATATAAATATATATAGTTGTCACAATCCCTCTGTGCTTATTTGTGTGTATACTGTATGTACGTATCTGTGTATGATTGCGTGGGTGCCTTCTCGCTTGACAGTGAGTTGAGGTTTGTGCGTGATGTGAGGTATTGATGAAGTGATTCTTCACCTCCGTGAAGGATTTCTGAGAGGAGGCCGTGGGCAGAAAATGGCTGCTAACCACTCTTCGGTTCATGGCTGTATGAAGCACTCTCTCTCCATCCCTATTATTCTTGTCACCTCGATGTGTGCCTCGCGTCAGGGTTACTATGTATCATTGCCAGCATGACCTAGCCATGTAGAGGCCACGTCGAGAGCATGAACCTGGGCATGCAGGCAACATGGTGCACATGTTTTGTGTGGGAGACACACTGGAAAATTCTGACCTTATTGGAGTGTTAAAATGTACCCATAACGGTAATTCTTTCCACTCCTAAGAGTTACTGTATAGTAACTGAACGCTCATTTTGACATCCGCTCACGAGACACAGCATGTGCTTCAGGAAACATTTGATGCAAATTGCAATTTTGTTTAATAGGATTATACTGTATATTTGGCTAATCATACAATTAAAGGGCTTCACGCAGTGAAATCCTCAGCGTTAATGCATCCATTTGTAACTCTTGAGAGTGTACAAATGGAACCAAATGGACCATTTTGGGTCCATTTGGTTCCATTTGTTAACACTCGCAAGAGTTAAATCAACACTGAGGATTTTACTGTGCAGGTTTAATTATTGTGCACATGTACAATCCCCTTTGATGGACACAGTGCAGCAAGACGAACGTAATGGCTGTTTGCTCCGAGTCGATAGTTGTTGATATTGTGTGGTTCAAAGTTTGAGTGCGGTCCTGCATCACTGAGCTGAGCTGATGAGTTGAGCTCAAGGTTTAGATGTGCAGAAAAAAAACACGTTCGTAAGGTACATTGAGTGATGTTCTCTCAGGCGCTGTCGCATGCACCTCCCTCTCTCAAAGCATTGTCATTTCTTAACAGTACAATTATAGGTGAAAGTGTTCCTGTTTATTCTTAAAAAAAAATAATAAACAGATCTACTCACAACGCATCACAAACATGAGTTGGTGGCTTTTTTCGAACTAGATAATAAAATGAAGATGGGGCAGAAACAAGACATTTGCTAAAACGTATAAGTTAAATATAATACGATCCAAAATTCCAACAACTTTATGGCAACAACTGCTTCATAAGCAGTGCCGAAATGGATAATGACAAAAAGCAGGGGTTTAGGGTATAAGTGATTAAATGGAAATAATCAAATACATATGAACAAAGGACTTTATCAAGCCCATTCATGCATGTACAATAGCTTCTAATCAGCTTGATCTTAAATTTAAAATACAGACTAGAGCCTGCACAAGCAGAAAAAAAGAAAAAAAAGTGCTAGAAATATAAGAAGCTTACATCATCAACCACTATCAAAGAGCGAAAGGGGAAAAAAGCCATGCACAGCACACACAGCAAAATCCATCTAATGTAGGGCACCACAGCAAGAGTAACACTTCACTAGTTGTCTACAATACAGAGAGTTCACAAAGCTTTCAAACTTCATCCTAAAGGTTGATTCTGTAGAAGCGTATGGCCCTTTTCATCAATCATGCATAGAATGAACTAGATCCACAAAAGTCATTCTTGAAACATAATCACACTGTGCTGAATGACTGAATCCTGGGCTAGGTTTGAGTAGGACAAATCCTTTGAATATGGTAAATTGTGGCCTTTTAGTCACAACACGTAAAAAACAAACTAAAAACAAGACAACAATAGGTCAAAACCTAGTAAAATTTGTGTTGTTGTTTGTTTTTGTGTTTTTTTTACTTGATCTATCCTTGACATTTACAATGAATATGTAATTACAGCAGTGTATGACATATTGTACATCTTCACAAGCCACATATCTTCAAAATATTCTGACACAAAAATGGCATTTTTCAAACAGATACATCTGGAGAAAATATACTTTGTTAGAGACATGTCTCTCTGTCAGCAACACTCTAGTGAGATCTGGCAACACTGATCACAGGACATTCACGAGATCTGACAGCAAACTGTAGTCATAGGGTGACCAAGCACACTAAGTAGACGGGAAGTGAATACCTTTTCATGTCATTGGGGAGGCTTGGAATGATGCATCTTCTGTATACTGAGCATCTTTGCTATAACTTCATCACTCAGTGATTGACTCAGTCAGTCACTCAGTCAGTCAGTCAGTCAGTCAGTCAGTCAGTCATAGACTGGTCCACTGGTGCAGCCAAAAATCACAGAAGGGACCTGGGATGCTGAATATTTTCAGTTTAATGTCTGTGATTCATCAAATTCATAGCTGGAGGAAAAGACCATATCGCAGACAAAGAAATAAATCTATAACACAAACTCACTGTCATTCCAATTAGGGAACCAAAGCTGTGCCAGAGGAACGGACGGCAGGGTTAAGTGTGGCTAAATGTACTGCATTATTTTCTATAGCACATAATACAGTATTGAAATGTTAACGGGATATTTCACTTAAAAAAAAACTTTGTGAGCCCCCCAGACCGTTTTTAAGTTGCTTGATTCAGTATTTAGATATTTGACACATTTTGACACACCCCCCTTCCTATACAAACCCAAGATTACAAGTTAGAACTTGTAATCTTTTCAAAAGCTCAGTCATCAAAAAAGAAAGCCCAAATCAATCAATTATAATTAGTTTGTATGTTAGTATAAAAGGCCAATTCATGATAAAAGTTGTTTTTGTTTTTGTATTTTTTTGTAGCCTAATTACACTCCAATTATACTGTTTATATTCACCGTAACATTACATGCATGTATTACCGTTTGTTTTGTTTTTCCTATGGCATGTTGTATGTGCAAGGTTTTACTAATCACTTTAAAACAAGGCAGATACCGTATATTGCATACCACTCGCTCATTATGCTCGGTACCTTCCCTGCATTTTCACAGCAACTTCATTATTTGTGGAAGAAGTCACGGGGACATTCTTGTATAAAATCTTCTTGTAGTGAAATTGTTATTAAAAACTGTTTTAATTGGGATATGTCTTAATCCACTCTGCGTCGGGCCTAACAACACCCCTTAGCTGTTTTAAACATGGTAAACCACAGCCTCTTGTGGCTTATTGCTTTAGTGAATCATATATTCTACACATTTATCTCAATAGACCTTTTCACAGCACGCATTTCAACATGTCACAGCTTCATGCTGGCACACAGAAACTCCGATAAATGATGTCATTGGCTTCAACTGTGTCTATCCTTCCATACCCTGCCATGTCAAAATTGTTGCTGTGAAAAGGGTCAACTCAGCGAGTTGTCAGTACAATCTAAATGTTCTGTCATATTTATACCCCCAGGCTGTTTAAATACATAAATAGCATGCATTGCAAAGTCCAACCAAGACAATCAGACCATGCTATCTGTCTGTTCTTCATATTCATAACTTACTGTAAATATAGTATACAGACCACATATTTGTATACAAACATTGAGACTATGAGTGTGCACGTACATTCCAACCCAGTTATTTTGAGGAGGGCTTGTGTCGTTCCACTCAACGTTCTGTTTATGAGGTTCGTGAGGCGTGCCTGACTGAGTCACTAGGCCGACTTCTTTACCATTGCGTCTTAGGAGTGGCCGGGTGCTTTTACAACCTGCATTTAGTGCATGCCTGCGTGATGTCAGTGGGATGTGTACTGATAACGGGTCTATTGACAGAAAATTACCCTTTGTGTCTGTTTCGGCCTTTCTCTGCGTCTGTACAAATCCCATGAAGCATTTTGCTGGCAAGCATCGGCCTGCCATGCCATATGGTCTATGGTCGCCATTGAATGAACCTGATTTACATTTCCCTGGAGTCAAGATAGCTATTTTGCCCTAAGCACAGTGAACAATGACAGTGTTACAGCCACCGAGGGTAGAGGCTAAAGTCCAAGTTAGCTTTTCAGCACCACTTCAGAGGCAGGGTTTCAGACATACAGAAAACTGCTCAGTTTTATGGCTGCTAATGGAACATTAGCCTTGTGACAAATATATAGAGATAATTTAGAAAATCATAATGGTGTCTCTTTAAGGGAATTGCAGTACTATGGAGGCTGACATAATCATAATAGCAAGGTAAGTACAGTACAAGCCTGAAATTATTATTATCTTTCCTGTTTCAACTTTCCTCAGCAGTGGTGCGATTGGAAGTCTTTGTATGTGACAGAAAATTTTACTTTCTGAGATAAAACGTGTTAGAGAATAAAAGTTGTATCTTCGCGTGGACATTTGAAAGTTCTAACTGTCGACCACACATCATCCTCAGTTTCCCGTACTGTATTTTGGCTTAAATGTGCAACTTTGTGTTCTGCCTTATGCTTGCCCTGGAAGAGGTAGTACTCTCGCTGCTACTCTCAAAATTCTAATTGAACGTTTGTGGGTGAAGTCGCCGTTTCTGAATTCAAGTTGGTTTTGAAATAATAATTTGGTCACGTGGACAAACATGAAACTCAACAAATGCTGTGCAGGAGCCACTGTAAAATCCTGAATGTTAACAGATGAGTACAGATGTAACCATATGGGCCCGTAACAGTCCATTCGGTTACATTTGTACACTCCCACTCTTCCTGGATTGGTGTTCAGCCCTTCTTCCACATGTCTTACCTGCCAACTCATTCACAGTTCCCACGGGGTCTGGTCATCCTCGCATTCACTTGCTTCCAGGTAAAGCCTTCCCCTGATGAGGAAAGAGGGGGGAAATAGACTGTATGAATATATGATAACATCTTTTTTAATTTAACCCAGAAGAACGTAAAAATTTACCTTGCAGGAATGCCATCTCAATTTCACAAGCCCCTCGTTTGGCAATGTCCACTACTCTGGCAAAGTCAAACTTATACAAGATCTGTTAGAAATGCTAGTTTCGCTATCCGTCGTGCGGTGAACTACAATATAGGGCTTAAGTGGTTAAATATTCTTTCAGGCATGTGTGTAGTTCTTTTTCTAGCTTTATCCTTTCCACGTCCTCCTCTGCCGCGCTTCTTTGCTGATTTCTTGCTTTTAAGGAAGCTTTATCAAAGTGCAGGAGCTTCAAGTGAGCTCCTATAAGCAGTTCATTCTCCAGGGACAAAGGGACAGGCACAACCACAAAATTGTTGCACTCAAATACACACACACACACGCACGTACACACACACACACACATGCACGCACGCACGCACGCACGCACGCACGCACGCACGCACGCACACGCACACACACGCACACACACACAGAGGCATACGACACACAAAACAGAGTGTCTGCTAAATAAATTATGGGGACGAAAGCACATGGAGATAAAGCTCTTGGACTCCCCATCCATTAGAGCAGTGCAGGGACAGCGAGTGCAAATAAGTGGGTGTTTGATCCGTTGGAACATTATAGTGTGGGCCTGTCGTGACCTCTTTCTTTGTTTTAAGAGAAGGGACTATGTGTAATCCTGGTCTGGGTTTTACTATCCGTCTCATTTCTGCTGCATGGCCCAGTGAGCTCTTTCCCACATTACGTTTGCATTACATCCAGGCGGCCGCCAGCTAATGGCTGTAAAATCCTGCGTAAACATATCCTGGCGTATCTATCCATCTATCCATCCATCCATCCACTGTGTGTGCATGCATACGTGCGTGCGTGCGTGCGTGCGTGCGTGCGTGCGTGCGTGCGTGCGTGCGTGCGTGTGTGCGTGCGTGGGTGGGTGGGTGGGTGGGTGGGTGCGTGCGTGCGTGCGTGGGTGGGTGGGTGGGTGCGCGAGTGCGTGAGTGCTTGAGTGTGTACGTGCGTTTGCATGTGAAATGATGAACTGAAGACTGAATCCAATGCCTCACAGTTGTGATTGACTAATTATGCCCACAAAGTACATGATGGTGATGATTGATATGGCTTCACCACTGTAATTGTTATCATTGTTGTCATCATCATCAACAACAATGCCATCGTTGTTGCGGGCACTCACACGCACGCACGCACACACGCACGCAGGCACACACACACACACACACACACACACACACACACACACACACACACACACACACACACACACACACACACACACACACGCACACACACACGCACAAACACACACACACACACACACACACACACACACACACACACACACACACACCACACACACACACACACACACACACACACGCACACACACACACACACACCGCCTCCGCCTGACGAAACACTGCATCATCAACATTTGCAAGAGCATATCCGGTGTCAATGTCTCCGAACGTAGAAAGATATATGTTCCCTCTAATTAGGACATGGGGAAAACATATTCATACGCACGTACATTAGTCTGGTGTGTCAGAGACAGATGGTATTCTTGCATACTTGTTCCTCCTTGGTGGCTAGGCCTTTCAAGGGTGTGATTATAGATTAGAAAGAGATTACAAAATTAGTGATTTCCTTCCCTCTTAGATGAGTGTACTCTTCCTTTATTAACGATATTATGAGGGCGAGAGAGAGGTCAGCCCACGCCATGTACGGAAATCAGATACTAAGGCGCTTACAACTGGTGTGAAGTAAGCTACTGTAGGTCTGGGGGGGATCAAATTAATTGTTTCTGTAATATAGTAACTTCAAGTTTCTCTTCTCTTACTGTAGCTTTCCACAGTGTAGCTCATCACATCTCAAGATTCAAGATGTGTTTTATTATTACAGTGTATCTTGTGTATGTTAATGTGTAATCAATAACAAATAAATAAAAAACAGTACTAGAAAAAAGTCTCCGCCAGGTCAGGTAGGTTATTGTGGGCCAGCAATGTTCGGAAGTCGCCAATCAGGATGGAAGATGAAAAATCGGACAGAACCGTCTTGATCACTTGACTATAGAGATAATGTGTACCGATTTGTGTGATGTTTGGACCAAATTTGTAGGAGTTATATAAAAAAAAGGTTTAGCAAAATTCGGCCTCCTGGTGGCGCTATAATAGGGCAATGTTAAAAGGGTGGCATTTGTTCCTCAACGTAGTGTGAGTATGCGTGCAAAGTTTCACCGCAATCGAACGCTGCGTTCATGATTTGAGGCATTTTGTTCAAAACGGACCAATCCTGCAAACTTTGGAAGCCAACCTTAGCCAATCAGGATGGAATATGGAAAATCTGACAGATCTGTGTTGATCACATGACTATAGAGATACTGTGTACCGATTTGCGGAATCTTTGGACAAAATTTGTAGGAGTACTGTCCAAAAAATGGTTTTGCACAAATCGGCCTCCTGGTGGCGCTAAAAAAGGCCCATGTGAAAAATTTGGGGCAGAGGTTCTGAATTGGCATCCAGGGAGTGTGTGTGCACAGTTTCGCTGCAATCAAGCCAACAGTGCCGTAGATTAGCTGTACACAAAATGACAGAATGACACACGGACACACACACGGATGGACGGACGGACAGCGTCCAAAACATACTCTCTCGCCATGCCTTCGGCCTGGTGGAGACAATAATTCAAGAATAGAAGCAATAGTAAGAGAGGATAATAAAGTTTGTATGTTGGTCCTAGCACAATTGAGGTACTTGTGCATGAACACAAAATTATCATAAGTAGGCTAAGTTGCCACTGAAACTAGTAACAATGGTACCAAAATAAGGCTTACTCATCTACTTCATTTACTTTGGGTTTATGGAACATGCAGAATACTTGTTGCTAAAGGACACAATTGTAATAGGC
>NC_137610.1:20704965-20717465 GCF_963280865.1 Gymnoscopelus braueri | reverse complement strand
TATGAAAAATCAAAGAGGTGCTCGTCCGCCATAGTGCCACGAATGGCGCAATGGCCAAATCAAATATGGCCGCCATCGGCTATGAATAAAATCCAACTTTTTTGTTTCTGAGTGTATATACACATGCAATACCTCCATTTGGACTAATTATGGGGTGGGGAATTCATTTCTGATATTGTTATGACCATTTTGGGTGATTTTGACCTTAATTGACCTAATGTGACCTAATAGGGTGTTGAAATGAGCAAATAAAAGTGATATAGACCTACAAAATGATATACAAATAAAATCATAACACAAAATCAGATAAATTCTCTCAAGGTGCACCATATGTGTGCATGCAGGTTAGTGTGATGGATTTTCAATTTTTCCATGGCAGAATATGATGCACGGAACTCCAGCAGCACGGCACCCACATCGGCGAGTGTCACACTTGCCTGCACACTTGCATACTGTGAGCAGACTTGGTGGTAAGGCCTTCAGACACTTTGATGGCAGGAGTGTGCCAAAGTGCTCCTCCCACCCATGTTCCATTGGTGCTAGTCTTGCCTCGAGTTCCTTGGCTGTCGAAAGCAAGTGGCAAGCCCTATGCACCAGAAAGGCACCTCCTTGGATGTGTCCTCTGATCACACTACTTGTGGGAGGGAGAGCATCAATTCCAGCACTGGCACTAGTATAATTTTCTACCCTGAGGTCAAATGTCTTGGCTGTTGTACTTGACCTGGCCCCTGCCCAGACACGTACCAAGTACTTCTCTGCCAACGCTGCGTCTTGTTCGGTCAAGATGTCTGCCTCTCCAAAATTTGTCAGGTATGGCACTGGGTCAGAAGCCATAGCTGCATGTTTGGTCCCCACCTTGCTCATGCAGTCATCTCCAGTCAGGATATGTGCCTTGATCACTGTCTTGGCTAGTGGTGCTCCAAGACGAGAGACTGCTTGATGCGGTGGAAGCATGCACCGCTTCTCACCAGTGCCATACTGCTGCCAGATCTCCTTCATCCCCAGTGCTTGGAAGTATGGGGTGTAGTATAAAAGTAATGCAAAGGTGTCTGTGTCATTGGAGACTACGACAACTCTCTTGCACTTTTTCACACGAACAGCCCACTCCACATGCACCACCAGCCTGGTGTCAGCCTCCTCAATCCAGTTCAAGAGGTCAGGGATCTCTTTGCCACCAGCCGCCTTTGCTGGGAGCACCTCATCATCAGATACAACAGAGCTGACAATGATGGTAGCATTGCCACAGGCTTGATTGCACACCATATCCCGAACTAACAGCTGGAGATTCCGTTTGTTCTGCTCAGATGCCCAGAACTTGTCAAGTTGCTGAGGGATGGGTGTGTCTCTGTTCATGCCAATGATGTCGATGCCTGTTGAGTCTGTACGCCGCATGCGCTCCCCTTCCTTTAGAGACCTCTCAATGTAGGAATCAAGCACGAGATGCATGAACTCTGGCTCTTGGCAGAGGGATAATGTTGAGCTGATGATGGCGTTGATGACAGCACCTAAAGTAGGGAATCGTCCTAGTGGCATCTGCCGCATCTTCGACATGAAGTCTACCACAACGTGAGTGGCAAGAGTAGACTTCGGACTCCATTGGGTGAGGTCAAGTCCAGGCTCAATCTCACTGACAAGTTTTGACTTGTTGACATGAGCCGGAAGGTCACCATCAAACAGGGGAGATGCTGGAAGCACATCATGGGTAAGTACCTGCCGGATGTTCATGCCCCGCTCCTTAGCAATGTCCACACTCCTATGTGCCTCAGCCATGTCTTTGGGTGAGACCAACTTCTGCTCTTTCATAATGGTTGTTGGTGTCTTCTGTTGTTGCTCGTTGAATTGAGGTAGCTTCCTCTTTGATATGGTTGTGCTAATTTTCTTGGTCTTCTCGACTAACCTCTCCTGCCTGTATGAACAGTAGACACGTTCCCCATTTCTGAGACAGTTGAGCAAGCGTGGAGCGACCCTTCTGTCAACAGCCTGCTTTGTGAGCAGATTGTGCAGTGGCACAGGCACATTGACCGTTAATGAGTATGGGTTCTGCCGCTCTAGCACGAAGTCCAGCAGCTTCGCCACATAGGACCCTTCGACACTCACTGAATGGTCTGCTCGACCTTCATGTCACCTCCTACAGCACAGAACCAGCCTTGGCGATCCTGAACAACCCACTGGCCTATAGAAAAGCGCCGGTAGAGCTCAGGATGTGTGAGCTCTAGCACCTTGATTTGTTCAAGATACCATGAGCCATGACGCAGGTAGTTTATGGCGTCACATTCTGCAAAGATCGGCATAGAGTCCTCGACAGTAGCAGCATGTAGATTCCAGTTTCCTTCTCTTTCAGAGACTACAGCATTCTTGATGACGGCCACCAACTCCAGCCAAACTCCAAAAAATTGGCAGAGCTCTGACTTGGCCTCACACTCCTTCTCAAACTCCAGAAAGTCCTGATTCAACTTCTCTACTTGTCCAATTAGGGCCTCAAACTGCTCTGGGCAATGTTGATTTGTAGCCAGCGTAGAGTGCAGTGCCTCTACCTGTGCTAGCACTGGATATGCAGCTTTGTCCTTGTTGTGCCAGAACATCTCCCACTGGAGTGACCTGATCACATCCTCCACAATCAGCATCCCAGTGAGAGCCCGGACATAATGGCTGCCGTTTAACACTGACTCTATCACACCAGGTCCAAACACGGCACACTCAACCATTGTGTCATCCGGGCCAGAACCTCGAAGCAGTTTTCCCTGGCATCTGAGCAGAACACGAGTCCAATGGAAAGGGCCCATGCAGAGGAAGAGATCCTTGAACTGTTCTGCCTCGTGCAGGTAAATATCTACAGCTGGGGCGAACACGCCTTCATCGCACCATATCGCCATTGATACCTGATTTAATTGTCTACGAACACTCTGGAAGTTGGTGAGGCAATGCCTGACGGTAGCACGCTCAGTGATGGGTCTTGGTATGACAGGGAGGAAGCCAACACGCATTATCGGCACCACAGTAGATGAGACAAGTGTGTGCACAGCGGCCCATATAAGAGGGTCTCCTGCTGGTGCACCACAGCGGATCAAACTGATCAAGAATTCTCTCTTTGCAGATACACTTCGGGCAGTTGAGTAATGTTGAGTAATGTTGCTTGCTTGTTTTCAGGATGCAGCAACATGTCTGGTGGCAGGGCAGGTCGAACTACTGGCTTGGCATGGGGAGGTACAACAGCCAAGACATTTGATGACCTCAGGGTAGAAAATTATACTAGTGCCAGTGCTGGAATTGATGCTCTCCCTCCCACAAGTAGTGTGATCAGAGGACACATCCAAAGAGGTGCCTTTCTGGTGCATAGGGCTTGCCACCTGCTTTCGACAGCCAAGGAACCCGAGGCAAGACTAGCACCAATGGAACATGGGTGGGAGGAGCACTTTGGCAGACTCCTGCCATCAAAGTGTCTGAAGGCCTTACCACCAAGTCTGCTCACAGTATGCAAGTGTGCAGGCAAGTGTGACACTCGCCGATGTGGGTGCCGTGCCGCTAGAGTTCCGTGCATCATATTCTGCCATGGAAAAATTGAAAATCCCTCCTGTAAAAATCCATAACACTAACCTGCATGCACACATATGGTGCACCTTGAGAGAATTTATCTGATTTTATTTGTATATCATTTTGTAGGTCTATATCACTTTTATTTGCTCATTTCAACACCCTATTAGGTCACATTAGGTCAATTAAGGTCAAAATCACCCAAAATGATCATAACAGTATCAGAAATGAATTCCCCACCCCATAATTAGTCCAAATGGAGGTATTGCATGTGTATATACACTCAGAAACAAAAAAGTTGGATTTTATTCATAGCCGATGGCGGCCATATTTGATTTGGCCATTGCGCCATTCGTGGCACTATGGCGGACGAGCACCTCTTTGATTTTTCATGTCTAGGTACCCATTGACTCAGTTCAAGTGAGAAACTCCCCTCACACCAAATTGCGAACGGGTCTACAGGCCAGGTACTGGATTAATAGGCTGTGTTACTCCTAAAGACAGAGAGAGAGAGAGAGAGAGAGAGAGAGAGAGAGAGAGAGAGAGAGAGAGAGAGAGAGAGAGAGAGAGAGAGAGAGAGAGAGATTACCAATAGGAAATGATGCCCTATAAATGTCTGCTATGAAAGCCCTCCAGAAGCTTTAAAAGAACACAGTAGTGATTAGGGAGTCATATCTCCTTACACGCTGAGCCCACAACCACAAGAAATGAGTAACGCATATCAATAATGAAGCTAACTGCTACTGCGGGGCATCTGAGGCTAATTGTGGGGGTTGTTTGTCAATTCCAAGTGGCTTCTAATTCCCGCTCCCGGTGAAATATAGCGTTTGCGGTTTAGAAGAATAGATTGTCACCAGTAAACGAGTGAATAAATAGGAGAGGGTAAGGGGGAGAAAAAAAGGAAGAGACATTTTGGGGAAAGCGATGAATTATTAGGTTGTGGAGTGAGAGTATAGGGGGCATCAGCAACAAACAGTAAAGGGAATAATAAAGGATACAAGGATAAAGTTAACACATTGAGTGCCAAAACTAGCTATAGCCGTTTTTTTCAAATTCCACAAGGGGTGCTCTCTAACGCAACGATCCTAGGACTCTTTAAAATGGAATGGACGGATGTGACGTCAGTCCAAAAAACGTCACATCCGTCCTCTCCAATGATAGGATCCAGGAGAAAAAGGTCCATATCTCCATACACTGTATCTTTTTACAGTGGTCAAAACAAGCCATTTTCAACGTGCGATCACTCTGCAATGGCGGATCGTGCTAGAAATATTATTGTTCCAGTCGTTAGACGGGACCCTCGGCCATCGCGCAGACACCTTTTGTTTACATCGGGGTCCTCGTGGTGGCTTCTACAGCTCTAAACAGATCGGCGTAAACGGTAAGAAGCGCTGGCACTGGATGTAATGTACCCTGTCACTCGACGTGCTAAGAGAGAGCAAGACATGGCGAAGAGAGACAGGGTAGATATCTGGAGGATGGAGAGCTATGTATAAAATGTGAATGTGTGATTTAAGAGAATGACTGGTTCCAGCCTGGGGCAAAAATCATCATACAAAGGCAGATTGAGAGGAGACAAGCGATTAATTCATGTGTGTGATTAATTCACCCAAAAAAAAATGTTTTTCTTCAAGGTTGGTTGTGTCGTGAGTTCAGTCACACAGAACGCAAATAGTATAGGGCGATAAAGATTATTATATATACTTTTAAACTAAGTTAATTTTTCAGCATCAGCTTGTATGAATCATGCATCACCTATATGAATAGTTTGATGTGAAGCCAAGGCATTTTTGGATCATTTATACGCCACGCATGTAAGAACCCTGAGTGTTCATTTAACTCTGAGAGTTATAAACCTGTAATGGTCCATTTGGTTCAATTTGTACACACTCAGAGTTACAGTATATAAACCCGGAATGGTCCATTTGGTTCCATTTGTACATTCGTATTTTACTGTGAAGGCGTGTCACAGTACGGTCTTGACTTTGGGTGTCTCTGGCACGGAAGCGATCTCAGGAGCAGCTGAAGCGTCTAGCAGGGTGCAATGACTCTCTCTACCAGGTTGTCATTGAGGAAACCCAAATAAAAGCGGTTACAGAAATTACGGGGACAATCCACTCATGCCCCCCCCCCCTCCTATCAGAGGTAAATGTACCTCTGATAGGAGACCCCCCCCCCCGAACGGACGTCTCCTATCAGAGGTATATTTAATACAAAGGCCTGAACATTGGGTGCAGTCACATTAAGTCATTTTATGATAAAATGGCTTTATCTAACTGTGCTATAAAACCAACGCTGAAAATCTGGATCATTAAGTGTTTGGACAATGATGGTGTGCAGGCTGAAGTGCATAAAAGATTTAATAGTTTGCCCTTGTCAGCAAAGCTCCCATTACCTCAGTTTGTGTTTTGTGGGGCAATGCCAACCTGTACTGTATGTAAGGAAGTTTGTTTGCATTTGTGTGTGTGTGTATATGGCATGTTTTGTATTTCTGTTTTTTTTTTTTTTTTGCAACACATGCACACGCACACGCACAAGCACACGCACACGCACACGCACACGCACACGCACACGCACACGCACAGCGCACACGCACACACACATCATCAGTATGCAACTCTTTTGCCTTGCCCTGTAAGCCATTTCATAGCCCCATGTTGGCCGCATCAATATGCGAGAGAGCGAGACAATATCTCTACCGGTGCTCCCAGTGCATGCAAGCCTGTTTCCACACGCTCCTTGTGAAATCCATGTGGGCACATTTCAGCACAACATGCAGCACACCACAACAGATCTGCCGACAGGCCAGAGGCTGAAGAATGTCCGAGAGGGAGCGTGCACGCTGCACAAGCAGGCAGGAACATACAGTACTGTACCCCTCCTCCCTGGACAGAGCCTCCCCTGTTGGGATCCATGCTAAGGCTCGTAAAACGGATTATGATATCAGCGTTAAGCAGATACAGGAATTCATTACAGGTACACCGGTTGAAGTCGATGGTGGAGGTAAGAAAGGAAATAGCTGAGACGGGAACCAGAAGAAGGGAGTAATGTAACACGTGAAAGCCATGTTTTAAGGCTGGCAGCATGTCAGGAAAGCCGAGGCAGATAACAACGAATGCTCATCCGCTCAACAGCTGGAGTGGTAGTATCGCAGATAAGGGGAAGAGAGAGAGAGACACACAGAGAGACACAGAGAGAGAGAGAGAGAGAGAGAGAGAGAGAGAGAGAGAGAGAGAGAGAGAGAGAGAGAGAGAGAGAGAGAGAGAGAGAGAGAGGGAGGGAGAGGGAGAGGGAGAGGGAGAGAGAGAGAGAGAGAGGGGGGGGAGAGAGAGACAGTGAGATAGAGTCTATGTATGTTTGTGTGTCTATGTATGTTAATTTGTGCATGTATGGTATACATGCATAAACATACAACCAAAATGTATCAATAAACAATATATCATGCTTTACAACATACTGTAACTATACACAGTAATACTGTGGGCTCTTCTGGTGACCAGTGTTATTTAGCAAAATGTCTACTGTAAAGGAAATACAGCACATTACAGAAATCATAATGTTGACCAGAGATGCTCGTAGGCCTGCATCCTGCGTCTCTGACGCACATTCACAGAAAGGAAGCATTCATGTCACAGGGTCCACTTTCATGTAAAACAAGAAAATGTGCTCCTCGGAGCACAAGTCTCCGCCAGTACTGTTCCTGATTAATCCTGTCTTACCTATTCAAATACTTGTCTGTCTTCTTCATCTTCATTGTCTTGAACAGTTTCAGCAGTTGATTGGTGTGTTTGATCAGCTTTGGCCTTCTGCGCCTTTGTTTGACCAATGTTAGGTGTTCTCAGAGGGACACAACGTTTTTTGAAGTGACACACCTATTTATAGAATTGTATTTCGTCATGCATTCCTCTAGCCAATCAAAGGCATTGGTGTCAACATATTAATACGTATTAAGATTTCGGTCTTGTTGTGGGATCAATTCAACTCTAGTCCTCTTCTGTGTTACTGTTGTAGATGAGTATGCTTTCTTAGCTTTGGCCTTCTGCGCCTTTGCTTGACCAATGTCAGGTGTTCTCAAAGGGACACACACACGCACGGACGGGTGATTTGGACTAGAAGATACTGTTCCAATCAAGATTGATTGATCCTGTCTTACCTCGCTTCAAAAACGTAAACGGCTTTTTGAAGTGACACACCTTTTTATTATAGGATTGTATTTCGTCATGCGTCCCTCTAGCCAATCAGAGACATTGATGTCAACATATTGACACGTATTAAGAGTTCGGCTTTGTTGTGGGATCATTTCAACTCTAGTCCTCTTCTACGTTACAAATGTAGATGAGTATGCTTTCTTAGCTTTGGCCTTCTGCGCCTTTGCTTGACCAATGTTAGGTGTTCTCAGAGGGAAACACACACGCACAGACGGGTGACTTGGACTTACTGAAGGTACTGTTCCAATCAAGTCTGATTGATCCTGTTTTACCTCACTTCAAAAAGTACAGGCTTTTTGAAGTGACACACCTATTTATAGAATTTTATTTCGTCACGCGTCCCTCTAGCCAATCAGAGGCATTGGTGTCAACAAATTGACACGTGTCACGTGGAGCTTGCCCAATGTTAGCTTGGCTAACAATGTTTGCTCACACAAAGCGAAAACATATTCTCCACCTTCGGCGGAGACAATAAAATACTGTGATTGTTGTTGTTATAGTGTATAAAATGCACGAATGCCACCAAATTAAAATGCCACCAAAGAAGATATTGAGCCTGTTGCAGGGCAACAGAAAATATCATTTATTTTGGTGCTATTTCTGTTATATATGTTCTATGTACTGTACCATGTTCTATGCTACAGAGACTTTAATTGAGCTGTGCATAATGCACCATACACTTTATTTAGCTCACTGAGTGCCCCACAAAGTATTTAATTTACTATGTCTTTATTTAATTTTACTTCTTTTATTTTGGTGCTATTTAAGTTACTTTATATACTGTTCTATGTTTGCATATACTTTGCACTGATTTATGTTTGCATATACTTCGAAAATATTAACGTTGTCAGATTTGGAATTGTGTATATTTCTTTCAGATACATGTTCTACATGAATATATATTTCTTTCAGATACATGTTCTACATGAATATAACCATATTATAACCATATAAGATGAAACACAAGTTAAACGCTGTGAATTTTTGTGGGACTCGGGACCCATTACTTTGAAAACCTAGCAACATCACTGGTTGACGCACAGAAGATAATAGCATAGTGTTGGTGATCAGGGACTGAAAATGCACCGTCCTATACCTCAAAAGACATCTAGGGGAAAACCATAGACTTTACTGTAGCCTACATACAAGAAAACGAACAGAGAAATGGACAAAGACATGCAGGAATGTGAAAGGCCTACAATCCTCTGCTGCTTGCATGAAACACCATGGAGACGAATCAGATAGCGGAGGAGGGGTGCATGTCATGCACCGATGGCCACCGTCTCTCTCTTGACTGGGCCATCTAGCCTGCTTTCCAGAACTACCTGGAACCAGACTAGCCTAAAGCTTGTGTGTGTGCCTGCCTGGCTGGCAGCACCAGCTGCCACGCTCTGCCAGTCCTGGCTGTCTGTACAGGATGCCCGAGTCGAAGGCATCCATAAGTAAACAGTACCCATGCCAGGTATAAAAGAACTACTGCACCATTGTGTCTTGGCACTGTTCTTCATTGCAACTGTCTTTTCTCCGGCCCACCTCTCTCTCTCTGCCTTGCCTAACACTGCTGCCAGAATTTGAACCAGAGCTAGAACATTTGCCCACATTGTGCCCGTTCTGATTTCTCTGCACTGGCTGCCCATATACAGTACAACTTAGCCAGAGCAGACTTCACGCCATGCCAAGGACCTCCAAATAGCCATAGCCTTTGTCTGCTGCACCACCATTGCAAAATGGCTTTAAAAATGTATATGCAATTTTTTTGCTATTTTCAAAGATTTTTGAAGATTTTTGAAAGCACAAAATATGCATGTCATCATGGTGGCTCCATGGTGACTTCCATTATAACATTTAAGTTAGATTTGTCGAAAAGTATAAAACATTTGGCCAAACAAAATTTGGCACTGATCGGTCCAGAGTGTGAGATTAGCTCCGGACAAACAGACAGACACACACACACACACGGCTTGCCTCTGTGGAGCCACACCGTAAAAACAGAGTACTATTATACTTCGGAACTCCACGTGATTAATTCATGATTAACATGTCAAGTTTATCCGAGTCTTAACAGATTAAACTATGTATGGACAGAGTGTAAATCCCAGAGTTAAACTAACACGGCATGGCTTTTACAGTGTATGAGAGTGTCTGCAAAGAGATTGAGTTACAGAGGGGAGACAGAGAGATAACCAGAGGGAAAGTGTGAACACGACTCTCTGCGAAAGCTCCCTTTCACTCTCCTTGGGTAGAGAGAGGAGAGAGAGAGAGAGAGAGAGAGAGAGAGAGAGAGAGAGAGAGAGAGAGAGAGAGAGAGAGAGAGAGAGAGAGAGCAAGAGAAAGAGAAAGGGGGGGAGCAGGTTGAGGGGTGATGGGTGCCCGTCTGAAGAGCTTATTTATTTTTCATCTGGAGATGGAAGCTGAAGAGCAGTGTGGAGGGAGAGTCCCAGTGGAATTACTGCCTGGAGACGGAACCCTCCCTGGGGGCTGCCGCCTCTGTCTCCCACTCCTTTCTCTGACACTCCTCCTGCTCACTTCCCATCTCACACCTTTCTGATCTTCACCAGAGAGCTGCCACTGTCGTGTCTCTCAGGGAAAAGAAGTGTGTGTTGGGTAGGGGGGAGGGGGGGGGGGGGGGGGGAGAAAAGGAAGAGAAGAAAAGAAAGGGAAAAGGAAGCTGAAGCTGAAGAGCTGAAGAGTCGCTCTCCGGGGCTTCGTCCCGGGCCTCTGTCTGTGTCTTATGCGGGAAAGAGCAGCCCCTCATCCTGGCCCACCTCATTAACAGCACTCCCATCACACCAGAATCATTAAAGAAAAAAGAAGCCAATCACCCCCCCTCCCCACGCGCCTTCCCTTTTCGTTGTTCCACCGCTCTGTTCGGAAGAGGCGGCGCTGTGCAGACGGCTTGGCCTGACACCTTTACTCCGCCAGGACCAAGCGTGAGTTATTGTGCGACCGAGGCACGAGGCTCGGTGTAAGCCTGGTGGAAGCTTTGCTCCTGCCTCAGCCCGGTCTACGCGACCATGTTTTTTTTTTCTGTGTCGTCATGGGAGGACCGCCAAAGCCCTGCCTCTCTGCTCTCAATTTCTCTTAATGAGCAAAGGTGTCAAACGCGTCCTCACATGCGGGTCATTGGGGAGGTTCTTCATAGTCATGAAAAAAAGAAAAAGAAAGAAAAAAAAGATGCTAAAAATAAAGAGCGCTGTAGAAAGTGTGCAAGGGGAGCCGGCGCTGAGCAGACGCTGGCGTTGTGAGACCACGTCTCCCTCGCCCGGGCCTCATCCCATGTAGCTAGGGTTGTGTGTGTGGGGGGGGGGGCTTTGTGTTGCGGGGCTTTGTGTTGGAGGACGTTTTTTTAGCTGGCACATAATTAAGATGACGCTGTTGCTACAGTCGAGTGCACCTGCACCAGCAAAGTGTCTCCGTGAAGCCTGAATTATATACTGTATAGTCGTGCGGGTGTTGCGCACCAAAAAATGCCGATCTAGAAGCTCACGACGCGTTGCGGTGCAACGCGTTGTGAGCTTGTAGATCGGCTATTTTTGGTGTGCGACACCGGCGTGCAACAAAGTATGTCCATCCCTTCAGAATTCTTGCTCACCTGGTGAGAGTGTGTCAACTCCCGCCCCCCCCCCCTCCAACCCCCCACCCAAACACACACAGTTTACTCTCCGTACACTTTTACATGTACACATCACATGCCGCCTCGTTCGCGTCCTATGCAGTGACACGAACATTCCCCTCAACGTGTCTCCGAGGATAAACAAAAGCATAAAGGTTCCACTACAGTATACTGCATGTTTTCACATGTGCTGCAGATAGCGAGCGTGGCAGAGACAGACATGGGCGGGGGAGAGAGAGAGAGAGAGAGAGAGAGAGAGAGAGAGAGAGAGAGAGAGAGAGAGAGAGAGAGAGAGAGAGAGAGAGGAGAGACTATTAGAGGACCCGCTGTGAGAGGAGAGCGGGGTTTGTATAGAGACTCACACTTCATTATTCCTCAAATAGAAACAAGCCCAGCCTCTGCTAATCTCCCTCACAACAGCGGCCAGAAAATGGGCTCAGCTTTCCCTGCCTCTCAAAGCACATGGGCTAACAATGGACGTGGAGGAAATCAAATTTGTGCCCTTCCTTCACAATAGCCTCCTTCTTATTTTCTTTCTCTTCCCATGCCTGTCCCTCCCTTCGCCCTTTCCGCCAACCCTCCTCCTCCTCCTGCTCCTCCTCCTCGTCTATCTATCTTTCTCTGTGCTCCATCCCCCCACCTAGTTAACTTCATTGGTGGGAGAGGAGGAATGCTGAGGATGCAGGACTCAGGAGAAACCGGCATCAATTAGAATCTAAAGTGCACTTTATTTTTGGTCCCTTCCCTGCCAAATTAAATTACACAATAAATAAAAAAAAGTGCAATGGAAAAAGCAATTAACTTTAATTTCGGTGCAGAACCCCAGCACGGGTCAGTGCCCGCTATACACTCCAGTTCACTGTGCACGCTCCCGCTGCACTTGGTTGGCTTAGGGCCGTCGGTTTGATCCCGAAGGCCACGTACAGTATATGCACAAGACGCAATTGTGCATGTCATTTGACAGAACATAAAAAGGCTATTGTTTACAGTGGTGCACAGTACATTTACATGAGTACTGTACGGTACATGTTTTGAGCCAACTTCATTATAAGGAAGGGAAAAAGTATACATTATGAATTAACCACTCATGTCCTATTTCAAATATAGCAAAAACAGCAGATCTTCAAGCTCACAACTTGTCACGATGC
>NC_137610.1:20649965-20699965 GCF_963280865.1 Gymnoscopelus braueri | reverse complement strand
AAGCACAAAAAATAGACTGAGAAACAGAATGAGTGAGAGAGAGATAGAGATGGAGATAGGGCATAGAGGACACATTGTTCTATTCCGTGGAGACTGCTCTTTACCTCTCCACCAAGCAACGTCCACCCCCGTTTAGCAATCTGTCTGCTAATTAATCATGCTCTCTAATCAGTCAGATGCACAGGAAATCTGTGTGTGTGTGTGTGTGTGTGTGTGTGTGTGTGTGTGTGTGTGTGTGTGTGTGTGTGTGTGTGTGTGTGTGTGGGTTCGTGCGTGCGTGCGTGCGTGCGTGCGTGCGTGCGTGCGTGCGTGCGTGCGTGCGTGCGTGCGTGCGTGCGTGCGTGCGTGAGTTTAGGTACATGTAGACACCGATCAATACTTTCGAAATACACATTTTGTTCATATGGTTTTGATAATCTATGCCAATCAGACATGCTAGTATTAATACAAGCTGACAAGCTACATGTTCTGTATTGTTGCTTCCTCGTTATATTGAACAGTTGACCACTTAAGCTCTATTTTAGACAGAGACATTTTGAAAATGTATATATAATGTCAGCAGTTAAGGTATAAGAAAATGTTCCCCTTTCTTCCATTTTTGCTTTAGATACAATAGGGGAGTGAGGAGACAGTAAACTAAGGACATGCAACACTGGTCTCCATCTGGAATTGAACCAGGAACGTTGCAACTACAGTATGTTGTTGACGCACTAGGCATCCATGTTCCTATTTCAAGAACTATGTTCTGTTATCCCAATGATTGAGCCTCAGGTATTTTCTCCCTCCCATCATCATGAGCTGGTTAGCCTCAGAAATCAGAGCCGTGAACAGCAGCCTGTATAGTTCCTGATTCAAGAGCAGGTATAATCTTATCCGGGTGAAAGGGAGTGCGGCATTCATCACATTGATAATGATCTCCAGTCAGGGTAGCGATATTAGGGTGACGGGTGATGGATTGACTGCACTGCCACCAGGGCGAGCAATCATGTCTGCCACTATCCCAGCTAATTGTGACATCGTGGTAGAGGCAGCAGGGGTGGGCAGGGTTAGTATCCGACACAGGATGCCAGCCAAGCCTGCTAGCTCGCACACAGCCATCAATGCTAATCTCCCGCTATGTGCTAACAATAGCACTGATGTGCTTGCTTTCCGGAGGAGCCCCGGCCCAACGCCCACCTTCCCCCTCCCCCAAAGGCCTCCCTTGTTTGTGCATGGCCCCAGCAGTCGTCTTTCCCTTACCCATTACCTAGTGGATACCAGAGCTGAAATCAGCTGAGGTATTGTCGCTCCCTAGAATAGTGATTGAAGGCAGACAGGTTAGAGTATTCTGCCTCACATGAAGTGGGAGATTTTTTGGCGGACAGGGATAAACAGTACTCTCTAAACCCAATTACTTAGCAAAGAGAACAGCACACTGAGATTAGTGAAACAAGAACACAGAGCAGGATGGCATGTGTAAAGATTTGCGAGGAGGAGACAGTATATTTGACTGAATGTGTGACAGAAAGATAGGTGACGTACATTTAGTTTGTATGTGTGTGTGTACGCGTGTGTGTGCATGTGTGCGTGTGTGCGTGTGTGCGTGTGTGTGTGTGTGTGTGTGTGTGTGTGTGTGTGTGTATGTGTGTCTTTGTGTGTCTTTGTGTGTGTCTTTGTGTGGCCGTGCGTGGCAAGGCGCGCGTGTGTGCATCTGCGTGTGTGCATCTGGGCTACCACATACATTCCCTGAATATCTCCTCATACCACTGAATTTCCTTCAAAATGAGGAGCGTACTTGAAGCCGAGAAGCTTGCTGGTTTCAATCCCATGGACCGGCAGGAAGTGAAAGAGCCACACTGGCACACTCACTCGTCCCTCAATACAGTTAAAGTGCCCTTGAGCAAGGCACCTAACCCCCAACTACTCTACACGAGCTGCTCAGTGGCCAACAGTATACTGGCCACTGGGGCCAGCTCCCAGGTGTGAATGTGTGCAACTGTACGTGAATAGTGAAGCAGGGCATTGCTGAAAAAGACCATTTGTGAACCTGTCCAGGATGAGTAAAAGGTAAAAAAGTAAAGAAAAAAACATTACTGTAGTGTATGTGACCTACTCTGCCATTTTTCAATGTCAGATGTGACCATTGCAAGAGGTGATTGCACTCCAAATATTACAGCTGGTACTTGGAACCATTCTCGGCTTTCTTGTCGTCTTATGTTTTACAATGTTTAAAACTATACTTCTTATCTGAATAGAGTACTAAAGCCAAGTTGCTGCTTTATTAGAATAAGATGACAGTCCCAAGACCATGCATTTTGACATAAAACCTATTTTCTCCACAGATGAAGCTGACAACGCAAGTTCGGGAGTTAAGCCCCCCCTCCCCCAACCTCCTCCTTTCTCCTCAGTCCTTTTCACTCTGTAACCCTCTCATCTTGCTCCTGAGACTGAGAAGTGTTAATTTATCCATTTGCAAAATTAGCACTGAGGATTTGACTGTGTACACCCCCACACAGAGTCTTGTCTTTCCCCGAGTCCCTCACCTCTGCTGCACTTGCTCATCCCACTCATGTGTTAATAAATCATTTCATCTAGACATTAGTTAAGGCATTTGAAGCCTGTGCTGGTCCCTGGATGTCACACACAAAGCATTATCATTAACTTAAGCTGCACTCAAAATGGGGAAAGCTACTCTTCTGGTACATAAAAGATATAACCCCTTCATTTTAACACGCGTTTAACAATGTTTTGTCTCGCTTATGTCTCTCACCCTTTCTCTCTGTCTCTGGCTCTCTCTGGCGGTAATTACAAGACCACAAACCCAAATGGGAAATACTCTAAATGTGGCGGCTACTCCCGATAAGTGTGAACATTGCAGACACAACCACTATGCACTGCAAACCACAACGTCAGTTACTGAAGGGTCCAGGAACAAGTAGAGCATTACGTAATGTACTTCAGTAATTAGGCAAGGGGAAAGGGGGACAACATCCCTCTTCTGGTGAAGCTGAATGCCAGCCAAAGAGAGGGAATGAGAGATGGATTGGCAATAGTGTGATAGTGAGTTAAAGTCTAAAACAAACCTGCATAGACCGCACATAGCGGCATGGGCAGGCTGGCTGCTGGCTAATGGATGCTGGCTTAGTGACGCATTGATTTCACAAGCCAGACCCAGAGAATCCAAAACGCCACAGCCTCCAAAGCCAACAAACAGGAGAACTGAGAATAATGCATTCAGGAAGGCCTGGATGGAGAGCCAAACAGAAATTATTTTCAATTTGTAACTATATTCAATCAAAGGCAGTATCAGGTGGAACATTGCTAGATCAAAGGGGAACAGCTGCACTTGTGCAAAATAACTTTTTCTTTGTATTTGTTTAAAGCTGGAGTGCCACAGGCCTATTTCCTCCAAAAATATGAACATTAGATAGGCCTATTCATGCTATAATACAACATATCCCGATTTGTTTCTCTCGTACAAAAGCTGTACTGTACTGTTAAGTTTTAAAAATCTATACCGTATGTCTGTGGACTGGATTGGACTTTTTCACCACCCACTTCTCTCTCTAACCATCTGTATCCTTTGCCAAATGAAAATATGGATCTTTTTAAACACCTTGATAAGTAAAAATGTCTTCACAACAACAATTCTGGTATAATAAGGCATTAGCTGCAAGAAAATTGCTTTTTACATACATGTACTGCATGTGGATTACATAGATTATCAAGAAGTTTCACAATCTTTACTACCTAAACATTTCCTGGTTGTTGAGGTGCATTCACATAAGGTGTGACACCATAATTGTTTTGAATATATATTTTTTCCATCTATTGGCAGCAGAGAAAACAAAGGATCACAATGTGGCATCTGAAAAAAAAGAATTACTTCCGCTTCCAAAATTGAAGCTTAGCATTCTCATTGTACAGTATATGCAAAACAATGGTGTTCTTGTTAGCGTGCCGCCCCAGCATGGCGCCATCAATTAATTTGGATAAAACTCTGCTTCACACAAACTCTAGTCACAGTGCGGGCAAGCCTTTGATGTTTCAACAAACGAGTGCAGAAATGGCAAAGCAGCGGTATTGAAGATTCTGCCTCCCATTTCATCGCCGTGGACATCGGATCTACACCACATCAATGAAACTCTCTCACAATGATGGAATCCTCCATTGTCACTTGAGAGGACGAGGGGGATCCCAGCTTTGAAAGTGAAAAAGAAAAATCCCTTCTCTATAAGCTTTTGCCATACGCTCAGCCATCCATTAAAGTCCATTTGCATTTTTGACACTTATGGGTGTGCTTCCCACGATTTCAGCATAATTTATATGACTTATACAGCTCATTTACAGATTGATAGCTGACATTCCTAACTGGCTATAATGAATACCTCATCAATGCGTGCAAGTCACTGTGCTGGATGTGACGGTACGTGTAAAATGCCATCGAACTACTCTCATTCTTCATTAAAGCCTAATTTGCCTTTGGAAGGCAGTCGTCTTCCCTCCCATTCACCACCACCACCACCACCCAACCCTCCAGACATTTTAATGCATCATTTCGTTTTCTACAAGGAAACACTATTTCTCATTAAGGTTCATCTTTCAAAACCTGAACAGTGGAATCAAACGGAAAAAAGGGGAGAATTCTAATTAGGCAACAGGCATGCAAGAGGAGCAATTCAAAAAAAGGAGTGGGCTGGGTTCTGGACTGAGGAGCTTATGCTTCATTGCACCTCATATACAAGGTGATATAATGAAAAGGGTTGAGATAATAGTGCGTGAACCAAATCAGTGGCGAGCAGAATACAACCAAAGGGGGCTACTCATCAGCGCTGTCACATCCACTGTGCAATACGCCTTTGTCCTTGGCGAGGTTCCTCAGGGCCATCATTCACTCACACGGGTTCGCTGTGATCCTGCAGGAATGGACCGTACCGGGAGAAGCTGATGCATGGTATCTTGCTGCTGAAACTAAAGCTCCTTTATTAAGAGGGCGGTTTAGCCCGCTTAGCCCTGAGGGACACCTCACATTCATATGACCCCCTTCAACTACACAATTCCACATCCCAATTCAAGCATCCGGTAGAGAGAGAAAAGACAAATAAAGGGCCTCAGAATGTTGCCTCTGAGCAGAGAAGTACAGCGCATGTGATATGATGGCCAGGATGTGATAGGGGAGGGGTGGGGGTCTTTGGGGGCTTCACGGAATAAAGCAACACCTAGAGATGAAGCTAATGAATACAGAAAGAATCTGGCTCTCTTTCATGCTCCGATTAGTGTTATGCAAATGCCGCACCGAGCCAGTGGGGAGAGGAACAGGAATTATTGCGTGCCAGTGACTATGGGGGTCCCACCTGTTTCATCAGACAACGGCAACATCCCTTTAACCTGTCCTCACTGTTCCTGAAAACGCTTCTCCCGAAAGAATTTTGGTCGTCCTCTCCGATGATTGTGGACTTCATTTGAATACAGATGGATTAAAGTGCACCACTTGGTTTGTGTCTACTTTGCATAGCCTTTTCATGCCGTGTGAAACAAGCTGAAATGTTGTATTTTTCTATAATGATTGGCTTCTGGGATTTAAATCAACACTTTCCCTCCCCCCATATCAACCCAATTGGAAAACAGGATAAAAAAGAATAATAAAAAAACAACACATTGTAAGAATGAGGCTTTGTAACTGCTTTTTGGGAACTCAAAAGGATAAATCAAAGTGTTGCTGTAAACAGCGAGTAACCTTTCTTCCCTACGCCCACACACAGACACGTACAGCGCTAGTGCACGCTCAAACACACTTACACACACACTCACACACCCCAAGCATCGTGCAGTCCCAGAGAGCCGAGGCAATCCTCTCACCTCATGAATATGACAATGAGCTGCATCTGGGTCATTAATATGACATAGTCGTGACACAGGAGCCCAATTACCAGTCAACGTAGAGCCTGTGCTGTTCCACGGTTACTATACATAATCACTGCATTACACCAACATGCTCGTGAGCAGAGGATGATCAAACCACCCAGCTCCTTGCTGCAAAAGTCTAGGTTTCTACAGATTGCTGTCAAATAGATGAGGAAGAGTCACACGCTGCTGACACTGTTCAGGAATCATTACCACTCCTGCACCTATTCTCGTACAACATGTAAGCTTCCAGGTAACTGGCACTATAGAAATCCTGGGTGTGAATTTAACTCTGAAAGTGTTCAAATGGATTTTCAAGGGTGATTTCACACATTGAACATTATGGCTTCATCAAAGTATAATCTGTTCTGATTGCTTGCTTTTGGCAAGAAACATTGTAACTTTTTTTGTTATTTTATTTGACCTTTATTTAACTATGATTAAAATCCCATTGAGATTAACAATGTCTTTTCCTAGGGAACCCTGGGACACGATAGACAGCGGTGCAAATTAAAACAAGCAACACAATGTATCTCCGTCTTTTTATGTTTTTTTTCATAAATACCCTCTTGTATACTCTTGTATTAAAAAAATGCAGATATACAAGCTCACAACGCTTCATGATGTGACGCGTTGTGAGCTTGCAGATCAGCTACTTCACTGGTTAAGTCTGTTTGTGGGTTTTAATTTTTTTTTACCAATACAAATAATTAACAATAGCTTGTGACTAAATAATAACTACATTGGTACACAGGGTATTTTTCCATATCCTGAAAAGTAACGTTTTTTTCTCGTGCAGGTTTTCCGCAACACTATAACACTCTGTAAATCTGTTCACTTGAATGAAGTGCGGCGCTGCAAGGTTTTGCATGTTGCATGGCTCTGTTCTGCATGACTATTAATTTCCCTCTGCAGCGGCAGACGACATGCTGCAGCCAAGCACAGAAATGTCTGGCACAGACTGCAGGAGCCTAGCCATTTGATAGTGTACACAAACACAACGCTGTACTGTACACACATGCGTGTGCGCACACGCCCACGTGCAAGCACACAGAGCAGTTGGGTTCCATTATTTTCTCCCACTCTGCTGCCCGTCTTAAATATTCATGCCCATCAAACTATTTATTTTTTCATGTCAGGGTTCATAACAAAGACTCCCTGCAAACACGGAAAGCAACAGTCACTATTGACTGCGATGATTGGAATTTATATAGTGGAGAAAGTCCTGTTGTTACATTTGTGGCGTTATTACCAGCCATGACAGCGGTATTGTTTTCACCACAGTCTGTGTGTGTTGTCAGGACATGGACACACCTACTTTAGTGGTAACTACCAAAGAAGCGTTTTTAACTGTAGCACTTTGCCATGTCTGTCTGACTGTGGACAGATTAGCGTCACAACCATGCAACATGCAGTTCCACCGTGGTGCAACCGGCTTTGTCGGGCGTCTCTGCGAACACAATTGGCCTGTGTTCGGGGGAGGGTAGCCAGGCGGGGAGGGTGATATTGGTGATATCGGGCTGGGGGCGGCACCTGTCAGCGGGGAGTGTCGGGCGGGAGGAGTAGGACGAAGGCTCTATGTCCTCCCGGTGGGGGCTCCTCACTGGCAAGTGGGTCAGTGGGATACAACAGCAGAAATGTGTGTGAGGAGGAATCAATTGGCATTACGACTAAATTGGGGAGAAAAGGGGGGTAAGAAATAATTGGCTACTCTAAATTATTGAGATTACAATGAAGAATGAGGAAACGTTTTTGAAGTTGGTGGTGTAGTCCGAGCAAGGGTGCAGGTCTGCATGAAGTAGGGGGGTAGTAAATAGGGTCCCCCCACTTTATGCCCGTGGCCCACATAGGTTGCGCATTCCTTGGATGAAAGCATAATGTCAATTCTCACAGGTTAAGATTTGACCATGTGGGGCGCCTGCTGGCCTAGCCGTCCAGGCATATACCACATTATGCTGGTAATACAGTTTGATAGCGTGTCGCGGGTTCGACTCCCGATCCCGACGACCTTTGCTGTGCGTCACCCCCCCATCTCTCGCCCCATTTCCTGTCAGCCCACTATCCTATCAATAAAGGCAGAAAAAGCCCCCAAAAATATATTTAAAAAATAAAGATTTGACCATGTGAGATGAGTATCCTTCAATGTGCTGTGGTGAGACCACAGTAAAAACTTAAATGTACAGTTTTTGGAAGACAAGAACAGCAATGATCGTTATTTAGGAGGAAATAGGCTTGCGGCACTTCAACTCTAAGTCATATCTGACACGACTGAGATTGCCCCTTGCCCCAGTAATACATGGGCTGGTTTCATTCTAGTCATCTCCAGCGTACTGTATTCCCCTCAAACCATTCCTTTTTCTTTCACTCTTGCTCATGCAACAGACCGAGAGGTCTGACAGCCTCTGTCACGAGGCCTTGACCTGAGCACTGAAATAGACCAGCGCAACGGCACACTCCATAGATAGAAGTAGGATTAAATCAACTCTATCCTTGTCAGATCTTCAGAACTTCCATAGTAGTGCAACCCTGCCTACATGCAGCTGCCAAAATGAGTGACACATTAAGGTCGGAGAGACTGAGAAGGCAGCGGGAGAAACACACACACACACACGCACACGCACACACACACACACACACACACACACACACACACACACACACACACACACACACACACACACACACACACACACACACACACGCACACACACACACACACACACACACACACACACACACACACACACACACACACATATTTAGCTGTGTTTCATCTGTTATAACGGGCCCCAAGCCATCAGGGGCCCCCGCAGGCATTTCTTTCACTTTTTTCCCCCACACAGTGGTCTGTTCGAGTATTTAAGCAGATCCTGCACATCAACTGATAAATCATTATGTCATGATTTCCGTTATACCGTTACACAGTGCACAGTCTAGGCAGATCTACTGTAGCCTCTCTCTCTCTCTCTCTCTCTCTCTCTCTCTCTCTCTCTCTCTCTCTCTCTCTCTCTCATATCCTCATAGTCAAGAGAGGTTTGATTGTAACTCACTCATACAGGTTGAGCCATGGTCCGCAAGACTGTGAAACATCCTCAATACAATACTGATAATAATAAGTTGTTCATTTACAGCTAAGTCTTTATATGAATATTGTACATCAAGTATCATTTATTTATTATTATTGTCGTTTCACTGTTTCCCTGCAAGCTGTGCTGATCCCGGTGAAATCAAGAGCCATTAAATACACCTCAAAAGACTGCTTCCAGCAAGGCCATGGCACTGCGGCTCTCATGCCAAAGCAAAGCAAAAATGAAGCCATCCTAGTTGACAACAATATATGGTTTTGCAAACAAAACGCGAGTCAGTGAGTTTGTTTAATTGTTTTGGCTCTGTATGCACCACATACAAACCAGAGAGCCTCGTGAACAAACTGCTTTATCTCAGTCATCTCTCAGAACATAACAATACTGCAATAGACCAAAAGAAGGCAACAGAAGTGCACAACATACAAGCTCACAGGGGAAATGTATGACACACATGCATGCATGCATGCTTGCACACAAGCTAGTGCACGTACAAAAACAGAAGAGGAGAAGGGGCCGTGTCCACCAAGATGTGATCTTTTCCTGAGCACAGCGTATGTTTTGGGAGTGGGAGCGCCACGCTTTTGGAAACCCCAGCAGCGTGACGAACGCCCGCGCGTTCACGTGTGAGGTTTTTATCTGCTTGCTGAGAGCAGAAATATTTTCAACTTGGGCATTTGGAAGGGTTTTTAGGCGAGCGCCCTGGCATTTTCAGAAGGGAAAAAAACGCCTCAGTGGACACGGCCCCGAACAGTGGCAGAGAGGGTGCAGAGAAGATGGCGTAATAATGTAAAGACTTAACCAATTAAACAGAATAATATCCTTAGTTGACCGGGCCCCCCATGGGCTTTATACCATAATGAGGTATACGAAATATGAGTGTCTGCAGTAGAAATGGACACATAACTCCCCCTTTATCATGATAGTCACGTATAAAAGAAAAAACAGAGAATGTGTGACTGGTATAGCTCAGGTGTGACCATGCTGTGTTGTATTGTGTGGTGTTGATTGCCAGCCAGATTCCTCCTGTGAGGGTGAGCTGAGCTTCCGTCTGATTGCCCGCCTGATTGGGTTTATGAGTTAAAAAGCAGATCTGGGAGACAGACGGCACACGCTCAACCCAGATGTCCAGACCCCAGACGATCATTCCGCACCCCTGGGTCTACAGAAGGCACAGGTCTAGTAGGAGGCACTGACAAGCACACACACACACACACACGCACACGCACACGCACACGCACACGCACACGCACACGCACACGCACACGCACACGCACACGCACACACACACACACAGAGAGAGAGAAAGGTACAGAATAGGAAAGAAACTAGCCATCAATGACCATATGCCACATGCCGGCCATTTTGCTCTTAGGTCATAGCCTACTCGGGGGAACCCCATCCCAAGTATGACATAAAAGTAAAATGGCCACTGTGTGAATATGGTCAAGTGAAATATGGTTTCCACTGAAAGGCATATTGCCATGTATTGTCCACTGTAATGTTCATGATCATAAAACATGGTAATTTCAATCATCAAGAATGGTCATTTTATAGTGTGATCTGTACCTGACTGTGTAAATCTGCGTTTTCTTTTCTTTTCTTTTATTAATTCTTTAATGCCCTATTGTATACTCTGTTGCATGACATTGTTGCGCCAAAATAGCCAAATAGCCAAGCTGGTAGATCGGTTGTTTTTTAAACGTTTTTAAACGTTTTGAAAGTTATCGCCTATAATGATATGCCCAAAATAGGCACGCCAGGTTGAACGTGGTTAAGTCTGTCTGTGTGTTTTATAAACATTTAACCAATGTTAAAGTATCAACAAGAGCTTGTGACTAAATGATAACTACATTGGATCCATTGGAACACTGGTTGCTTTTCCATTTCCTGCTAATTAACAGTTTTGGACATATAAGGTTTCTCACTGACAGCAACTATGTAATAAAGGCCTTTTAATTAAGGGGCTTTAGCTGCAGAAGAATCTGTACCCACCCCCCCCCCCCCCTCCCGCCCCCGTCTCTTTCTTTCCCTTGGTCTCTCAAAAGCTTTTTGGTTGTTA
This sequence comes from Gymnoscopelus braueri, assembly GCF_963280865.1. Lineage (NCBI taxonomy): Eukaryota > Metazoa > Chordata > Actinopteri > Myctophiformes > Myctophidae > Gymnoscopelus > Gymnoscopelus braueri. The sequence continues at coordinate 20,688,937 of NC_137610.1, read as the reverse complement.
ATTCCCTTGTTTCTACAGATTGTGAAAATATTGCCCATTTTTAATGTTAGATCTGAATCTGTAATGACTCATTTTGATCAACGGTAATGTATGCAGGAACTGAATACTGTATTTGTCAAGGCAGAAAAATTGGTTGTTTGATATCATCACTTTCAAACCACTAGCGATAAATATATTTATTTGTGGAATACAAACCAAATGGCGCAATATGATGTCTCTAGAAAACCGCCGGAAATAAAGTATCCACAATATTTCGCACAAAAGTACCTCAATATCAATAATGGGATGATATATTGAGTGCTGATGTTTTCAAAAGATATTTACACAGCTTTTTGAGAAACGAGAAACAAATAAAATGTTCTTTTTTATCAATTGATTGATTGATTGACTACTTTATTAACACGATTGTTAACTGTACAGGTAGCACAGTCAAAGGTTATGCTAAAAGGATAACACAAAAATACCCAGGGGCCTTTATGTTGAAACAATGGTTCAACTGTGGTCCATTCATAATTCTGTATATCGTGCCAAATTATTGCTTTCTTTGAAAGTAGCCGTGTAATAAGCATGGATAAAGTACAGTGAGACGGTCATTATAGGAACACATATATTCCTTAAATATTTCCCAGCTCTACATGCTAATGCTTGCTGGTTTTATTGTAATCCAGGTCCAACTTTACCTGTGGTGACGATTGTGTGAGAATATCCCCTATATTCCCATACTGCATCATACATTTCTGTATATTCTTTCAATGTAAAGCAATTATTCTTCTATTGATATTTCTGCTGGTCTGCTTTTTCCTTACAATGCATTCTGAAGATCGTCCTCCCTATCTTTCTGTAGTAGATTCAACCCAGTAAGATCCTGTTAATTTAACTCCTCAAAGTGTACAAACGGAACCAAATGGGGTTTTCTGCGAAGCAAATGCTCTTCATGTAGTAGAATGCTTGCTATTACCCTGAATAACAAGCTTGCTGTGGGCCAAATGGGCAAAACACTCTACTACATTACTCAGCGCTACTCAACCCGCGGCCCGCGGGCCGCATGCGGCCCGATCGCAGCGTCTTGGCGGCCCCCTCATGGTCAAAAAAAATAATATTTTTTTAAGCACAGGATAAAAATATACATTTCCGTTCAAATATATGGGTTGCTAAAACATTTTTCAAAAACAAACAGACAGACATACATACAGGTGCGTCAATTGTTACAGGTATAATGCATAGTTTTCTATGCATTTCGGGTTTTGGGGGGGGTTTGACCCCCAAATGTTTCCGGCGCGCGGCTTTGCCGCGCGCCCAGGATAGGTGTCTGCCACTGGACATACACACAACACAAAATAAACTGGTACAGTGAAAAGAATATGATGTCAAAATGTACATTTTCTTGTGCGTTACAAAATCGAAAAATCCAAAATAGGACCGTCATTTTTATGGCGGCCCCTTGGACTTTTGGTATTTTGCTGAGTGGCCCCTGAGCCATCTTAAGTTGAGTAGCCCTGCACTACATCATGCCCCAAGCAGCACCACATACAGTAGCAACATGTTTACATTTTCAGAGTCAAACACTTTTTGCAGTATATGTACATTGAGTGAGCAGGTTGAAATATATGGGGTGGGTGCCAACCATGACACAGCTTTGCGAGAACATTTGCCCGTCTCTTGTTGAAAGATTCTGTACGGGCTCTTTGTGGGCTAAAATAATTGCATTAGTGAACTCAGATAACAGCCATCAACTCCAGCAGGCTCTCTTTTCGTGCATTTAAAATAACCCATTAATTACAGACTCTTTGTGGTCCCATCATTAAGGGCTCAAGTTGTACCCACTGACCACCACTTTAGTTTTTAGCTAGCAGCACTCACAAGCTCCCTGTGGATGCAATAGTCATCATGGCTCCCACTGTTGCTATGCGACTAGTGAAAACCTGTTTGAAGGGCATTTCTGTGCAGATGAAATGTTTTTTTTTCCTTTTCTTAACTTTCAGCTCCTGCATCTCTCTCTCTCTCTCCCTCTCTCTCTCTCTCTCTCTCTCTCTCTCTCTCTCTCTCTCTCTCTCTCTCTCTCTCTCTCAACCCAACTGGTCAAAGCTGATGACCGACCTCCTACACCTAGAGGCGGGCTCTGTTTGAGGTTTCTTTACATTAAAAGGGGAATTTTTCCTTGCTGCCGTTGCCAAGTGCTTGCTCATGGAGGAATTGTCAGTGTGGTCTTGACCTGCAATATGTCAAAGAAACAATGTCAAATGTCATGAGTTAACCTTTTGTTGCGATTTGGCACTATATAAATAAATAAAATACTTCACATCTACACTGACCACGTGGAACATGCTCTCTTTCAGTTATGTGGATTCCACTGTAAACAATGACAAACAGAAGCCAGTGTCAAAGTGTCTCACGTGGACATGCAATAAGCTAAAATTACTTTACTGTTACATGTCCGGTCCCCATTTTATTTTTGTCATTCCCTTTCTTTTCTTTTTTTCTTTTTTTCAAACGGTGACCTACAGAGTGTCTCACCTTCATTAGCAGGAGTACAGAGAGATAGACGGAGGCAGCGAGAGACAGCACGCCAGCCTTTCCCAGCCCATTTAACCTTTTAATTTAGCAGCAGGAATTAATGTGGTGGCATGGGCCAGTATCACTTTAAACAGATGCTGCCCAGGTGCCCCGGAGGCAGGAATAATGCCTTCTCGGTGACGCACGTGTACATATTAGTGTGTGTGTGTGTGTGTGTGTGTGTGTGTGTGTGTGTGTGTGTGTGTGTGTGTGTGTGTGTGTGTGTGTGTGTGCGTGCGTGCGTGCGCGTGTGTGTGTGTGTGTGCGTATAAAAGCAAGAAAGAGAGTGCGTGAGCACTGCAGCATTTGCGCGGTACGTATGTGAGCTCTTATTAACCGACTTGTCACATCAGCAGAGTCACACCTCAGGTCCTGTCACTATCGTTTTAGCGCCATGTGGCATTCCAATGAGCTTTCAGGACGGGAGAGGGCAGAGACTGGCAGTGGTGAGGGAGGGGTGGAGATTGCTCAAGTTGAAGACGCCATCATCACGACTGGCAATGTGGGTGATGTAAGGCAAGTGGTGAGTAATGATGCAGACTAAATTCAGGTCAGCGCTCTTATGGAGGGAGCACAGCGAAGGAGGGAGTTTTTTGGAAGAGTTCTCTCATACCCTGGAGCCAGAGGCACACATATAGTTCATCCTGCGTTGCTTCGAAACGTTAGGCTCCCTAACGAATACAGTACAGTAAGAGATCATCCTATATACACAGAAAAGTTGAGTGTAAAAAGGACCTTGAACCCTATACTTTGTTGACCAGTGTCCCCCAGGGGTCTAATCCTTTTCCCGTCCTTTTTTCCCTCTACACCATTGTCTCTTCGACAAAAATTGCAAATCTACAAATCTCACAATGCATGGCATAGTGACGCATGTCATAGTGACACATTGTGTCGTGTTGTGAAGCGTTGCGACACTTCGTGAGCTTGTAGATTTTTGCTGAATGTTTTCCAATTATGACATGCACCAAAATGGGGATCAGAGTCAACTTTATTGTCACATGATCTCACGTCATACAGGTGTAAACGAGTAGGTGAAACTATTTGTTATTATTGGAGTTAAATAGTGAAAGGGAGAATAGAGAAGAGAGGAACACATAATTCATGTGGTTAGGGGCCCATTTATGCATTCTCAGACTTCGATTAACACTCCATATTTTACTGTTTGCAGATGTATTTGGTTCATTCTGCTCATGCTCCTACAGTTCTTATAGTAAAACTGGCAGCAGAGGGCGGGCCAGAGAAAAGGGAGCAATGCTCCCTGGCCTCCAGTATGACAGAATGGAGCTTTTATGATGTCCCTTAGATTATTCTGTGAGATGGATGGCCTGAGCCGGGGTCCCAATTGATTAATCCATCGACTAGCGGAACGCAGCACAGCCTTCCCCCAGCTCAACTGTCTTTCACTGGACAGAACACTCACACAGACATGCTGGAGAGGATGACTAATGAGTGAGTCTGCTGTACACACTGTTTGTGTGTTTGAGTGCACGTGTGTGTGCGTGTGTGTGTGTGTGTGTGTGTGTGTGTGTGTGTGTGTGTGTGTGTGTGTGTGTGTGTGTGTGTGTGTGTGTGTGTGTATGTGTGCGTGCGTGCGTGCGTGCGTGCGTGCGTGCGTGCGTGCGTGCGTGCGTGCGTGCGTGCGTGCGTGCGTGCGTGCGTGTGTGCGCGTGTGTGCATGTGTGTGCATCTGTCTGTCTGTCTGTCTGTCTGTCTGTCTGTCTGTCTGTCTGTGTGTGTAACTGTGTGTACTGTACATGTATGTTTCCAAGATGCTTGCTTATTTCTTTCAATGTATTTCTTCATGAGCATGACGGCTTGCACAAACTATAGTTTAAAGATGGGGTGCCATGATATTTTTCAACCCTAAAACCTGATCATAAGGTATTATTATTATGTAAGGATTTTTTTCAACAAAAAAAAAGTGTACAGTAAGTGTTAAAATGTTGTTTTTATGTGGACACGCCTCCAGATCATTAAGTATACCTGGTTCTCACCTTAGCACCTCCTCCACCACCTTAGCACCCCCCACCTGTCCTAGTCCCTCCTCCTCCTCATGCCCACACCTGTTGTGTTATGATAATGAGGGGGAGGGTATGGCTTTGTGATGTCACTAAAGCGCTGTTTCTCTATTGGCACGTTTGACCCTCAAGGTTTCAGCCTCCAGGAAGAAACTCCAAATAGTCAGAGAAGACATAAAACACCATAAAAACACCACCGGGGGGCTTAATGAAGCAATATGTATTGCTATATTTATAGAAATACGGGGGTCAAGGAATGCAATATGCAAAATGCAATATGCAACATGCCTAATAAGCCATAGAAACATAATAGACTGAATTGTTCTGAGTGATTGTGGATATTAAAATGCATGTCTTTATTATGTTGCTTATAATGGCAGATCGCAGACTCTTTTTAAATTTTCAATGATGAAGACAAAGGTTTACCAATTTCTCTGCTTCATCTACACAACAGAAACAATTGCAGTATTTTGATTAGGCTATAGCTATTTATCACTATTCCTGGCCAATTGGTTTTGCCGGAGCCTGGAATCGAACCTCTCTACGCATAAAGCATAAAGTTTTGCCCTCTGTCATGTGCCATGCCCCTGTTTCACTAGGACACACAATTCAAAATAAATACTGTATAAACGCCCTTTCATTTGGTCTTAAAAAAAAGTGGACGTGCATTAATTAAGTCATGATTTCTGTGCGGCAATTTAAATTAAGCCTGGATATGCCGAGATTCAAACCAGGGACCTTCTGACTGATATGTACACACCTTCTGAGCTACTGAAATCCTAGACTTGAAACTGGGAGAAAGTAGCCCATGCACACTTTGCATTTTTTTTAATGAAGCGATGCCTTCTAGAATATTCATTGGCTCATGGAGGCTTTATTTTTTCACGTACAAACTTCTCTTCAACTGGGATTTTAGATAATGGTCCATAGATTATGTGTAGAACGCTTCTCAGGAGAAGAATGGATTTAAGTGTCAAACTACTCAAAATGACGGAAAATCATGGGGGGAACTTAATGACAGATGTGTTCATAAGTAGAGGCACATATGTCAGCAAGTTTCATGGCTGTAGGCCAAACGAGGCATGACTTATGCCTGTTCAAAGTTTGCATTTTCAAACAATTGCTATAGAGCCCCCCTTTGGCCAATTGGAGTAAGATTGGCTCCAGCGCTATTTGGAATGAACCTCTATCATACTACAAAGTTTCGTAAAAATGCGACTGCATTTATTTAGTTAGGGGCAGAAGAATAATTTTCATAAAACTGCAATATTCTTTGGCTCATGGAGGCTTTTTTCACATACAAACTTCCCTCCAACTGGGTTTATAGATATTGGTCCAAAGTCTGTGTGTAGAAAGTTTTGTGCGGATTGCTCAAAAATCCCAGGAGGAAATTGAATTTAACAGTTTTTCATATAATTCAAAATGGAAGAGGAAGAGCCAAGGGTCAGAGGTCATAGGTCAAAGTGGCAACGTTATTCGTCATGAGGAGACGTATATGTGTAATGAAGTTTCATGGCTGTAGGTGAAACGATTCAGGAGCTATGCCTGTTCAACCATTGGTCACCCTTTGGCCAATGGTTGTGAGTTTTGGTTCTTGGCATAGCCCTCTACTTTATTGCCAAGTTTCGTAAAAAAAACTACTGCACGGTTAAGTCGGAACTGCAAGATGGCGGAATAATAATAATAAAACTAACAAAAACAGTAGGGGTCCTACGCACCACGTGCTTGGTCCCCTAATAATAATTTAACTACCTTCAACACTATAGTGAATACTGAAGAATATATAGTATTTAACCCACTATCATAGTATCAGAAAATGAGGTGGTTTGAACTTCCTTTTCAAAGCCACCCTTTATGCCTAGCAGCAGTCTTGTGTCACTGGCCATCACTGTAATGTACTTTCCTGAAAGCATCTTTCAAATGTCAATTCCTATAAAGTCACTCGCTGGGGATGGATTCCCTCATCTGCTCAGCTGTATAGGTGTGATAAGTCATCCTGTTAATGGCCACATTGTATAAAAGCAGCAATCATCAACATGCCGCAAAGAGCTAATAGTCAAAGAGCACCAGCAGCTCTGCCCTGACCTGAAAACCCATGTGCTTCCTCTTACTCACAGGGGTGGAGAGCTGAGATTGGATGAGTATGCAGGGTTGTCATATAATGTGGTGCAATCACGTTAAGACATAATGACCAGTATTACAAACCTAGAGTATATCACATTCATCAGGCTAGAATCATTGTGGAGATTAGACAGACTTGACACAGTGCTTCAAGCTTAAGTGAACATGGAACATTGTTGTCCGTGAGGGGAATTATACAAATAATAATAACAATAATGTATGTACACAAACTATTGCTAATTCCCATTTCCATACATGTACTCGGAAGCTACTGTATTGTTTGAGGCAAGTTCCCAATCCGTTGTATCCTCATGAGGACTATGAAGAACGCAGTGCAACGCATGTGAACAAAACAATCAAAAGAAGAGACAAGTGATTACATTGTTTGTTTCTATTACAATTTTGGCATCTCCTGTATAACCTGCTAAGCCCTCTGCTGTATTCATCCAAAAGCTGTTTTCACCTCCAACATGAGGTCTATTAACTACAAGCTGATCTACCAGCTTGAGGCCCCCTGTGTTGCACTGTCAGTCTGCTAGAAAAAAGGCAAGAGTATTTCTCTGACTGTTTACTTTCCCTTTCATTCTTGAATCAAACCGGGTTTGAAAAGCTACAGTAGACCCAAAGAAGAAAGAAAAAAACGTTTGTCCTCAACAGTCAAATAATTTTATTCTGATGGTGCTCTGGGCTCTATAGAGATTCATCAGATGTTTTAAAGAAAACAACATTTTCTTGTATGCCACGTGTTGGACCTGATTTGCAGTGAGTCAGATCCTGGGAAAGGCTAAATGACTGGTATAGGATGTGGGACTTTGGGTCTGTTGCTTTACAAGACCCTGACACTTCATTGCGGTGGTAACCTTTTCTGGTTGACAAGTTCATTAATTTTCTGACAGGGCTGCTTGGCATGATTTCCAGTGGATAAGACAGACAAAAGCTACAGTATGGGTGAAATTGGACGTAAAACAGACGTCTTGGGCAGTTCCATTATCAAAGTCAGTCTTTGTTTGAGAGGCAGGAAGTGGCCCCTCGGTTTCAGAGCGGCACCTGCTCTGATGCTGTGTCCCACTGCTAAGGAGGTCTATCTGAGACACACTGGTAGTGACACTGTTGTATCTCTATTACATACACAAATGGAATACTTGCACAGAGCTGCTTGATGCATCCATAGTTTTCCTTTCAATCATCTTACTCGATCAGGGAGTTATAGACTATATTAAATCACATTACATCCCAAGCACACAGTAAGCAGTCTTGACAAGGTTGTCTTCACAATCTCTGTAATCTCTGTAAATCTCCTGCGGGGTTGAGAAAGTTTGGGGAGTGCTAAACAGGGAAGGAGGTCTGAATCACTCTGCACCAGTTGCCAACAAACAAACCTAATCTTTGGGATGTGTAGGGCGGATTCATCATGCTAAACCCTTTGACAGGAAAGGGGCATAAAATGAGAGCCCTAATTTGTCTCCCCAAGGTGATGTCTCTCCATCATATGGAGGGGCTTTCTTTCAGTGGGTGACAAATATTCACAACTTTTTTCCTCACCTTTCCTGCAGGTGATGGAGAGATTCAATGAGCACTATGTCTCAAGAATGACAGCCACAACCTCTGTTTGTACTTTTACCATCAACACTTTGTTTTGACCAATATGACAGATGTGTATTATCAAGTTGACAAGCTGTTATGTTTTAAAACTAAATCTAAAGGGAACATTCTATTTCGATGCCTTTCCGTAATGATCATGCACTGCCAAAAAACAGCACTTGCTGTAACTACTAGTTTACTGTACATTACATCTTGGAAATTGTAGTACGCTCCTAAGACCATATAAGAGTATTATTTGGCTATTATTAATATTAGGCAGCATATGTTTCTTTTCATAGGCTATTATTATTTGCTTGTGGAATTGTGTATGCAACTGACAACACCAACGAAATTTGACTGTGTACCACTACCACCAGCATATGATAAGCAGCCTTAGAAGGTGCAGGCTATTGCATTTTTGCACATTACTGAAGTAGCATTTCCAGTAGACCAGCGGTTCATGTAGCCTACTACAACCTCGAATCATACAGAGAGTATAGATGGAATGTGGTGTGGTCTGAAAACGGCGGCTTTCCGTTTCAGCACCACATTTGAAGGACAGCTCCTTCTAGCCGATAGACCATAGGGCCAAGCTACAGGCTACGGAAAAGTGCCCCGTTATGTATAACTATAGTATGTGTACAATCTACATTAAACAAGGGTTTTCAGATTTAAAAAAAAAAGAAAAGAAAAAGTAGAAGTAGAAAAGAAACAGTACTTTATATTTAGAAGAAAGGCTAGAAGTACAATTCAACAACATTAGTTAAAATTAACACACTGTATATTATTTTCTATACTCTGCACAATGGCCCAACTAACTCTATACAAGTTGTAGCACATTCGCACACTCGTTAAATAAGCTATGTACACGGATGGATGGATGGATGGATGGAGGGATGGATGGATGGATGGATGGTTGAATGGGTGGACTGATGGAAAATGAATGACTTGTCTGCATTCAATTCAACAAGCCTCCATGTTGAGTATATATACTTACGATGCATTCACAGTGCTTTCGTTTACAAATGATTATCTTTATCTATCGGGGAAACTGATAACTGAGTAGCTATTATTTATTTATCCATTTATCTATAATTTCTAAGCTCAGTGCGCGCTCTCAAATCAAGGGCGCGCACTGAAACGCAAGCAAGCAGGCAGACACATGTTGTCTCCTCATCTTCCTAATGTGCACATCATAGTAAATATCTTAAGTTTAATATATAGGCTACTCAACCCTCAATCGACCTGTCGCTTGTCTAAAAAAATAACTTATCTACAAGCTTACGACGCGTCGCATTAGATCAGTTCGTTGTAGCCAAGCGACACCGTCGTACGATGGAGTATTTAGGCTTAGATGCTATACAGCAGTGGTTTTCAAGCTTTTAAGGCCGTGACCCCCCAAAATAATCATATTTGAACTGGGGACCCCCACAACCTGACGAGCACTTTTTAGTTTGACTCGGTTCCACAGATAGATATTGTGAAAATAGCCAATCTACAATCTCACAACGCCTCACTTGTAGATCTGCTATTTAAAAAAATGTTGCCTCTTTCTTATATTATTTGACAATTTGGCCAATTGTTTAACCAGTTTCTATAGTATAGTTTGTTTATTACTTTTGATGCAGTAATGGGTTTTTTTTTCTTTATTTTTTTGGTATTGAAAAGGTATTAAAAGTCCTTAAATTGTCACTTCACTGTCATCTCGGGACCCCCCCTGGGGGTCCCGAGCCACAGGTTTAGAACCACCACTATACAGTATCAGCGAATGTGAAGCCAAACAACAATTATTCAGCACATACAATAATAACTTACTTGTTCACGAAGGTATATTGAGCTGTGCAGGATCTCGGGTTGAGAGACGGACAGCGATCCCTCTTCAAGCTCCCTCCCCAAAAACTGCACCGAAAATCCATCCGCAATTCTCAGGCGATTTGACAGAATCCGTGGTGATACTTTCTTCTTGACAAACGCGTTTTTGTTCCCATTCTCGTTACGACAAGACAAGATAATCCAACCATCAGTGTGGGGTGATAATAAGCGGTGACTCTCACGTATAGGATGATGTATCCATTGTTTCCAATTCTTCAGGACGCAGAAAACACAGAGGCAAGACCCACAAGTGCCATCCACGAAACTACTCTTCCAAAGCGATCTTCAATGTTCTGTTAGCCAGGCATACATCAACGGCAGGCTATTACTTCAGGCCAAATCTTTTAATACGGATTTAGAGCAATGCGGATTTGCAGCACCATTCTATTTGATCAGGTCTCGAATATACAATTAAATATAAGAGGGACCTCGATTTCCAAACCTGCATGCAGAGCGCTCCAAACCTTATCGTCCAGGTAGATAAATCCGAAAATCCGTCATGAGATCGTATGGTTATGGTAGACCATCATCCACACACTGAAGGAAGAAATAAAGAACGATTTTGACATTCCCCTCTCGCTGCTTTCAAATTCAACTTTTTCTTTATGTCCCTATTCCTTCACACTCACCAGCCGCGTAGAATCTGATTAGATTTCACCTCACAACCCAGTGCGGATTTCAAAGATGCTTATTTCTCTATTTCCTCCAAGGTTTTTGTCGTTTGGACGAAGTCACGCAATGAATGAATAATTAATCGGCTAGTTTATCCTTTTTTAAGATATGGAATTGTAAAGTTGAAGCTTAGACTATTATTTCTGTTCTCTTTGATTTCTTCGACGATTTCGAGAAGAAAATGAGCACGTTTGACGTTGAAATAGATGCCAAAACCAGCAGGTATCCTCAAGCCTTCAAAACCCCACTGTATTACAGTGGCGTTTTAGTGTGAATAGAGGAATTTCGGATGTTTTCGTGACCAGGATCCTCGTACAGCGTCTGGACCAGAGTTATAGTTCACCAAAGGCAGCTTTCACTTGTCAGATTCAGCCAACAACATCGTTCTGCGCTCTCACTGTCTATGCAAATCGCGAATCCCAAGTCCCAGCTATCCATTGATGTGTCATAGGAGATTGCTTCCCTGATATCATTCGGAGTGCTGATGCTCCTCCAAGCCCTCGATCGTTTCCAGCGGAATGCGTGTGGAGGTGGTGGTGAGTTGACCACAAATCAACCGGCTCCAGTACGCACAGGCTACATCCGTCGATGCGCTTTACTACATTGAAGCACACGAATAAATCGCATGGTGCTTCACAGACAGGCATGGATTTGATAAGAGCAGCATAAAGGAGCCATCACCGATTCGGTGCGCTGATGGTCTCCGATGCAAAGCTACGTACCTCCCACTGACAAGCTGTTCTCTCTCTCCAAAAAAAAAAAGACACTTTGTAATCCGTCAGTCACTGATGGTGGTTTGGCGGTAAACGAAAGACTCGCCCCAAAACACGCTCACCCCTATTTTTTTTAAAGTTGAGGAATAGGTTTTGGCACCGTTTTACTGAGTTTACTTTTAGGAATAATTGTTAGGTTTAGCCTAAACCGTTTAGGCATAGTTTACTGAGGCTATGTTTTGGAATACCAGGTGAATACCGCCGGATTTGCTCCGGGGCGACTGTGTTTTGGGGCGAGCGTTTTGGTATTCGGTTTGGCGCTGCCTTACTGAGGCATGGGCTGTTGGAGTTATGGCAGGAAATATATTTTCCTGGCTTGACATTGCTCTATTTCGACTGTTGCTAGCGGTTTTCAAAAATCATTATTCTCCAACTGTTTGCCGCCATGCACCACATCACATCCCACCTGAAAAGTTATATTAATCTTTTGTTTTATTTATTAATTTTGCCATGGCCTCATCATTCATAGGCCAATTAGATTAAAAAGGGGGTAGCAAATTCACATTATTATGTATGCGCAAGCATGCCCTGTGCTTGCACGTGTGCGTGTGCATGTGTGTGTGTGTGTGTGTGTGTGTGAGAGAGAGAGAGAGAGAGAGAGAGAGAGAGAGAGAGAGAGAGAGAGAGAGAGAGAGAGAGAGAGAGAGAGAGAGAGAGAGACACAGAGAGATTGTGTCTCTTTGGCAAATGGGACATGACTGCCACCTACCGGCCGCTCCTCCATGTTTACTATTGTCAGGGGGGCCTCAGGCTGCTTATTGCAGTGGTGTGTAGATAAAGACAACTACATCACATCATGTTCCCATAACATACAAAACCAGGAACATATATTTTATATTTCAACATGCCATAGGCTATTAGGCTATAACCTAAGACATACACACTCTCAGGTTAAATAAAAGCAATTACTGACAGTATAGGGGGTCCACTCATAATTCCGACCTCCCATTATTCCGACATCCCAATAGTACGACAGACGTGAGGTTAGTGTGAGGTTGGGGTTAGGCTTAAGGTAAGGGATAGGGCTAGTTATAATGGGGCCAGTCCTCATGACAATGGGGAAAACATACTGTGTTAGGAGACAATTTTAGCCCACAGTTTCACCTTCATTGATAAGCTCAATGTCTTTTCAGATGCTTTCAGGGTTCAGCACTTTTGACCCGTTTATAAATGCTGGCTCTCTGTTATCCATTATGAAAAATACACTGAGCAGAATTGCGGCATGGGAGCTGAACACTGAATGCTTCAGGTCTCCAACGAGATTACTGCCTGTGAAGTGTATAATATCATTGCACTACATACGCATTATGCTAAACAAACATCAAACTAGAATACATACATTGCACGTTGGAGATAACAAATGCTTCTAGTGCTTGAGTGACAAGATCTCTTAGTTGGAGAGATTTTCTATTGTTATAGGTCACGTAGAAGGTGTGAGAAAACATTCAAATTCCAGACCAGGGACCTGTGCATCTAGCTGTCAACATTGGATCTAATTTCCCTGTCTTCTGAAGGCGTTGCATCATTCATCCGTCTTCATAACTGTCGACCTGTCCTGCCTGTGTGTGTGTGTGTGTGTGTGTGTGTGTGTGTGTGTGTGTGTGTGTGTGTGTGTGTGTGTGCGTGTGCGTGTGTGTCTGGCATTCAGAGGGTATACGCCTAATTTATGCTCCGTCATATGCCATGTGCACCAAAAAATATCAGATCGACAAGCTCACAACACGTCAAATTCATGCCGCTTTGTGAGCTTGTAGATCGGCTATTTCTGGCACACGTCACTACCGTACCACAAAGCACACACCAGGCTTTAAAGCGCACCCACCCTCTTGCTTTTCTACTGAAGGAGACATCATTACCTTCTCTCGAGCTCTCTCATTCTTTCCCCCTCCCAGTTTCCCAGGCTCTGACTATGCAAATGAATGAAACCCATTAGCGTGCGAGAGACCACACTGCTCACAAAGATGGCAGAGCAACTTTCCGTTTTTGTGCTCCAGTAAATCCGTGCCATTCAAGTGTAATTTTCAGTCCAGTTCCATTGGTTACTGTGACATAATGGGGACCATGTTGCTGCAAAGCAGCCTTGCCTAATGGTTGGGATTTAAGGCTTTCATTTTAACACCAAGTGGGAATCTCTGGCGACCACTCCTAACTACTTAAGTGCTTATTTGCACTGTGGGAGCTATCACAGAAGACCATACATCTCATCTTGATTCATGTACTGTAGCTTTTGGGACAACTTAATCTTTGAAACAGCTGCTACTCCAAGGAAGGGGAAGTATATGCTCATCAGAATGATCACCCAGGCATTTGGTGTTGCCCCAGCTTATCCGTCCGATGGCCGGTGTGAGTTGGATAACAAGGGCAGCGATGAATGCCAGGTGACGATTTGTGTGTCCCATGTCCATAGTCTTATTTATTGTATCACTTAAGCCTGATTCATACTTTGTCGTATGACAGTGGTGAGTGGCGAAAGTGGTGAATTTAATGAAAAGATTAACGATACAAGGAAAAAGGAGGAAAACAAAAAGGTATTCCCACTGGGATTAATTGGGGGATGGGGAGGGGTAGGCTGAGAACACGGCAGGTGCTGCTGGTCTCGCCCTCGTTGGTACGCGACCATTCTGTAAACCATCAAACGTTGTTCTTTACCGCTCTGTGTTTTGGTTCCTTTGCACCCAGATAAAGTCCAGTGTCCTCTCAGCCATGAATAGTTCCACCCCATCTACATAACTGTATTTGACGGACAATTCTGTGCTATGTTTGACATATTGAGTTCCTTCTGCAGTGAGGTCGCTTACGGGGACAGTCTAGCACGTGGTGGCATTTTAGCTTGCACTAATTGATCAGCTGTCATATCAGCCCTTGGGCAGATAACTGTTGTCAGCCCTTAGGCAAATAAAGTATATTTGTAAATGATTGTTTCTTCTTAAGATGATCATGGTGACATTTAACTCCTGGTCAATAGGAGTCCTGTATACCTTTTGAACATTCTAGTCAAGATCACGCTGCCCTTGGAGCAGGTTAAACAGGTCTAGGGCCACTGTAGTAAACAATATGTCCTTGTCCTCTAAAAGGGTGAGACACAAACCCATGGGACTGGTTATTGCTGAAGTGGCACGGGCAAAATACATTATTGACAGTCCCTTGGGTGTGGGGAATGTTTTTACAGTGTTGAGTATTGGCTCTGCTGCCTGCACCTTACTCAGGAAGAGGATTATCTTGATGTTGACTATGTGAGTCACTGACACACAAGTGGATTAGACCGGCAGTGTAGGCCGAAAATGTTCATTTTTCAGCACTCTAGGCTCTCTGTTGTCCCCTCGGAAAGACCACCTACACAAATAAAATCCCTGTGTTAGTATAACTCTGAAGAGTGAGCAAATGAAAGCCATAAGGGTTCATTTGGTTCCATTTGTACACGGTTTGGAGTTAAATATGCACTGTGTAATTTATTGTAATGATTATTTTACAATATAATTAATAGTACATCTGCAGTGGTTGGAGGTGGTCTCCCTGCTCTTCCATTGAGAATATTAGACCCTGTTGTCCGGTAGGACACCAACTGGTTGACAAGTATACTGCCCAAAGCTCATAAGAGCAATATCTCCTCCAGTCAACAATGACCTCTTTGAAGGTTAGGACATAAAAGTTATGGATTGCAGCTTGAAATTATAACACCAAAGATTTTACTGTGTAGAGAAGATGTTTTTTGACAGAAACAGACGGTAACGTAATAAAGTGGCATTCAGACGGATTAAGGCACATAGATAATTTCCTTTCCCTGGGAGTAATAACGTTGCCAGAGACTGAATAATACATGTGTTGGGAAGCAATTAGACAATTTAATAATCTTGTTAGATATGCCACGTAGGTCTTATCGCCCACAATCAAAATAAATACACGGCACTCAGGACTAGCCCCTCCGTCATTGCTATTTACTCTGCCAATATTTACTTTTACGTGGGTAAAATAAAGTGTACTCATGTATTTCCAAAGAGAAAGCTTAAAGGACATGAATCCATACTCCCTAAAATGTTTTTTTTTTTTCAATTGGTGACGTGCATTGTGGAGCATACTTCTGCATATTAGATGTCACTGAACGTGAGGAAGAGGTGATGAGGTAATTTTGGTAAATCTAGTCACTCTTTCTGCTATTCTCCTACAATTCATCCAACTATTAAATGAACAAAAACTCTGTAAGTCTGTCCATAGTCTCTCAAGATAGACTGTTGGCTCACACAGTTGTCAAATGCTTACATTTACTTAAATGCTTAAGAAAATGTTCACTGTAAAGTGGCTGTCACCCCCCCCCCCCCACACACACACACACACACACAAACTTCCATTTTGTTTTTGCAGTTGCGTAAATTTGTCCTACTTAAATTAGTCTAAACATATCTAGTCATCTAGGTTGCTGCTTAGCAGAGATAGACATTTTCAAATATATTTTAAAGATATTTTGAAATAGTGAACGGAAATGACGACAAATGACAACTTCCTTTGTATTGCATTCAGGTGGCGTAGTTAAAGACTATCACATTCAAAGATTTTGGATTAGTTGTCTGGCTTGAGAGACTAGCCTCATCTTCCAACATTTTTGTTGTTTAGTAGCATTTTTTTAAACCCAGACTTTGGGATCTAGTCACGGTCACTGCAGACTTCGAGATCTGAAGTCCTGGTCACATGCAGTCCCATAGCCTGGATGGATGGTGGGTGGAAAGGCTATGCTGGTATGGATTAGTGTAATAATACTGTATTTGTCAAACTCTGTTGGACATTCTTGGGGGTAAAACTTTTTCTTGCTATTTTCTACACCTTTCATACACACCACTACATACTGATACACCCACTACAATACCTTTACTTTACGTCCTTTATTTCACATTCTCTAAGAAAGTAGTTCAGTTGATACACAGTAAAGCCCTCAGTGATAATTTAACTCAGCGAATGCACACATGGATCCGGATCCATTTATACATATTTAAATTGATTCTATGGATTTTACTGTGTAGAATGTAAGGTGCATTCAAATGTGGAACAGTGTGTGATTGTTGTTCAAGGCAAAGAACTGAATGCTATCACCTGAATGATGGAACCACTAAAGATTTGGTATTTATTATTGATGATGATGTTTTGCAGGGCATGGGACACCACACCAGAAGCAATGGAATGGGCAGGAAAATCCAGTGTGAAAAAAATAGTAGGCCTACCTGTAACTTACTATACTAGGTTTCCTGGGTGCACAGTGAAATTTGCAACTCAGAGAGTATAATGTAACCAATGTAATTTAGTGTAACGTAACCAATTGGACACTCAATGTTACCTATTTAGTTACATTTTCACACACTCAGAATTAAATTACTGTAACAGTCATGTTTTGACAGTACAGTAGAGCAGTGGTTCTCAAAGTGGGGCACGGGAACCCCAGGGGTCCTTGAGGGGGTTCCAGGGGGTCCTCAGCAAAACCACATTAACCCTATGTTATACTGTACTTTGTATATTCGAAAATAGCAGATCTAAGAGTTTGCGACGAGCTGTGAACTCGTAGATTGGCTATTTTTGAACAATTAAGAAAAATCTAGAAGAATTTTGGAAATTTCCAACAACACAAATCTTCTCTTAGGGCGCGCTCTCACCGCACTTTTATTTTACCTCTGGGGCAGAATCTGCCAATGCATTGTCAATGTAAATGCGTGGATTCACGCAAGAGCGGATTTTTCCTCTTGTCGCGCAGACCTTGCGTTTATCTGCTCTACACAACTTGTCCATTGGAAGCATAAAACTGCTGGAGGCAGGAGCTGATTTTCTCCCTCTGTCCAATCGGGTGAGTCGAAGGCGGACCGTCCCAAGACTCAGGAAGCACCATGGTGCTCAAGGCAGCAGGCGGTGCGGGCTACGGGGACGGTCCTGAAAGTGAGTGACAGGCGCGTCACTCCCGTTTTTTAGAATCCGCTGACTGCAAAAAACTGTGGCCGCGCACAACCTGCGTTTAACAGCGGCCAGCCAACTTTTAGTGAGAGCGCGCCCTTAAGGAGGATCCCTGGCACATCTTTTGAGATGGCTGGATCTTAAAAAAAAAAAAAAAAAAAAAAACGTGCTTGTGATTATTTTATTAACACATTGAATGCCAATCGCGTAGATCTACGCGAACCTATTTAAAGCCGCAGCGTGCCAGTCGCGTAGATCTACGCGAACCGCCGATTCCCATTGATTTTGCCCCAGGTGCACTTTCCGATTTTTTTTTATCCATTTCCGTTTCCGGTTTCCGGTCGGAAACAGAATTATTCGGGTTCCGGTTTTTTCGATCGTATCCGCTTCCTGTCTGGGATCCTGTTTAAAACTCGATTTTCTCGGTTGTTGTTTTTCTCCTCGCTGATCACTGTTTATGGTTGATCGGCTGTATCTTCAAGATGGCGGCACGGATTTGGAAACTATTTTCGCTGGCCGTTTCTCACGGATCCGCCGTGTGTTTAGAACCAAATGAACGCGCACTTTTAACTTATTTAGCGAGGTCTGTGGCGACATGAAAAAAACAAAAAAACAACAATAAAACGCTGGCACTGGTGAGTACATTATGAGATTAAACTCTGGCATGGAATGTGTTAATCGAAACAATATTCAACTGAATAATCGCTAATAAGATACAGTAATTGATAATTGCAGACATCGTCTTGATTCCACTTCAGTAGTACTGTATAGTCAGACAGTAGTCTCTGTATTGTTGTCAGAGACAGAAGGTGTTGAAATTAGTTAAACATATGTGAGAAGCCTTTGGTGGGCTCAGTATATAAGATGTGGTCAGAACTGACACGCACTAGGAAAGACAGGATGTTCCATTGCATTGTATTGCATTGTAAGTCTTTCTCTTGTTGCAACAATACAAATCATTCATGTTTTAAGACAATGTTTCGAGTCTTTGTTCCTGAGGTTGTGCCACAGATTTCCACGACAACACATCAGCAGCAACGTTTCTGAGACTCAAAGCAATTCATCTAATTTCATGGATTTGACAATTAGGTCCATCAATGTTTTGCCATCCTATTTAATCTCTACTTTGATCCATACTAATCGCCAACTGTACTTGTTATCCAAGGATTCCTTCTTCGGCCCAAAGGGCTTGTGATCGAACAGCATGTTGTGATTCTCTCACTTCAGATAATTCAGAGCAGATGCTTTACCCTAATATTCTCTGGCTTACTTAAATTTCACAATAGAATGGCAAAAGAGATGACTGTACTGTACATGCCTGGGGGGATACACCTGGGTCTTATTTGGATGTTGGCTGCCGCCAAAGCAATATGAAGAGAGTCACACACATAATCAGGAGGACATACTTATACCACGGAGCATAATCATTCAGTGATGTCCTTTGGCATATAATTGCAGATCTACCCCTGGTAACACATGCAATCATCAAACCTGAACACAAAAGGTTATATTTTCTAATTGTATGGCTACCACTTAAGTCTAATAGATGAAGTTCTTGGCATACTTTTAAGTGTCTAGATGACACTGAAATGCCTATACACAGTCCAATTATCAGTGTTAATTTATCCATGTAACTCTGAGAGTGTGCAAATGTAACCAGAATTTTTCATCACAGATGAATAATAAACTTCTCAGGAATAACACAGTAGTAATTTTGCCGTGGGCAATTGAATATTTTTTCTTTTCAAAGGCTATCTGGCATGTGCATCCAGGCATAGTTCCAATGAGGAAAGGTGCACATTTGCACTGAGAGCTCTCCCCTGCTGTGACAGTGACATTATAAGCTGCATTTTAATTAGCAACGAGGCTTTGGCTCACCAGAAATCACAGCAATTAGTGAAAATGGGAGAAAAATAAGACAAAATAACAAAAGAAAAAACCCAAATCATCGTGCACATGGGGTCTGTATGATCAGGATGTATGAATCAGTGAATCATGTAGGACCAGTGTATATGCTTATTGCTTATGCTTAATTTACTACTCCTTGTAGCTTGTAGATCTGCTATTTACATCATATATCACTGAATAAGGCTTTAGTTTACTTTGTTCTACATCACAAGACAAAATAAAAAGGCTGGGTATTCCTGACAGAAGGAAATGGGAATGGGTCGTAACCTGAAAGCGTTTATGGATATGGACATTCAATGGAATGGTGTATATTGAGCTAACTGAAATCCCAGGCAAAATAATGTATTGTGCATAATCATTTTCATAGAGTCCTTAATTTGACTGTATGTCCTGAGGAAGTATTATGCAAAGTAGCCTAGCATGCAACAGTTCTCTTTCTCTTTCTAGTGTAAATGACTCTTCTAATCCTTTTCTGTCATTGTTTGAAAATCATCTTTTTCTAATACTAAAACCAGTGTGACTGACAAATACAAACTGTTTCAGTTTGAAACAAATCTACAGCTATTTAATTCATACTTGGCTGATGCCAGTTAGGAATGGTGCCCGTTGGAAACACTGCCCATTGGAAACGGATGCCCCTCCGGTTAAGCAATACCCGTTGTACTGGTTGTTTATAGATACTGTAGATGTATACCATGTCTATAAAGTATCATTATACTGTAGCTGCCTTAATGGATAATATGTGCTGCATATTAAATCCACATAATCCTACAGAATCAACCAGACTTTGGATGAAAACAGTATTTATTGAGTATATGGAGAGTTTCATTTGCAAATGCTGGTACTATACCAGATGTATTTATGTCTGGAAATTAGCTGGAAACATGTTGCCATTAGCAGATTCCTCCAGTTATTAATTTATCATAGAATTATTTTATATACGTGTTTTTTCATATTTTTTCAACTTTTTCATCCGGGCTTCCATCTATCCTCTGCAGCCTGGAATAGCATAGCCACCCATTATTGTATCCATAAATAATTGACAACAAGTTTGTTTGTTCATTTCAAGCAAGCGAGTTTTGGGGATATTTATTTTGTATCTTATCAAAAAGCTAAGAGACAGAAAAACTAAACACTGTCGACTGCATCCTGTCCTCTGAGGAAATGCTTAATCACAGTGGGCTCAGATGTTTGAACTCAAGCATGACTGTGATCTCCTCTGCTGGTGAACAAAAGCCCTTGGAATTAAGCCATGCGTGACAAATCACCAATGGTACCTAATCACTTTTCATGAGGCTGATGTGGGGAATCTCATACACTGGTTCATATGAAGAGTGTGCTGTTGATTTTTCTAACTCTTTTACTATGCAATAACAATGTACAAACATGTCCAAATGAAAAATCTAAATGAGCACCACACAGCTGAGAACAAACTACCAAGGTTGCCACCAGTATGAATGAATGTTTGTTTAACTGTGAGAGTGTCAAAACAGACCCATACTTAAAACTTGTATTTAAAGTCATACTGTGTTACATTAATTTTAAGAAGTCTTTTTGGCGATGCCTCTGGTGACCTCCCGGCCATTACAACCTTTATCTACATGGAACATAAAATAATGCTGCTGGGTCCTATAGCGCCAGAGGATATTTTGGAACGTAACAACAAGTAATCGGAATTCTATTTATTCATGTTAACCCATTAAAACTGGGAAAGCATCTGTACCATTTTTGATTTTAGATCTAGTTGTACTCTGCAATAATCTAATGTGTACCCAAAGTAAACAGATGGGTAATGGCTGCTGCCACCAGCTTACAACTCACAGACATAAACACATCAATACGTCTTCATTTCAGAGGTCCTGATAAAATTATTAAAATGACTTTCACAATAATACTTTATTTTGGGGGGCAGCAATATTTATAGTCCACCCCTTTTCTCTGTGGATGTATTAATTTCTTTCTACAATTTTTGTATTTCATTAAAATATATATATCTACAGTACCCTATCAAGAAAGACAAATACATCTTTTATTATCAAATTTAGTTCTCACTAATATGTGAATAAAGACTCTCTCTGTCAAAACGTGCAATAATAAAATAAATAAATGTATGCACTCTTTATTAATGCACAACACTTACTGAGGCTTACTGAGTTTGCCACTGAGAAAATCTTGAGTGACAATCAGGGGATAGAGTGCAATATAAAGCTTGTAATCCTGTATCATAGCAGATTTAGACACGGTGTAACCTCAGATGTAGCTTGTTTTTCTCCTTGGCTGTGTCTCTGCGCATGCAAAACAAGCAGTGCTTCAGACAATGCCGTACCTATTCACATGAGAGGCAGAGAGCAGACTTGGCATCTGGATGTGACGGCCGATCCGCTCTCCCTTTCTAATCCACCTTGTGGTTGTGTCTGCTCAGAAACATCTAGGCAACCGAGTGGGCAGCTCTCTATTCTCACCAAGCCTGCCACAGGGCAGAGAAAGGGACTTTAACAGAGTCAATGGCTGCATCAATTAATATAAAACATAATTTCGTTGTTAATCTGTGCAACTATGGTGCTAAACACCAAAAATAGCCTATTTTCGGGGTGCAACATCATCCTAAAATGAAGTAGTATACAAAAAAAAGAAAAAAAAAGAGCAACAACTAACAAAAAACCCAACAACAACTAAAATGCACTTTTGAGTTTTGGTGAGATGGTTGTGTGGTGATGCTGTACCAGCCTTTCATTAATTCTCACATAATACTTGTCTCCTCTGGCTGGCATCACAGAAACTGTTAAATTTGTGGGCGGATGAGGGGCTGAGTCATGGAGAGGGTGGCGTGTATAATTAGCTGCAATGGCTGCACCACTATTATGAAGAGCTTTGTTCTGTAAGAAAGGGTTAGGGTATATCGTATCGTCATGATTACTTCGTCAAATTACTTTTCGACATTCACCCAGCAGATGGCTTGCAAAGGTGGCTTTTCTTTGATGAGTAGCCTACTCAGTGGGAAGCTGTTAGAGGTGTCTTGCTCAGGGACACTTTGACCGGTAGATGGTCGAGCCGAGGTTTGAACCAGCCACCTTCTGATTACCACTTTACCCACACAGCTACAGTTTTTACCAGCTTGCGAGCTGGTCTAAGAAGAGACTGACCACTAGTCAACATGTGTTAGACAGATTCTCGACAGATTCACGACAGATTCTCGTCATGTTTTCGATCATTGGCTGTCCTTTAAGCCAATGGGGATACTTTCCCATACTCTGAACGGGCGGTCTCGTCCTCCCAAGCTATGGCCTAGCAGTGTTGCCAGATTCTGCGACAGAAATAAGCAACAGGTCTAAGCCAAAGGGGAGCCACTAGGCCACTAGCAGTGTTGCCAAATTCTTCGAGACAAATCAGGAACCAGGTCTATGAAAACAAGCCGTGCATATGTCACAGGGAAATTGGCATTCCAGGGAAGTTGAAAAAGGAGACAGGGTTTTTACACGAGGCACTCCGCCTCGCGAGGAGGAGGAGGAGGAGGAGGAGGGGGAGGAGGAGGAGGGGGAGGAGGAGGAGGGGCTTTGAGCCGAGGCGGCGAGAGGAGAAGGAGGAGGAGGAGAAGGCGCGAGGCGGGGCTTTGATGCGAGGCGGACCTGGCTTTTGTTGTTCCCCCCCACATAGCAACCAGGAAGCTACGCTAGGGGAACGCTGAACACGCGTTCACACGCACACGTGATAATAGTTATTGTCCATGACGGAGGCGCGTCGACTTAGCAGAGCTTGAGGCCGAGGAGGCGCGCCCGAGCGCCTCCAGGCGCAAGTGCCCGCGCCGACCGGCCGATGGTCTGTTAGTCGAATCAGCGCCGTCCGATAGGGTGAGAATAGATCTTTTCATGGGTTATTATCCACGTGTGCGTGTGTGTCGTGGATAAACTAAAACAAATGTTAAAAGCCAGAACACAATAAAATTATCTTAACAGTCATGCTTTCAATAAACCAAATTGAAAGCATGAGCGTGCGTCCGCACGCGCGTGCGTGTGTGCGCTTGTGCATGCGTGCGTGCACACGCATGCACGTTCATGTCTATGCACGTCTATGCACGTAGTGTGGCTTGCATTGCCCTCTAGTGTTGGTTCTACAGAATTGCCTGGGGGGGGGGCGGTGAAAACGAGCGCTCCTTTTTCAATTTCCCTGGAATGCCAATTTCCCTGTAACACATACACCACACCCACACACACACACACACACACACACACACACACACACACACACACACACACACACACACACACACACACACACACACACACACACAACATTTGTGTTGTTGTTTTTGAAAATAGCATATCAAGGTATTTCCGAATAGCCGGAAAATTAAATAGGACTGCTCTGGCTTTTGTGAGCACCCCAGACAGTTTTTAAGTTGCTTGATTCAGTATTTAGATCTTTGATATTCATTTTATCAGACACGCCCCCTTCCTATATAAACCTTGTAGCTTATTTTTTCATTAGGGCCCAAACACTGCACAGTAGTGCGAAGCCCTATTGAAACTGCAATGATTATTCTTTGCACAAATGAATCGCGTTTTTGAGGGGCAATTCGTACTCCAAAAGTTACGCAACATTGCACACACATTACCAGTGGCAAAAAATTACGTATATAAAAAAAAATAAGTGGGCGTGGCCTAATGGCTCAATAGCGCCCCCTACAAAACTTTGTGCTTCAAGACGGACAACACGGTTATACCTAAATGTATAAAAATCGGTACACACCTGTATCATGTCCTGACTTACGAAAAAGTCTCTTGGAGCAATGACCAAAACCAAACAGGAAGTCGGCAATTTTTTATTGATAGTGGCGTTTTTGTGCATTTAACACCATTTTCAGGCGTTGTACTTTAACAAACTCCTCCTAGGCGGATTGTCGGATCCGCCTCAAATTCGCTCAGAGTACACAAAAGACGTTAACGATGAAAATGTATCAAAAGCTAGAGTTTTCGTAAAACGGCGTGACCGTGGCAAAGCGTCAAACTTCAACGCCAAACAGGAAGTGAGAATAGCCGATCTACAATTCCTATTGGCTGGCCTTTAAACAGCCATAACTTCGGTTCGCAGCCTGCTACCGAGTACAAATTTGGTATGTGGACTAAGAACACCAATAGGGACGAGCTGTAATTTTTGAAGCTCCACCCCCTCTGTCATCCTATTGGCCGGCCTTTAAACAGCCATAACTTCGGTTCGCAGCATGCTACCGAGTCCAAATTTGGTGTGTGGACTAAGACCACCAATAGGGACCAGCTGTAATTTCTGAAGCTCCGCCCCCTCTGTCTTCCTATTGGCCGGCCTTTAAATAGCCATAACTTCGGTTCGCAGCATGCTACCAAGTCCAAATTTGGTATGTGGACTAAGACCACCTATAGGGACGAGCTGTAATTTCTGAAGCTCCGCCCCCTCTGTCTTCCTATTGGCCGGCCTTTAAACAGCCATAACTTCGGTTCGCAGCATGCTACCGAGTCCAAATTTGGTATGTGGACTAAAACACGCTATTTGTGGAGGATTGATCGTCTAGTCAGTAAGAATACTCTGAAGATTCTTGCAGGGGCCCTCATACAAGGTTATTGTAAAAATATATATATATATATATATATATATATATATATATATATATATATATATATATATATATATATATATATATATATATATATATATATATATATATATATATATGATCATGCATGCACTTCATGGTATCACAACACCTCCAAGGCCTTAAAAACAAGGCTCCAAACGTCCCAAAACAAACTTGTAAGGCTACTTCTTGGCCTCAATCACAAAACCCATCTAACCCCTGCTCATTTTGCTAGGATTGGATGGCTTAGGGTTGAGGACAGAGTACAGCAACTTGCTATGGGCCTGGTCTTCAAGATACACCACAACATTGGGATCCCCCTGTATTTGTCAAAATACTTCCAAAATGTTAAAGAAGTCCATGATCATAACACCAGAGGCAGCTCCACTAATCATGTTCAACCCAGATTTGGCTCAACAAAGGGAATGAACTCGTTCTCATGCTATTCATCAAAAATGTGGAATGCCCTACCAAAAGGAGTAAAGGAGTGTAAAACCCTACTCACTTTCAAAACTGCCCTAAAGATACACCTTCAGGAGGCTGCAATTCTAAAATGGCCCCTGTCCAAGTCTTAACCTACCCCAAGTCCTAATCTACCCCCCTACCCCCCCTTTCTCCTTCTTCTCTTGTACATATTTTTCACTCTTCATACCAGTAACCTGTAAACTGTATGACATTCTGTATAGTAGTGTGTATATCTGTCTGTCTCTTATATGTATCATGATTTGTGTGCATGGGGATCTCATCTTAAACAAGCTTAGTGCTTAAAGGAGGAGTTCACCCCAAAAAATACTCATTGTCTCCGCCAGGCCGAAAGGCATGGCGAGAGAGTATGTTTTACCCTCCGTCCGTCCGTCCGTGTGTCCGTGTGTCCGTCTGTCCGTCTGTCCGTCTGTCACCAGCTAATCTCCGCCACCGTTGGCTTGATCGCAGCGAAACTGTGCACACACACTCCCTGGATGCCAATTCCGAACTTCTGCCCCAAATTTTTCACATGGGCCTTTTATAGCGCCACCAGGAGGCCGATTTGTGCAAAACATATTTTTTGACAGTACTCCTACAGATTTTGTCCAAAAATCTCGCAAATCGGTACACAGTATCTCTATAGTCATTAAACAAAACTTGTCTTTCAGATTTTTCATATTCCATCCTGATTGGCTAAAAATGGCTTCCAAAGTTTGCAGGAGTGCTCCATTTTCAACAAAATGCCTCAAATCATGAACACAGCATGCAAATTCGGTGAAATTTTGCACGCATATTTCCACTATGCCGAGGAAGAAATGCCACTTGAAAATTTTCAAATCAGCCTCATGGTGGCGCTATAACAGGCCGATTCATGTTTGTACCTATAACTGCACCGATCTGTGTAAAACTTTGTATGCGCACTCCCTAGAGGTCAAGGAAAAACCTTTGCCCTGCATTTTTCTCATCTGCCTTTTATAGCGCCACCAGGAGGCCGACTTATGTAAAACACATTTCTTTATATTACTCCTTCCGATTTTATCCAAATTTCAAATCGGTACACATGATCTCCATAGTCATGTTATCAAGACGGATGTGTTTGATTTTTCATATTCCATCCTCATTGGCTAAAATTGACATCTAAAGTTTGCAGTAGTGGCTTGTTTTGAACAAAATTCCGCAAATCATGAACGCACCATCCGATTGCGGTCAAACTTTGCACGCACATTCACACTATGTTGAGGAACAAATGCCACCCTTTTAACATTGGCCTGTTATAGCGCCACCAGCAGGTCTAATTTAGCAACAAAAAAATTTTGCACAAAATGCCTCAAACCATGAATGCATTGTCCGATTGCCGTGCAAGGCCTAAGAACAAATGGTACCCTTTAAACATTGGCCTATTATAGCGCCACCAGGAGGCCACAATAACCTACCTGACCTGGCGGAGACCTGTGCTCCGAGGAGCACTTCTTCTAGTTTTCTATCAATTACACACCCCATGAAGCCTTGATTTCATGGATTTATTTTTGTTTTTGTGGCATTCCTAAGACAATAATTTGATGACCGTGTGTATTTCCGGTAGGAGACACAAATAATCTACTTTGTGTCTCCTACCGGATACATTAGCCGGTAGGAGACGGGAATCAAATTATTAGCTTAGGAATGCGACAAAAACAAAAAATAATCCATGGATTCAAGGCTTCATAGGGTGTGCAATTGATAGAAAATAAGTCATTTTTTGGGTGAACTCCTCCTTTAATGAGACTCCCAGTTTAGTAGACCTTGTATTGTGAATTTGTACTTCCATGTACTGCCATTCTCATGTCTTACTAAATAAAGTACATCAATCAATCAATCAACCACCAATAGGGACGAGCTGTAATTTCTAAAGCTCCGCCCCCTCTGTCTTCGTATTGGCCGGCCTTTAAACAGCTATAACTCCAGATGGCAGCATGCTACCGAGTCCAAAATGTATGGGTTGGGTGGACTACTTTTTTTTTCATATATATATTTTTTTCGTAATTATTTTTTCCGCATTTTTTTTAAAGAAGGCTTTTCCCCTCCAAACTGTTTTTTCCAACAAAAAAAAATCCCAACATTTCTTTCCCCGAAATTTTATTTTTCAAACTTTTTTTTTTATTTTCCTTTTTTAGGTTTCGGATCATTTTACAGGCTGTAATTGCTATGTCGCCTTAAAGGCTTGTATCTTGGACAGAACGTCGAGGGCCCGTTCATCGCTTTTCCAAAAAAAAGTGAAGTGAAAAACGGCCCCCTCACGTATTAGAAGGCCAATATCAGCCACCAGAACCAAGAACAGGTGTTTTCAATTAATCTAACATGGTTAAAATGGAGTTTGAATTTACAATGGGTTTGTATAGGAAGGGCTTTAGGGGCTCCGTAAGGGGGGCGACGGGGCGTGTCTGATAAAATTAATATCAAATATATAAATACTGAATCAAGCAACTTAAAAACTGTCTGGGGTGTTCACAAAAGCCAGCGTAGACGTTAAAATGACCCCAAACATGTTTGAAAGTGAAACATCCCAACAATGTTCCTCATTTTGATGGGGACCCCCTGGAACCACCTCAAGGATCCTTGTGGGTCCCCAGACC
The DNA here is from genome assembly GCF_963280865.1 of Gymnoscopelus braueri. Classification (NCBI taxonomy): domain Eukaryota; kingdom Metazoa; phylum Chordata; class Actinopteri; order Myctophiformes; family Myctophidae; genus Gymnoscopelus; species Gymnoscopelus braueri. The sequence continues at coordinate 20,660,829 of NC_137610.1, read as the reverse complement.
ACACATTGAGAACCAACCATGTGTATCAGATCTTTATAAGTTATGTCATGCTGTAAAGTAATGGCTGATATATTTAATGCAGTGTACAGTCATTATCTTGGACAGGCATATCAGGAACCTGCAGGAGACATAAAGAATCTCTGGGTGACACTGAGGTATCGTGTGGAATATTGGAAGGGTGGAAGTAATGGAACACCAAAGAGGCTTAAAGCTGATTACATTAATGATCTCCCCCACAAAGGTCATTTTACAGTCTGGTTAACTACTGATGATGAAGAGTCAATGACGACATTCATAACTAGAGCTGCTTGTGGTGATGTCTAATGGCCGAGGCAACACTACTCCAGAGAGATTAGTTGTAGGATGAAGAATAGAATATGGGGAACATGTGTCATGACATGACATACAGTAGCCATTAAACACACAAAATTAATGGAAAGGTAATTTATGACTCCTGTCCGTACTGTAGTCATTATGGTCAATGCATGATTATAATTTCTAACCACTCAAACTGGTTCAACATATTTCCATTTAATTTGATAGCTCCTGCAGTGACTGTGCATTATATTAAATTAACCAATGTGATAGATACATTTTATGTATATCACCAAAATGTAAATATTGAGAAGAATATTCGTATTTGCCTTACATTTACAGTCTTAGCTGTGTAATAGCAATACAATGCTGTATTTGAATGTAATTCACCAAAAACATCTCCTGTAGTAAGTATCCATTGATTTGTCCTTAACGTGTGATAAACAGAGTTCTGATTTCGGTAAACAAAAAAGATTAAATTGTTAATAGTTTGATTGTTGAAATGTGTAATTAAGTAAATTAAGAGAAAAGCTGACAGGAGCAAGAGATAACAAAAGTCTTCGGACGCTATAGGATTAACATAGTTAACATCAACACTTTGAAGTCATGGTTCCCAGCTCTATTTCCTACCAGGGAATTGGTTAACCAGTGAATGTGCACCTGTGTAGTTTGACATCAGGACACAGTCCATGCACATTATCTCAGAACGTGTCAGTACTTGTACTGTCACGTGTTAGTACTTGTACTCAGTTTGATGGCCTTTGCCAGTGAGAGCTCTATAAACATAATCCTAATATCTTTTCACTTTCAATAATTGATGCTCTTCCAAAGTCTTTGCACACATGCCATCACAAAGAGAGAGGCTGTACAGCTATTTCACTTCACACTGAGAAGTAAAGCTACAGCTATCAATTATTTTCGAAGCGGTTATTTTATCGTACATTTTTATGATTAATCTAATAATCGAGAAACATGTTTTTTCTATCTATCAATGAATCAATTAACCACATTAGTATTAAATCGATTTGTTCGATTAGCTGTTGCACCCTTACTGAGAAGTGAAGTACAATGAAGTACAATGAAGTACAATGTGACACTTTTATGGAGTAAGTCAATTTTTTTGATTTCATCTTGTATTTTGCAGCAGACCTCTCAGCATATACAGCAGAAATTATTACTGACCTTTCTGTGTGACCTTTCTGTTTTTCACGTGTGTATATACTATTTACGCACTCAGTCAGTAGCATAGCCGATGATTAATTTGAGACAGTTTGTAGACGGGTATGCAACACAAACGAACAATTGAGTTCACTAGAAGTTCGGCCCCGCCCGCGCCCACGTAGCGCCCGCGCCCACGTAGCGCCCGCGCCCACATAGCACCCACTTGGCAGCGCGTATCAGTGGCGTAGCGTCATGAGGGCCAGTGGGGCCATGGCTCGGTCAGTAAAGACCCATGTGGCATAGAGGGGCGGATTTTAAATCTCCAGAGAAAACATCTGTGGGCTACCGTTGGTTCAGCAATCTGTGCGCCCGCCCTGCACCCCTCCTCCTCCCCTAATGTGCAGTATTGAGAGCCCTGACGTCAACATTTGGAGCGATGGCCACTGCACTCTGGTTGGTTGGGGTACAGCTAGGGCCCAGGGCGAACCCACTTAAAGCCTGCATGGGCAAACCCAGTTAGGACCCGCCTCGGTCCCACATAGAATTGCCTAGGTGGGGCCCACCTAAGGCCCAGGTAGAACACACGTATGTCCCACAAGGGCATCCCAGTTGGGACTCAAGTGGATCCCGCAGACATTGCCGACATGGGGTCCATATGGTTTAGCCCACCTTGAAACCATATGGGAACTATGTTGGCGTGCTGGCTGGAATGCAAACGCTGCGTCATACCTGTAGTGTGTAGTTTGATGTTGTGTGTGTAACAGACATACCTGCAGTGTGTAGATCAATGTCCATATGAAAGTCAATGTCCAGCAGTGTCTTTTGTTTCTCCAGCAGAGTTTCTAGTGTCTCTATCTCTCTCTGGAAGAGGTTGCACATGAACTCTGCAGCCGCACTGAGGCGCTCCAACACAAACACTCTGACATTAAGCTGCTTCACACAACAAACATCAGCACCACGCTGCTGTTTGTCCAAAAGACACAATATCTCCTCTCCCACCGACGTCATGTGTTCATTTATCGACAGCCATACAGACTCCACTTGACCAGGGCCGTGTTAATGTCAGAATGGGCCCTAGGCAAAGGCCAATTTTCAGACCCCTCCCCCCCCGTGCATGTGCGCGCGCGCGAAAATTTGCGGTTTTATACCGGGTTTATTGCTTCTTTGGGTGTTTTTGTTACATTAATTTGGTTAATTTGGTTAATTCTGTACTGTAGTTTGTCTTTCAGTATTGTCTTTCAAAAAAAATAAATATATATATATATTTTTTTCTTTTTTTTTGTTTTCATTTGTGCATTTTTGCCCCCCCCCCCGACAGGACATAGGCATTTGCCTACATTACCTGTGCATAAAAACGTCCCTGCACTTGACACATTTTACCTTGTTTATCCAGCTCTCACTGACTCTCCCCTAATGCAGTGGTTCTCAACCTGTGGGTGGGGACCCCCCACATGATTTTGGGGGGGGTCCCCAGGTGATAGTGAAGTGACAATTTAAGGACATTTAAGACCTTTTTAATACAAAAAAAAAAAAAAACGAAAGTAAAGGAAAAGACCATTACTGCAGCAAAAGTAGTCAACAAACTATACTATAAAACATTGGCCAAATTGTCAAATAATATAAGAAAGAGGCAAACATTTTGAAAATAGCCGATCTACAAGCTTACAACGCCTCGCAACGTGAGGCGTTGTGAGCTTGTAGATCTGCTATTTTCACAATATTGACTTGTGGAACGGAGTCAAACAAAATGGGGGGGTCCCCAGTTCAAATATGATTATTTTGGGGGGGGGGGGGGGGGGGGCGGCCTGAAAAGGTTGAGAACCACTGCCCTAATCGGATCGAAATTATCTGAAATTACTACATTACCATAATGCAGCCTAAGCGCTTTTGGGCTTATTTGGGCGCGCTTTTGTGCTCGTTTGCATAGACCACGGCAGCGCTTGTTTCTTGCCCGTTTCACGGATGAGGCAACGTCAAAGAAGGTGCCAGCGTCAAAGAGGTGCTCGCTTTGGCTGTAGAAACGGACCACCCGGAAGTAAATCCGAAGTAAATTGCGAGCTGAAATATATGTAACACCGTATGATTTTTAGATTGTAGAAGTGGAGACACATGTGAAGGTGGAAAAGAAAGTAGAAGTACTTATATACTTTTGCATGAGCGATTTTTGTAGCAAGTTGGGAGGGAATTGGACCACTGCTTTGGCCGTGAGTAGTACCTAAAGTTTTGGGTCCAGGGAGGGTACACCTCTCTGATTGGTGTGGCAAGATTAGTGACTTGATGGTTTCAAATGAAATTTAAATGATGTGCTTAGATAAAATTCTGTTATGATACCATGTAAAGTATCATTGTCCCTCATTGACTAAATAGTCATATTACAGTCAAATAGTTATATTACCTTAGATAAGAGATACAACTTATTCAGGTAGATTCAGTAAATAAACAGTAAATATTTTTCCTTTAATGTGTAGTTTACTTTTCAAAATACTAACAACAACAACCTGTTTACACTTGCAGGGCGTGTGTGCATGCGTGCGTGCGTGCGTGCGTGCGTGCGTGCTTGCGTGCGTGCGTGCGTGTGTGCGTGCGTGTGTGCGTGTGGTTGTTAGAGGGTTTCAACAACTTGGGATACCCAAAAAGGAGGCAAAAAGGCTGTCAAAGTACTGTGCTGTCTCTGCCATAATTGATAGCCGCCACATATGGCGGGGACGCTGTTACTTAGAGTACTGAGTAATATGCTTATTGTATATTTTGTGAATGTAACCTTAACTGTACCTTTAATATTTTGTGTCATTGTATGCTCTCTTTTATGTGGACAAATAATAATGGAATAAATTGTTAAAATGTGTGTGTGAGTGTGTGCGTGTGTGTGCGTGCGTGCGTGCGTGTGTGTGTGCGTGCGTGTGTGCGTGCGTGTGTGCGTGCGTGTTTATTACACTCCATCTACAGTATCAGTCATGGAGGCTGCATGAAAAACTGAAGGAAATGCTATTGATGCATGATTCAGAGAAACAAGCCACTCACCATTATGCCAACAATCACTGTTCCATACTGTACATGTCTGCCTGCTTTAACTGATTGCACAGGCAGCTCTGTTACGATACTGCCATGTCTCTAATTTCACATCTTGCTCTTTGTGTTTTATGACCAAAACATAATAAATATGTGTATGTGTATAATCCTACTCTGTATGGATGTACAGATGTGCTATATTTGTGATTGGTTTGTTTATCATAGTAAGAAAACATGACTTTTGCTAATGAACAGTCTACGTGAAAAAATATTTTGGAGCTTAAACTTATGACTATGGCCAGAAATATAGTGCGAACTTTGTCCAGTTCTCAGTATGAAATGGAGAAGCGTCTGGCTGCAGACCTATTCCACGAGACGAGCTCAACACGGACGAGGTGGTGACGTCACGTTCCAGCAGAAGAGGTCCTGCATAATTGTGTTTTAACCACTGGGGGCAGTACCGTTGAGTTCTTCTGCTTCTCCAAACAAAGAAGAAGGAGACTTGGACAAAAAAAAAGAAAAAGAAATGTATATGCAATTAAAATTGAATGAAGAAATGTGTAAACAGAGCGGTGTAACATTGCAACTTTGCAATTACATTTATGTAGAAAACCTAAAACGAAAAGAATAAGTACAGTGGTCCCAATTTGCCAAATAAACAAACAATAATTTATTTGTGAATAAAATGTAATTTAATATAACAGATTTTTCGAAAACGTGGGAGCCATGTTTTGTACCACCAGGTCCACGCGGTGCTTTGGCCGCGGCCTGCAACTTCACTTAACGCCCGCCGAGGGGTGCTTAAGAGTGGGTCCACGGGACCACCTGGAGAGCCGGGTGTCCCCCGGAGGCGTGGGTCCCCCGGACTGGAGCGAGTACCCTGCTTCGAGGCTCCCTGGGCCGGGTCGAAGCCTCCCCGGGGGTCCCTGGGGGTCCCTGGCCGGAGAGGCCCGAGCCGACCGGCCGAGTGGCCAGGGTCGAGCCTCTGGAGCCGGGGACCCCCGGGGGTCCCCGGACTGGAGCGAGTACCCACCTTCGGGGCTCCCTGGGCCGGGTCGAGGCCTCCCCGGGGGTCCCTGGGGGTCCCCGGCCGTGGGTCTGGAAAAAGGACAAAGTCCTGCGGTCGAAAAAGAGCAGATCCACAAGCCTGGATAGGCCTGTGGTGGCCGCGGGGCGCAATACCGCCGGTGTCCACAAGGCGGCGCCGTCCCCGGTCCCTGGTCCCCATCGGGGGTCCATGGACCACCTCCTACCCAGGGACGGTGGCTCCCGGGGCGGGTAGAGCGGGCGAGTGTGCACCCGGCACTGTGCCGTGAGGCACTGGGCTCCCTGGCCCTTACCCTGTGTGAAGGGGAGAGCCAGGGAGAAGGGCCGACTGGTGCCATCTCGTAGGTAGGGACCATGCCCAGGACAGAGGCACCTTCCTGGGGCAGCGATGGGCCACGGACCGCCTAAAATCCTGGTTCTCAAAAAAAAAAACGAAAATGTTTCTAAGTCCAGAGCTCCCAGGAAGCTCTGGGCTCAAGGCCTCTCCCCTGCTTGAAATTTCGCATGGGGGGAGAGTGGCCACTTGTACCATCGGGTAGGTAGGGACCATGCCCAGGAAGAGGCACCTTCCTGGGGTAGCGATGGGGCGGCAAAGACCCCCAAAATCATGGTTCTCAAAAAAAAAACGAAAATGTTTCTAAGTGTCTGCGTGGGCTCCAGAGGTCCCCGGGGACCCCCTGGAGGACCCCCAGCCGAAAATCTCAACTTTTTTAGGCTTGTCGATCTGCTCTTTTTCGGGCCAAAACGGCCGGTACCGACCGGGCCGTGGGTCGCCCGGGGCCGGCGGAGGGCTCGTTGGATCCGGGCCGGGGCTGCGCACTCGTCGGTGCCCCCCCCGGGTCCCATGGATGCCGCCCGGGGTAACTGCGGCTGAAAAACGCTCCGGAGAGCCCAGGAGCCCAAAAGAAAAGAAACACCCCTTTAATACATTTCCGTTTCCGAAAAAGAAAAGAAACACCCCTTTAATACATTTCCGTTTCCGTTTTCTGGACGAGGTCCACGAAAGGAGGTTTCCATCAGTGGAGGTCCCGCCCCCCGGTCACGTGCTCATTTTGCGCTTCAGTCTGCAGCCAGACCCTATTGATGAAATGTGAAGATTGCTTTCTGTTAGCTTCAGTTTAACAGCCATTCTGCAGCACCAGAGAAAGCTGCTGGCAAACAGACACTTGATCTCTGCCCGCTTTCAGTATAAATAAAAAAATCTATCTTAAAATATTACACTTGTCTTTGGAAGAGGGAAAAAAGTAGGTCGAGTAAACAGAACCGATCATGCCAAAAAAATCTTATGAGTGAGTGCAGACCATCCATAAATGTAGCACTGTAAATAGACATCATGGTGACTCTTACAGTATGTTCTGCAGTTCTACACTAAAGCTTCAAGCTGTAGTAGTATGCCATTCATTTTCAACAAAGTAACACTTTTGGAAGGCAAATGTTAGTTTTTAATATCACTGAACATAAGTTGTTGTTGTGTTCTATTCTCTTCTGGCTGAAAGTGTCACAGTCTTGTGAGTTGCTTAATTGTAAGTCAGTCATCAATGATTAGTTTATTCTTTAATGGCTGTGAGTTTCATATTCCCATGAAATGACATGGGCCTGGGGATTAAGTTATCTGCTGGTCAAAACAGGATGTTTGCCTCCATCATGTCTCTCCCTACCCACTGGTTTTAGTACAATTAGTGTTTCATTAACATTTAGAAAGGTCAGTAATGGGAGAGTTCATGCATGCTTCCCCTGATACATTGCCCCCTGATACAAGACCTGACATAATATTTAATTCTTAAAGTTTTACCTTTTGCAAAGAGTGGCACATTTTGGATTTTAATCATGCTGCCAATTCCATACAATTAATTTTAGATTATGAACTAATGAACATGGAATGTGATATGTCCTTATTTTCTTGTGTCAGCATTTTGCATTTGAAGTCTTTCACATTTTAGTTTTTAACTCTCTCTCTCTCTCTCTCTCTCTCTCTCTCTCTCTCTCTCTCTCTCTATTTATGTACTGTGTGTGTGTGTGTGTGTGTGTGTGTGTGTGTGTGTGTGTGTGTGTGTGTGTGTGTGTGTGTGTGTGTGTGTGTGTGTGTGTGTGTGTGTGTGCGCGTGCGCGTGTGCGTGTGCGTGTGCGTGTGCGCGTGTGCGTGTGTCTGTGTGTGTGTGTGTGAAAGAAAAACCTATACACAATTGTGCTTCTCTTACTTGAGAGGTGCCAGCTGTAAAGACAACATTTATCTATAATTATTTCAGTTCGGGTTCTATTTCCAGTTAAGCCAGCCATGATGAGATCTGAGGATCTGAAATGAATTCACCCTGAAAAGAGAAGTTTGCAATTTCTGTTGAAAATGCCCTTTTGACTGTGTGTCAAAACACATCACTTGTGATATGTCTTTCTTTGTGTTGCTCAGATTGATGGTGTGCTGAAGCTATGGCGAGTCACGGGAGAAATGAATCATGAAAAACAACAGCTACCACTGTGCCTTGAGTCCAGATGTGTAGCTACTGAGCAAGCCTCGGTTATGTACACTCTACCGTGGAATCGAAAAGTATAGAATAGCACCTGCAATATCGTATTTGTCCTATCTATAATTGCTCTTTTTTTCCCCTTTTAAGTAGCAATACCAATGCACAAAGTAGAAATCCACATGTCATCCACATATCTTTCCAGTGCATAGTGCAGAACTTTTTGGGGGGAAAGATTTTTAAGCTCTGGCTCCAAAAATGTTCAAATCTTTTCAGTTGAAACGATATTCCCATTTAAATCAATGGAAGACCTGTCAAACCAGCACTCAGTTTTCCAAGTCTGGGGGGGGGGGGTCGAATGATTAATGTATAGTTTGTAATAATAATCTAAAGCTGCAAATAACTTGTACTAAAATCTGCAACTGGAGCCAGGTGCGAGTCCTCTGCGTGCCTTTGGGCTTGGGTGCTCAGCTGATAAGGTTAACTCAATAGAGACACACAGGGACTACAAATTTCACGCCCACTTTTGAGACAGCGCCGCTACTCGAGGTCCGTTAGAACGATGAACTGCAGCTGCCAATGCATTCCCTATGAGAGGATATGAAAGTTAGCCTACTTTTAAAATTATCCTGCATTAAGTGAAGACGATATTGATTTAAATAAAAATATGTTTCCAAATGTATGGAGTGTCTTTGTCAACATATCTTCTTGTTTTCTTAATAGTTGATGTGTTTCACATTTAATTTGCCACTTTAACGAGTTACCCATAATGTTAACACAGCAGAGGGTAGACAGCAGACAGACAAGTTGTCGCATTTCAGTGACATCACTGTCTTTACGAACGCCGAGCGCCGACCAGTGGCGTACCCACTGTAGAGGCAGGAGAGGCGGTCGCCTGCCCAACTAAGATCTCGCCTCCCCTAAAAAAAAAAAAAAATAACCCGAAAATGTGTCATTGCGTGCTTAATGTCCTCAAAGTCACACATCCAACAAGCTTAGAACTGAGCAGATTGGACCTTTTGTTCCAGAGATAATGACCAAAACCTATTGAAAACGGCCACTTTCGCCAGTTTTCTGGGTATTGAAAACCTCAAGGGATGCGTCCGTGACGTATATACCATGCGACCACTTAAACTCTGGATCTCCGATGCTAGCGGTTTTGACATACTGATGGAGTATATTATTGTATATTGTGGGTAGTATATCGAGATGAAAGATATGGGACATTAAAAAGGACAAATTAAACAAATGGGACAGATTATTAGAACACAAAAGAAATCGCTACAGCCTCAGTAGTTAACCAGTGAAATGACGGTATTTTACAATGCCTCATTGAGAGCTGTAGTTCATCGTTCTAACGGACCCCGAGTGTCAAAAGTGGGCGTGGATTTGTAGGCCTTCCGCTTCCGGCCGTGTGTCTCTATTGGATGAAATCCACCGGGGTGAAAGGAAGCGGAACTTCAAAATAAGGGTTTGCAAGACACTGTCAATCAGTTACCATTTTCTTTATTTTTAAAACTTTCAGAACATGTTTAAAACTTGTACTAAAGCTTTCAAATAATTCCAGTGGAGTAAAAAGTACAATGTTTGTCTCTTGTATGTAGTAGAGTAGAAAGTATTGGAAAAATTGAAATACTCAAGTAAAGTAAAAGTACGTAATAATTGTACAGCACTTGATTACATTTACTTAGTTACTTTCCACCATTGTGTATATTACACAAGTCTTCTGGTGACATCTAAATTCAATGTTGTAGCTAAAACTGGGTGGAAACAATGAGAGATGTAAAAAAAACAACAACTGCGGAACCAATGCAACAAAGAAATCAGGATTGGTTTCCAAATCAGTAGGTGCAGGTTTGTTAGTGGAGGATCTCGCCACTGTTCTAGCATCTACATTGAATTTATGGGTGCCACCATACAAATACCGTTAGGTGGTAGATCTCCAATTGTCTGGCATGCGAGACTGAACCAACCAACTAAACAAACAAAGATTGTAGTACAGCACTGGTTCTCAACGTGGGGCCAGAGACCCAACACATTCTCACTCTCACGGTCCTTTCAAAGAGCGCGTATGCGTGGCGCATTTGTTTAGATCCAATTGATATCAATGATACCGGCTACACCAGGCGCGCGGATACGAGAGTCCCGCATACGCAGGCTTTAAAATAGGACTGGATCTAAAAGTGCGCGTGTGCGTATATGTGCGTGTGTGCGAAAATTCTCTGGTGTAGATCGGCCGCCAAGCCGTACTATAGACACGTCTGACCAAGCGGCAAGTGGCTTAAGCCACGAGAGGCACCGCCGAGCGAGCCTCAGGCGTGTGAGTCGCCGTGCTGAACGTTACGATTATCTCATGCGCCCCTTTCAAAACATCTTTTCAAATGGGATTCCATGGCCAAATAAATATCAATTTGGGGGTGCATGACATGAAGCTGTTTAAGGACCACTGAGTTACAGCACATAACCAGCAGTCAGTGCATTAGGGAAAAGCACTTCCCGGATGACAAGCAGTGTTTGTTGACTTCCTGGTTTGAACATGCCCAGCCCAGTGCTCAGGTCTGTGGCCCTGTACAGAATGTCACAGCTTGATGCTATGCTTCCTCTGCAGTCTGCCGCCTTAATCATTCATATACCTGCGTGACACTTGTCACTGACACAGCAGAGTTTACATGCACACACACATGCACCACGCACGTTTGGGGAATTGATCATTGAGAACCTTTTTTTTCTGTAATTGTTTCTATCTATCTATCTATCTATCTATCTATCTATCTATCTATCTATCTATCTATCTATCTATCTATCTATCTATCTATCTATCTATAATGAAATGCCCCAAATAGGGACTCCAAGCGATAAATATGTTAGAATAG
>NC_137610.1:20557465-20647465 GCF_963280865.1 Gymnoscopelus braueri | reverse complement strand
AATATTGCCTGGCTGATGTTCGCTACTCTAGGTGTAAAAATGTGTCTTGTAGATTCGTCTGGACCCACAGAATCCAGGAAAAGAAGTTTGTGAGATTTACTGTTCAAACACCTTAGGAAAAAATGTGACGTCTGTTATTAATGTGCCATTTGGCATCAGGCCAATTCTTATCATCCTATCTGCCAAGTTTGGGAACTGTAGCTGTTTCTGAGGCACAGATATCTAACGCAGTGGTGGTCCAGGGACCCCGAGAGGTCCCTGAGGTGGTTGTAGGAGGTCACAATAAAAATGTGTTTATATAGCATCAAAATCAGTTTAGCCACTTTGAGCTTGTACAGTACTGTACAAGCTCGTTTGTAAAAAACCTTTTAAAAAAACAATATAAACACATAATGGCACATTCGACGGCTCCCTTGTAACAACCTACACCCACATCCGCAACATAATTGTCATTTTCGACCCTATCCTTTCATTCCTCCCCCACATGAACCACATCATCAAAACAGCCTTCTTCAACCTTGGGAACATTGCCCATCTCCGGCCCTCCCTGAAATCCTCTGCAGCCGAAACACTCATCCACCCCTTGAGTACATCCCGGTTAGACTACTGCAACAGCGTCCTCCATGGCATCACCTCAAAAGCCCTCAATAAACTCCAATATGTTTAAAACTCAGCTGCCGCCTGCTCACCAGTACCCACACTCCAGAGACCATATCACACCAGTACTCCACAACATCCACTGGCTCCCTTTACGTATGTAAACACGTTTTTTGTCTTTGTGAATATGAAAGAACATAATAGGGAAAGTTCCGTTCCTGATGGAGTGATGATGGAATTGTATTTGAAATTTGTATTTGAAACTAATGCTCTCGAAAATAAGAAAGAATAAGAAGAAAACTTAGATAAGAAGAAGTGCATACAGTCTTGGTGACCAGAGGTTGTGGCTGCGTTTCAGAGCCCGCAGGGCATGCATGCATAATTCACATACTGTATCTTTCCAGCTCTCTGAACCAACACACTGAATTACTGAACATGTTCTTCATTTCTTTTCTCCCTCTCTCCCTCTCTGTCTCTACTTCTCACTCTTTCATACACAGAGACACACGCGCACACAAGCACACAAGCACGCACGCATGCGCACGCATGCGCACGCATGCGCACACACACACACACAGACTGTCAGAAATTTACATTTTGGTTAAGTGATTTTTTTTTAAGTTATAGTTCTATATTATGATAGTAATCATTGCTATAGAGTGTCTGTTCAGGTGTCTCCCCCTTGCTCCAGGACTTTAGTAAACAGAAATTGAATTTTCAGGTCGGAATACCAATCTTATCCAATCCAAACCCCGCAAAGATCACGTATCAGCTTAAATTTGATTGTGTTCCAGTTCCAGGTTTGTCTGCTCAATTTTCTTTTGTTTCAGCACTTCCTATTTCACGTATTTATAGAGTACAGAAGTCCTGACGTCACTCGTCCATCCCCTGGTTCGTAAAGTAATTTCGCTATGGAGAATAACATTGGGTCATCTTAGAATCGTCTCATATAAGGATTGTGGTCCAAAAATAAACAAACTGTCTCGGCAATATTGTCAGGGAGGTGGCTCTGTATCGTTTATGATAGTCAGTCACTCATATTTGAAACAGTCTGTTTCTGGCGAAAATTTAACTAATTCGTCGGAAGTAACATTAGCGTTTTCTCACCGTCAGTTGATGGTTCATATCCATAAGAGTAAAACCGCCGGGGTCATTTGTTTATTTTTGGAACACAGTTCTTATTTGACACGATATTAAACACGTCTATGGGAATTCAGAACGGGGGGGGGGGGGGGGGGGGGCAACCGCGACCCAGGTAGGATGTGTAAATTACATCAGACTTCGGTGCTCTATTGTGTATCCTGTTTGAGTTCTCTCTCCTGATTGGATAAAATTGTTAGTCCACACTCAAAATGTGTTTATTCTTGTGGAGACGGGGAGAACCCTGTTATTGAACAAACACTCTATAAAATGATTGCTTTCGGACACACACACACACACACACACACACACACACACACACACACACACACACACACACACACACACACACACACACACACACACACACACACACACACAGGTACATATAAGTTGCTTATGCTGCCACACACCGGTGCTGCCGGCAAAGCTTTGCCTTAGGCTCTACCACGCCAGCCTCCAGATTTGTAGTTCAGAGTCTTGTATGGCTCAAAAGCTCACAACGCGTCATGTTGTGAGGTGTCCAGAGCTTTTAGATCTGCTATATTTGTTGAATGTTCACCCCGGTATAGGGACGTTAGGGTTCATGTGGTTATAGGTCGACTTATTCCTTGTAAATGTCACTAGCTACTTGATTTAACGACAGCTAGTAGTAGACTGGCAACAAGTGACAGTTTTTCAGTGAGCTGCAGTGCAAGCACGCACACATGCATGAAAACTCATACAACCGCTTTGACAATACATGACAGACAATGTTTCACTCAAATACTGTACATGCTTACTGATGTCTTGAACAACTGTTAGGCTATTAGTTACTCATGAACCACTGCCTGGTGGTTAGAACAAGGACAACATCACATCTGACCCCCTGACCCTCAGCACCTGCCCCCAGGGATGCGTGCTGAGCCCTCTCCTTTATTCCCTGTACACTCATGACTGCATAGCCACATACAGCTCCTATGTGCTGACGACACGACAGTGATAGGCCAGATCGCCAACAATGATGAGTCTGCCTGCAGAGATGAGGTCAGATCACTGGCACTCTGGTGCAAGGAGAAAAACTTTGCCCTCAACGTCAACAAGACCAAGGAGCTGATCGTGGACTTCAGGCAGCCGAGGAGAGAGCATGTGCTCATCTTCATCAATGGCGTTGTAGTGGAAAGGTTCAATGAGTTCATGTTCCTTGGACTACACATCGAGGAGGAGCTCAAGTGGGGCACACACACACACCACAGATGTGAGGAAAAAAAGCTCTGCAGCAACTATACTGTTTTGTCGCCTGAAGAAGTTCAGAGTGGGCCCCCACATCCTCAGGCTGTACTACCACTCCATTGAAAGCATTCTGTCAGGCTGTGTCACTGCCTGGTATGGAAACTGCACCGCCTGCGAACAGAAGGACCTACAGCGGGGTGGTGTGGTCGGAAGAGTGCATAATGGGAGGGGATTTTACCTTCCTCTGCTGTACGAGAAGCTTAAGTGTATAATCAAAGCTTACCGCATCATCAAGGACATGCACCACCCCAGCCACAAACTGTTCACACCCCTACTACGACCAGGCACGGAGGCCTACCGTAGTATCAAGGACAAGACCACCAGATGTCTGAGCAGCTTCCACCCGGCTACCATCAAACTGCTGAACAAGGCCTGATCACCAGGGTGGCCAGTCAACTGGAACACTTTACTTGAAACTAACAGTTTTTCCTCCCTTCATGGGAATATGTTCCCTTTCTTTGAGCGGACTGTAATTTCCCTGTGGACCTGCCATGTGGATTTCGTTTTTACCTGTGAAGTGTCTGCCCTATGTTTTGTTTTGTTTGTACCTTATGTCTAATCATGCACATACCTGGGCTGTGCGACACCAGTGTGCAACTGCTAATAATTGTTTTAAGGTTAGATTTAATAATGTTTATCTTCTCTCAAATATGGTAATACTGTGTGTGTGTGTGTGTGTGTGTGTGTGTGTGTGTGTGTGTGTGTGTGTGTGCGTGTCTGCGTTTGTGCTTGCCTGTGTGTGCGTGCGTGTGTGGCAAGCATTCAAAATCGATAAGTCCAAATGCCAGCAGATCTCATATAATTAGAGGGAAACGTAGGGAAGGAAAGTGTTGGGTTTTTTATCTGATTCTTGCAGTGTTTCACCATTCTCCTCCCTCTCGACTCGCAAAACGTATTCTCACTTCCCGTATAGTCCTGTGCAGATTGATCTAGAAATTGGATTAGGACTCAAGTATGCATCTGAAGGAACCCCTCAGAGCCCATCTGAGCTGCCTCTCCCCTTACATCTTTTGTGTGGCTACAGTATCTAGTGAGCACTAGCTGAGCGCAGACACATCAATAAATTGCTGTGAGCAACTTTTTATTAGTAATAACTGAAACAAGGAGCACAATTATTATTTTTGTATAACCTTAAAAAAAGAAGAAAGAAGATCACCTTTAGAAATTTGACAAACAAATATCCATGACATATGCACAACATGCACACATGAATTTGAAATACCTTTCCTATACATGTCTTTAACGGAGAGAAGCCGCCAATTCCCTGTTTTAACAAATGTCCTTATTTTATTATCTATTCTGCTTTTTCTTTGCCTTTTTTGACCCTATTGGCAATAGCATAATTGGAATGAATATGCCGGTTTTATAAGTGAGATAAAATGAATATAATACAGAGTAACCACATAACTTAGCAAAGGTGGCCCTTGACAAGTCAGTGTAATTGCCTGATCCCCCTATGTGGAATTCTGCAGTACAGAGAACTACCCAGTTGATTACAGTCTTAAGAAAAAAGTGTCCCTGGTTTAACTCCCAGCTGAGGATTACTCTGCTCTCGCTTTACTTTCTCCCCTCCACTGTACTGTCCAATGAAACCAATAAGCATTTCTTTTTTTTTTGTAAAGCCTGAAAAATAACTGGAAACATATACTGTATGGGGTTCCATATTGTAACCCAATCGCCAGAGAATTATTATTATCATCATTTTTTGCATTGTACGTTTCAAGGCTGGTGCACTGACAGCAGCAGGCTTGAGCTCTGAGAGGTGTGCCCTAGTGAGAGTGAGTGGCTGCACCGAGTGGTGCAAAGCCCGCCGCTGCCAACTCAGCGCTATTCAAGTTGCATACCGATCGGAAGAGAATCTTAAACAATCAGCTCTCAGTTACTTCAAAATTCAACAATCTAGGATTGAGACAACATGGTCCACATCTGCAATGTTTGTTTGGGTTAAAACACATCCACATTATACATATCTTGTGATTTGCAGAAACATACATCTATAGCTCTCTCTTTCTGCTTGACTCATTCTCTGCCACTTTCACAAAAAAAAAATTCTTGCAATGCGATGTGTTGTGAGCTTGTAGAACGGCTATTATCACTATTTATGACAAAATATACAGATGCATGAATGCTGCATGGTTGAGCGGAAGCGTTTATAGACGGACGGACGGACGGACGGACGGACGGACGGACGGACGGACGGACGGATGAAACGGGCGGACGGACACACAGAGTTAGAGGTATATAGAGGGAAAATTGCTCTTCTCTTTCATGATTGTGATGAGTTTCTTGTTGTCCATATTCCAGTCAATACATAGCGTGCAGACAAGCCAGCATGAGGCCTTTGACACTACAAGGAAGCTCTTTATCTTCAAAGATCACCATGGTAACATGATCCTCTGGCCCATTTACACGAGTTTCATACCATGCTACTATTGAATTTGACACTGGCATCAAAACAGATGATCTCTTTATCACAATATAATCATTGCTGTCCGGCAGGAACCAGCTAACTCAATTTTCACGCTTTTGCATTTTTCCCCCCATAAATCAGTGCTATTGAACACCCTTTATGTCTGTGTGTTGGTAAAAAAAATATTGAACCAATGAAAAGTATTAAAAAGTGCTTCTGACAAAACCAGCTAACTCCATTGGATCCTCAAACTGTCTGCTAAACCAGCTAACTCCAGCAAAGGGGGGTGGAGTTAGCTGGTTTTGCTGACTCCAGGCTCCACCCCCTTTTGACCTCCAACCTCATTGTGAGCTTGGAGGTCCATTCAGCTGTTCTTATCAATGATGAACAAAACCTCCTAACTCCATTTTTGTTTTGTTTTTTTCTTTTACTGAAAACATTTTGGAGTTAGCTGGTTCCTGCCGGACAGCAACTGTGCTCGTCATTCTCTCTCATAGACTGGGAAATGACGTTTTTATATGTCCGTTTTCTTGTTTCTCAAAATGTGGTCGTAGCTGCTGCTTAGCACTTTTAACTGGTAAACGGTGCATTTATATACAGCACCTTTAAAGCGCTTTACAATGTGCATTACATGCACCCATTTACACACACATTCTCTCACCATGAAGGCACCAATCTGCTCGTCGGGAGCAGTTAGGGTTTCAGGGTCTTGCTCAAGGACACTTCGACTCGCAGCCTGGAGGAGTCAATAATCAAACCGGAAACATTATGATTCAAAGACTGAGGCTGTTCTACCTCATGATGCACTACTGCCATTTATGGAGTGTACTGAGTGTGTCTCTGCAGTGTTCACAACTGTTTGTTTATGTATTTGTGTTTCATTTTTGTGCACACCTTTTTTTATATAGCTCATTGTCTGCCAACAATGTGCTGAGAGTGATATCTGTTTATGTGATTATGGTTTGGTGGGGTTGTATCCCAATATTATTAATTTCCAATTTGTCATCTTTAGGCTGTGGTATGCTTTAAAACAACATCTCACTTTCATGATGTTCTACATCTCTTATTGGCAACTCTCATCTCATGCTCCTATCATCCTTCCATTCCCAAAATCAAATGTGTGTGTGCGTGCGTGTGTGTGTATGTGTGTGTGTGTGTGTGTGTGTGTGTGTGTGTGTGTGTGTGTGTGTGTGTGTGTGTGCGTGTGCGTGTGCGTGTGCGTGTGTGTGTGCGTGCGTGTGTTTCAGTTACACATCTTTCAATTTTATTCTCTATCATAAAATACTTGATCGTTTTATTAACATTATTTTTAATTGGATGGTCCTGGATGGTCCTGGTTGCCATGGATACACAGGTTTGTGTTCTATGTCATTACATCATAATTATTTGTATTTTTGCTAATTGGCTTATTAATTTAAAAGCAGTACTCACAATATTTGAGAAACAATACATACTAGCTAGGCAACAATGTTAGCCTTGAAACTATTGGTGTGTAATGAGTTATGATTTATCTTCCATTTACATATGGATGGTTTGGCAAATCCAAATGCTTTCTTATAGAATACAAGCAAAATAGAAAACTGCAATATATGATTAGAATATTTTGATATTAGTGCTATAGGGCCATTAATTCTTATTGAAAACATTGTCTTAATAAACCAAAACAGAAAGCATATGAATTTGTGAGATTTTCAGATGCATTCATCACACTTTAATTTCCCATTATAATAAAGCCCGTAAAGTAAATGCGCTTCATGTGACAACCAGGTTTCCAGCTGTGCATGGATTATTCTCTCTTTCTCTTTCACATCACTGACCCTGATTTCTGTCTGACAACAAAATACTGTCTTACAAACACAAAATAAGGGCACAGAGAACACCGATGGGCTTACTCTGTGGATTCGGATGTTGTCCCTGAGGTCCTGAGGATTCACAATGTTCATCTGTAAATGTAGCTCTGGTAGATTGCCAATTTGCAGTGTTTTTATTTATTTATGTATTCATTTATTTGTATAGGTGGGGTGGGTGTCCCAAGAAAAACTGACTCTATGCCCTATTAAAAAAAAGTGTTGATTTTATCATACATGGCTCCCAAAAAAAAGGCCAACTTTATACAGTATCTCAGATAAATGTAAAAGATAGATTGGGGGAGGTATCTTTTCTGAATTCTGACGCAAATTGTAGGGTCTGCTGGGTTTAGGATCAAGGAACTGCCCACGCTACCTGTTGAACTGTTTTTTTTTATAACACTGCTTATATAAGAAGTGTGCAGTCATCCTCCAGCATACAGTGTGGTGATTGATGCAGCAAAGTAGGCAGCAAGGGAATCGTGATTTAACCAAACACCCCAAGCTTCTTTTTAGGGTGTAAATTTTTCCACCAAACTAAGCCTGATTCTTGGCCTTGTTTAAAGGACCATTTGCCGGAGTGTGTGATCAATACCACTTTAGTATGATAGAGCTGGGCAAAGCGTGGTAAGAGGGTTAAAACAGCCAGTCTCTTGATATACTGCAAAGTAGTGGGAGGGGTGAGAATTGTAAAGCAGCAAGGGATGATTCATGACATACATACTGCTGATGTCTTTTTTTCTTTTTTCTTTTTTAAAGATGGGAGTGGGAGATATATTCATACCAGGTGAATTATTTACTGAGTCAGTCTGCGCTGTACAACGTCAGCCTATCTGAGGGACTCACGATCAGCGAACTACCGTATGTTCTCAGGACTCAGCACTTCTTGGTACCATTACAGCATGAGGGAATACATGAAGTTAGGGAATTTCTTTTAACCTTTATTTAAGCAGTATAATTAACATAATATGTATTGTACAGCAGAGACCTGACCTAGAAAGCAGCATTAATGACTGACGTAAAGGTTTTAGATATAGAACATACACCAATGTATGTACTGTACATATATATAAATATATATATATATATATATATATATATATATATATATATATATATATATATATATATATATATATATATATATATATATATATATATATATATATATATATATATATATATATATATATATATATATATATATATATATATATATACTGTATATACACACACACAGTTTATGAATATTTAAGACTTAGGTGTCCCAGCACGATCAGGGTTCAAACCTGTGAATAGCTATTGGATAAACGAAGCATAGAATTCCACCAACTCAGCCTTATTTTAGCATGACAACCTAAACAAGAATAACAAGGATACCACAGGGTGTTTTGTTGTCCTGTTGTGTGCCTTCCTTTTTATTTGGTTACAAGCTGCACAACACCAAAGCTGTATAGCGGGCAGATTAACCGTCCCTGTAACTAAAAACAACCCCACGGGGTAGTTCGAGTTTAGGCTTAGAGATATGATTCACAATTGGCCTCATACCAGACAATTGTAGAACTCTGGGTCAGGTGTCTGCCAAAGTCTGGGACCCTGCAGGCCAGAGGGGGCGGAGAACAAGAGGCTCCAGAAGCTTAACCACAAACACTATCTACTGTATGTGTGTGTGGGTGTGTGTCTTTGCCCTTCAAAAAGAGCAGCGTCTGCAAATGTCCTTCAGATGTTGCTTGGATGTCTTTATGAAAGAGAGTTGGCAGAACAAAGCAAGCCCTATGTCTTTAACGTTTTCTTTTTAGTTGTTGTTGGAGAAACTGAGAGATTGATTAAGGTTTTCAATAAAAAAGGGCACATGGGGTCACATAACTTGAGAGTGGACCTAATGTTTTTGCTACTTAAATTGTATTACTTTTTTCTATTTCATTTTGCAGTTCTCTTTGTGAAGCCTCTGGTCTGGTTCCGTCCCGGTAGCACCCTCCTTGTAATCAGCATGAAATATTGTGGTGCTGTTCTCCGATTGGCCGAGCAGAGCAGCACTCCCAGTTGTCACTTCTCATTGTGTGTGAGCGAACGTTGATGCCTTCAGACAGGAGATGATTTGATTGGAATAACATTGCTGAGCACCAAGCACCCACAAAATGTCTAACTCATTAGGGGACCAGTGAATTGTTGTCGAGAGTTTGTGTCAATGTACGGTTTTGTTTTGATTGTTTGTCTGTTTGTATGTTTTATTTATTTAGGGTGGGTAAATCAGAGTCCAAAATTCACTCAAGTCGTGGGATGGATGGATGGATGGATGGATGGATGGATGGATCTGTAAATCCGTTTTTTTGAGGGGCAGAATTCACAAACTGTCAACTGTATGAAATAAACAAATCATACAAGTTCTATGTAAATAGCTCAACACAACTAATATTATGAGTGGTTTCTCCAAATTCATCACAAAATGCCACTTTTAATGACCATTGCAGTGTCAGAATTATTCAAACCCATCATGATAAGTGTCTTTAATAATTCGTAGAGCACCCTTTTGACCTTCTGCAACCGTGACGCATTGCCAGGAACCAGCTTCTTGCAGCATTCCTGTGGCATTTTAGCCCATTCATCATGTGTAGTGGCCACCAGCTCAGTAATATTCCTTCCTTAAATTCCATTGAGATTTTCTACGGGGTACAAGTCAGGAGACACTGTAGAATCTTCCAGGATTTCCTCCGAAACCAAGCCTCCATGCCAACTCCAACACGTACACCACTACTGATCCAAAATCACAAAAAGGTCCGCTCCAAAATGCTCAAAAGTTTATAAATAAGTCACAGCATGTTTGGAACTCTATTCTCTGGCGTGATGAAACAAAACTGCAACGTTTCGGGCCTAAGGATTAGTGGTATGTTTGGAGGAGGAACAATGAAGCGTTATACTGAAAAGAACACCTTGTCTACAGTGAAGCATGGGGGTGACACAGTGATGCTCTGGGGCTGCTTTGCATCCTCTGGTACTGGAAAGCTGGATTCAATCAAAATTCAAGTATCAGGAAATCCTAGGAGAAAACTTCATGTCGTCTGTGAGGAAGCTGAAGCCTGGGTGTCATTGGATCTCCCAACAGGACAATAATCCCAAGCATTCCTCAAAGTCCACTAAGGCTTGGTTTCAGAGGAAGTCCAGAAAGGTTCTGGACTGGCTGTAAGAGTCTCCTGAATTTAACCCCATAGAAACTTTCTGGTGGTATTTAAAGAAGGTGGTTGCGGCACAACTGTAGATAGACAGACAAACAGACGGAAATGAAATGAATGTGTTACGGCAGCATGATAAAGTAAATGTAAACAAGGCGATACAAAAACAAAACAATACTCAACAATACACAAAACACCTTCACAAGCATACACTCCGAACCACACATAACCACACACATTGACACAATCACACATGAGCAAGCCAACACAGAACCACATGTATGCATGTGTACAGTATATATATATATATATATATATATATATATATATATATATATATATACACACACATATATACACATATATACACATATATATATATACACATACAGTGAGCAAATTATAGAAAAGTTAGGTGTCAAATGACAGGCTACACCCTCTGCATCCTATATTTGTCGAGAATTACTCAAACATTATTATTAATATTATTATTATATCCATTTGAGGGAAACAGAAGGTATACAGAGGGAAGGATGTTCCCTCTCACGTTACATACATTACTCTCAGAGTTACATGAACACAGATGATTGTACTATGCATATAGTCTTCATACAGAAGAACACAGGGAACTTGTTGAACGAACGCTGTGAAAAGAATCTTTCTTCAAAGGGCAACTACCCCATGACTTTGATTAATCAGCCTCATTGGAAAGCTGTCATATGTTCTTTATTTTCTCCCGCACAGTGTGCAAACCGAGCAGATGGTATCTGGGGGTAACATGCTCTCATTAGGAGGTCCAGAATCTGCATATCTGAGACGGGAATGGAGCGAAAGGGGGGCGGGTGGGGGCAAAATCCTCTGAGTTTTGGCACGGATCAGCCCTCTGACCTTCTGTCCGGTCTGCTGGTCGACAGGCAACAGTGAAAAGATGGAGGAGAGAAGAGGAACTGACAGCCTCCCCGGAGCAGAGCGCTCCACATTTGAGTTGGTCTCATCAGTAATCACTCTCATGCTACTTTCACCTTTTACAGCAGAGGAAATCAATGAACAGGAATACTGCCCGCACAAATACAGAGGTTGGGCCTCTGATTTGATTAGATTCAAAAGTGCCCTTAGCATTACCCTTTTAGTACAGTGTTCTTGCGTGCATGCACGCGTGCGTGCGTGTGCACATTCCAGTGCATGGGGGCACAGTAGTACTATATGTGTGTTTTGGATACTTCTCAACCATTGAGGATGTGTTGGCCTTTCGTCTACTTAACGCTATGGCAGCTAAATGGCATTGCCCATACGCGGACTGACACTATAGACTGTCAGCGCCTATCACTGTCTCATTCAAATTCTTAGCATCCCTTCTAGCACATTTAACCTGCTCCATTTGACAGCAGTTCATCCATCCATCCATCAATCCATCCATTTATATCACACTTTATTGGGTGCAAGCAGAAAAGTCGGTGCGTTATCATCTTTCCAGGAGTTTGGTTATTGCACTGACAACACGCCGCTAACACGATCAGCATGTTCAACTTTCAGTGCCCAGCATTGACCAGGTTGTGTGGGTGATTTAGTCTGTCTGTCTGTCTGTCTGTCTGTCTGTCTGTCTGTCTGTCTGTCTGTCTGTCTGTCTGTCTGTCTGTCTGTCTGTCTGTCTGCCTGCCTGCCTGCCTGCCTGCCTGCCTGCCTCTCTCTCTGATCAAGCTCTGGTCTGATGTCAGTCACACACACACACACACACACACAATCTCCCTTCCCCTCTCTCTGTCTCTCTGTCTCTCTGTCTCTCTGTCTCTCTGTCTCTCTGTCTCTCTGTCTCTCTCTCTCTCTCTCTTTCTCTCTCTCCCTCTCTCTCTCGCTGATCGAGCTGTGGTCTGACGTAACACAGATGTCGGGCATGTCCATATTTGGAGTCCGGACACACAGGAACACGCACACACACACACACACACACACACACACACACACACACACACACACACACACACACACACACACACACACACACACACACACACACACACACACACACACACACACACACACAAAACGCCACAGACAACTTTATATATAAGATAGTTGATGCTCCAGCTCCTCAAACTTTTTTCATTGATCTAATTTTGGCATTTTTTTCTGGTCTGGTCAAAACTCTCTGTGTTGACCTAGAATCTTTATTTTCTGAGCATGATCTCCACTCATTGGATCACTGGAGCGTTTCTGCTCCACTTCCTTTTATCTGTCTCCCTTGTCAATCAATAACACCCCACTACCAAGGTTAGTTCTGTACTATCCTCTCTGGTTCCAGCAGAGGGGGAGTCATGAGTTGAAGGTGTTTGCTTGGTTGGTCAGGTATCCATGCTCCCATGAGCCCTGAGTCTCAGAGGGAAACCAAAAGACCATACCCACACTGCATGCTGCCCGGCTAATATCTCACACTCAAATCTACACCGTACTCAATCACGTTAAACCAGGCATCCCCAATTTTGGGCATATTTTCCAAAAATTGCAATGGCAAATCTACAAGCTCACAATGCCTCAGAGCTTGTAGATCAGCTGTTTCCACCGTGCAACGCCATCATACGACGAAGTATAAATAAAATAGGGCTTAAAGTGGTTATAAACATCACCATGACATAGAATAAAGACACAGCTGTGAGTAAAGGAAGTGTTCTACAAAAAAAAAGATTTAGCACTCTCAGGTTGCAAAGTAAACAATCTGGCAACCCATTCGATAAAAAATATAATAATTGAAGTATGTGTCTGGAGAGCTTACAAAGTAAATAAAGTCATCTGTCCTCCCTCCCCTCCAGCAGCCAGTATGCCCCCTAGTCCCTGTGCGTTCCCAATCCCATTGTCTGGAGAGGAGTGATGTGGCTTCATGCCCCAGGGCCTGCCAAGGGGACGGTGGCCTTGTGGGGTCTGAATCATCCTCTGCCTCACAGAGCAGCCTCAGCAACACAGCCACAAAGCCCAGGCTCACTCAGGGGGAAAGCCTGCAAGTGAGCAGCTCTGGCCCAGGCCCAGACAGCTTGGTGCTGGCCACGGGAGAACATTCCCGTAGGACCATCTCTGGACCAACTGTGGAGGTGAAGATGATTGTTTTTTATCTCTGCAGCAGCCGCCACTGTATTGTAAATAATTTACATAGCAATAGGGAGACAAGGGGGGCAGAACAACAGGTATTGGAGCCAGGACATGGCTCCAATACCAAGAGACTGGCGAGTCTCATTGCCAGGTCTTTTTCTGAGAAAATCGTCAGTGAAAAGATCAGGGAAAGAGGAAGTGCCATAACAGATTGCAAAGCTACAGTATATTGCATTAAACCACTGATTCATGCATAGGTACAAAATCCATTAATTTACTCGATACACCACAGGAGAAGATTGGAGCCCTACTGTGGTCCAGCACTGACACCCCCTGAGCCACATAATGATCACTGATGGTGCATCGGCCTTAGTGTTAATAGACACAATTGTTCAACTATAGTCCCCTTATGCTCTCTAGTTTAAAAATGAATGCATGCATGGAATGAATGGAACAGAACGGAACACATGGAGTTGTGTGGTAACAAAATAAGGTTGTAACACACACACACACACACACACACACACACACACACACACACACACACACACACACACACCACACACCCACACACACACACACACACACACACACACCACACACACACACACACACACACACACACACTGACACATGCTTCACGGATTGGCAGAGTGCCCCATCACGTTTGTGCCACTTAGCCAATATAAGTCCTTGATTGGCTGAGTTTTGCAAAACTGTCAACATGTGCAATGGAGAAGAAAGTAGGCAAAACTCCATAATATGGAATCATTGGCAGTGAAGTTGGGATGGAGCAGAAGGACAGCATCATTATCAAATTCAAGGTGGGTGAGAAAAGAAGGTACAGTATGAAGTAAGAGAGAGGAGGTCATCATAACAAGGTTAAGAGTGGGAAACATGCAAGAGTGCATTAAATAAAACATTGCATTTGATGGGCAAACACTCTACAGGTTTATGTGATATTTGCCAGGAGGAGGAGTCTGTTGAATATGCTGTTATGAACTGTAGTCGCTACCAAAGGGAAAGAGATTGATAGCATGGTGGACGAGCTGAGGGAGATGGGAGATGAAGAGCTGGAATATGCTATATGAACTGTTGCTACCAAATAGTGGATGAGCTAAGGGAGGTGTCAGTTGAAGAGGTGACTTTTATTAACATATTTAGTGCAGCAGAGGATAAAGGGAGAAGTATAATTTTAGATTTAATTTTGTGAGATATTGTAAGTAGGGGCACTCAGATAAACATAAAGGGGTGGTAAATGCCTTCCACCATAAAACCTAGAAAGAAACAAAATTACGAGAGCTGTTAGTCGAAGGTGAAGAAAGAGAAAGTGGTGGCACGAAGCAAAGCGTGATGCGCGTGGAGCTGACAACGGGTACAACGAGTACATCAAATAACAGGGTATTGCACAACGGGTGGGGCATGTATTCCTGATACGAATGGCCTAGAGTAGACAAAAACTACATTTGTTTAGGTGAGCAGCCATGCAGCTTCTGCCCTGATTGCATACCCTGATGGCTCTGATGTACACTTATGGGGTTTGTGAACTTTTTGTCCATGCCTTTTAGAGTCGTACCCTCCATGGATAGCTCAAGGAAGAATTTTGAAAAAAAAGGCTTGTTTTAATGGGAACGTTTTATCCTCAAGTAATTTGATGAAATGGCTCTCGCTTGCCAAGACGACTCAATCAGTAGATCCTGTGACAAGCAGGAGGGGAAGGTACATGAATTGTAAAGTTATATTTAATACTTGCATCTTGCAGCTGAGGTAAGGAGCAGAGTGGAATTGGAAAAGATGCTGAATTTATATTCAAAGTCAAGAAAACCCAACAGATGCCAATGAGACATTCAATTTTGTATAAAGCTTTAGAAGTTAGCCAAAGTGATTTTAGCAACGATGTACAACCCAACCAAGGTCAGTGAGAAGAAAATTATTGTATAACAGCCTATGGTTTTGTGTAATAAATCTTTGATGAATAAATGTACTAACATACTGTATTGGAGTATGCCGTCATATCCTCTTTAAGGATGTTCTTGGTCAAGGTGTTGACATGCATTTTAATACCCCAATCATAATATCCAAGGCTACATGAATAAATACAATATCAGTGGGAACAGTAAATGCTGGGTGCAGGGATAAAAAGGAGAAACAAAACAGCTAACACAATGAGATGTTTAAATATTTGGGTCTGTATAGTCAGATTAAACACAACCCTACAGCCTATACAGTATACGTTATCATACAACGAATACAGTAACATGGCGTCAGAAGTTTTTGATGATATCAGGGATCCCCGTATCTCCATGTTTAGTCGATCTCTGACAACAAGAACAACAAGTACAATGGGTATTGCATAAATGGTTAGGGCAGGCAGGCATTCCCAACTTCCATCATTCCTGAGTGGCCACTGGCCAGTGCCCGATAATTAGCCGATTGATTACAAAATGAAATCAATGTTATTAGTGCTGTGGTAATGGGTGCTGCACTGGGTATATGGGTACAGCGAGTTCAGCCTACAACAGGTATTGCATAACCGGGTGCGGCACATGCATTCCCAACTTGCATCGTTCCCAATTTACATCCATTCCTGTGCGGTCCCCTGTCCACCGGCCTAGTTTTTTCCGCCTAAACACGCCCAAAACAGGATGCCGGCTTGAAAGTGGTTATGTAAGCAATAGTGTTGCTCACGTACTACAATTTGTACACACTCTGAGTTAAATTAATACTCAGGATTTTACAGTGTGACAACCTTGAACGGAACTCTGCCAGCTCAGCTCAGCCTGTAGAGAGGAGGAATAATCCAGCAGATACCTACAGTAGGCACCGGTATAGATAGGGAGGGTGTCTCCAAGGGATCAGCTACCTCCCCTTTAATCGCATAAGCATCCAATACTTACTCGCTTAAAATTACTCAGGTTCTGTGGGTACTATACTGCACGGGTTCTCAAAGTGGGGTCCTTGAGGGGTTTCCAGGGGGTCCCCAGCTAAATTAGTTAATATGGCATCAAAACCCTATATACATCGGCTATTTGAAAATAGATTTGAAAATAGCCGATTTACAAACTTACAAAGCGTCGTGATGCAAACCGTTGAGAGCTGGTTCAAAATATCAAAATATATTTAAAAAATATATATTTATATGGGGTTTCCTGGCACAAAATATTTTCAGATGGGGTCCCCAGCCAAATACATACACAACTGCTTGGCTTTCCATGAAAAAGAAAAAAAAAATCTCACAGCCCATAATCCAGGAATTCAAGCCTGGCTCTGCTGATTCTATGCAAGTAATGACATTTATTTATTTATTTATTTGTTTATTCATTTATTTTGGCGACAGGGAGCTTTTGCTGACCACATCCTGCTTAGTTATTATTAATTTAATTCCTTGTCAAATCATTGCTGGTTCACTGTGGTGTTTTGACAGGAGCCTTATTTGGAGCGTGACAAGTTTAATTTAAATAGATATGGCACAGCAATGCAAAAAGAAAAAAAGAAAAAAAGAAGAAAAGTGCCCCAATTCCACCGTCTGCACAGATGTAATCGCTTGGTGTCACAGACATACAAATGTGTTTGTGCTGCACTTTTTCCTCCGTCAAGCAGCAACACGCACCATGGTGTGGTTTGTACACATGTGGCAGTTCCGATTCGACGAAATGATAGCATTTTGTGCTAATGTGGCTGCCATGGCCAATTTCTGTCACGTTCAGCGATGGAGAACAACAGGCCTGTCTAGGGTTCCATTACTCCTGTGATATTACACATTTGCCAGCTGTAATGGGATGCACTGGTAGCTGCTCACAGCGTGATCCAGCCCTGCACAGCAGGGGGTCTTTGAATCCCAGCCTGGCCAAAGGCTTATGCTGACCCGTGTGGAACTTGTGTGATTTACCAAGGACCCTTGGGTTTACAACAAAGGCTCGCGCACTACAGGGAATGGAAAAGTGGTTGAAACTGACAGGCGTAGGCGTCATTTCAGAAAAAGAAATTAGTGCGGCAAAAAAGTTACAACTTAAGCCCTCTTTGGAAAATAGCAAAAAGACGCTCGGATGGCGCAGTGGTAAAGTCCCTGCCCACCACCACGGAGGTTGTGGGTTCGAATCCACCGTGGTGCATACGGCTTTGTCGGGCGTCTGTGCAAATGCAATTGGTCCGTGTTCGGGGGAGGTTGATTCGTCTGCATGTATTCTTCCGGGCTGGCGGCACCTGTCAGCAGGGAGTGTTGGGTGGGAGGAGTAGCTGCAACGAGGGCTCTACGTCCCCCTGGTGAGGGCTCCTCACTGGCAGGTGAGTCAGTAGGATACAACAGCAGTGACAACACAGACATTTGTGTGGGGAGGAATCAATTGGCATAATGACTAACTTGGGGAGAAAAAGGGGGGTAAAAAGCAATGCTCACACAATGTGGCACACTGTGAGCTTGTAGATCTGCTATTTTTGAAAATGAATAAAAAGGGGAAAGCATGACATGCCCACAATAGGGACATTAATGAATGTATGGTTGCAGACAAGAAAACATGTGTCTATAATGTGATGTGTGTGCCACATGTCACGTGCAGAAAATAACTTAATATGAGGTTAAATGCTAATGCTAGGGGTTGGCAATTGCCATCCCCTGGGACCCCAAATGACACCCCGATCCCCAGACCCGTAAACTGTACATCAAGGGACAGTATGGTGATTTATTTATTTATAAAGTTACTTTCTTCCTTGGCCTATCGGTGATGCGCACAAGACATTTTACTCACAGATGCTCTTCTAGACAGCTATAGACCCTGATTAAGCCATGACATAAAAACCTATGGAATACACCGTGCAGTTGGTGCCTTACTACCAAGGTTAATTACGTTTGGAAACAAAATCCACTTATTTGGCACCAGACAAATCTAAGCAGTGTATTGTGTTTCTAGACACCTGGGGGAATGCATAATGATGGGCTCTGAACCCAGTCCAGGAATAATGTATCCAGTAGTGTTTCATGGATAATTACTCCCTGTGTGTAAGAGCCTTGGCCTGTGTGGCTTCCTTCCTGCTCCCTACTGACCACTTTACAATTATTACAATTACAGTAAATGCACAAGTGTGTGACCTCTGGCCACTGAAACACAGTTGATTTCAGTACTAGTCTAATCCAGTGGTTCTTAAACATTTTCATGTCAAGACCCCCCAGATTGTATTTGGCCATGGACCGACATCTGAAAAGACCAGTGGTGGAAAGTAACTAAGTACATTTACTTAAGTACTGTACGTAAGTGCAATGTTGAGGTACTTTTACTTTACTGGAGTATTTCCAATTGTCTATACTTTTACTTCTTTCTACTCCACTACATCTCAGAGGCAAATATTGTACTTGTACTCCACTACAATGATTTGAAAACTTCAGTAATTTGGCAACTTTTGTACTTTTACTCAAGTAAATTTTTAATTCTGGACTTTTACTTGAATAGTATTTCTATATTGCAGTATTGGTACTTTTACTTAAGTAAAGAATTCGAGTACTTTTTCCACCACTGGAAAAGATGTTGTGCCATTTTCACAATATTACTATTTTAAAGCATCTGATGTATAGGGTTAAAGTGTTTAAACAGATTTCCCCCCGGGTTTCCCCTGGACCCGACTTTGAGAACTACCGGTCTAACCATATCACATTCCAACATGATTTTGCCAATCTGCATACTAAATTAAAAACAATTCCTAATACATTTTAGATGTCTATTTTCTTGAGAAAAATGTTAATTCCCCTATAGCCTAATTTGCAATGGTGTTAATGTGTTAAGGTGTCGGATATGATACCTAGTTAACATATTTGAAGTAACAGAATGTGATGCAGAAATAATTTAGGGGGATTTGAAGCACAAATAAATACATTAAAACATGAATAATAAATTACGTTTTTAACAGCTAGAGTTTGTACATTTTCTACTTTAGATTTATGTCAGCACTATACAGCAATATCTGTTTGTTTTTCATGTAGCATCTTTAAAAATGCCAAAATAAATTACATTATCGATCAAGAAAGAGATAGTTTTCCTCAAAGGCGTTTGAGGACATACTGCCTGTTTTTGTACCATTTTGCCATTCAATTAAACAAAGTATGATAAAGCAAACTTAAGTTTACACTGTTTGACACTTGCATTTCACTTATATTTAGTGATTTTAGATTTATGCAGACATGAACATTGGTTTACAATGACCTTTGCCAAATGTACCACAAAAGTGTTTATTCAGATTGAACCATGGGGGGGGGAAAGTACAACCACATGAAAATTAAGTACACGCACAAGACCTCATTTATGTGCAATTTGTTCTTCAGCTGCTGTAAACGGAAATTGAATCTACAATAATACTAGCTGTCAAGATACAATAATCCTGATCACAGTGGGAAGGATGCTGGGATATATCAGACCTGTCACTGACTTCCCTCAGGAAAGTCCCCGTAGCGAGGAATCCCAGAGTGGAGAGTACTTGGACAGGTACAGATATGGCATGGTTACAGCACACCCTCCTCTCCAAAACAGGGGCCAAATCGACACACACAACTTTCTTGGGAAATAAAAAGTAAATTCTAAGCTAACCACAAACTGTACAACTAAAAGGCGTTTCCCCTTTCCTGTCACTGAAAACTTGTTATCTTTGAAACACACAGTTGACGTCTTCCAATAATGCAAGAACAGCCACGGTTGAGTTAATGTTTGCAAATGTATAGCATCTCTCATCATGTATTTAATTGGAAACACATTGAGTTTACTTTGGAGATTAATTGGCTTAATTCCTCATGCCTGTAACTGATATAATGCCAGTCAACTTGCTCATAAAGGGAGTGCATATAGTTCGCTGCAGTTAGGAGGATACACACTCCTGTGCCTACACACAATATAATCAGCAGGAAATAATTTTACCTCTAGTCTAACAGATACAGTGATACGATCATTTCCACATAAAAACTTTTTTTGAATCTAAATGAGGCCACCAACGGCAGTAATTAATTGTCTATAGAGTGCTTCGGAATTTACAGTATTTTGTGATGACAAAAAGGCGTGGAGCTTTATTATAGCTTTGATTTGATCATGTTTTCAAATACAAACTGTCCTGGCCAGGAAATAAAGTAGCATGTAAAAGTTGACTCTTTTATTTAAAGGTAAAAAAAAAAGGTTAAAAGGTTAATAAAAGGTATTTCATACACAAATAAAACTATACAAAAATCTACTGGGAAGGTTGGATTGAGAAATGAGTACTAGTTGTACTGCAGTACTAGCTCCGTGATCAAACCAGACCCTTTTGTGTCTCCTTTTGGAAGGCGCTGACTGACTACAGTACATCACGAAATTGCACAACAGCTATCAAAAATATAAACGGCTTAAACCGCACATTGTGCTCCTAAACATGCTCATAAATCTTTTAAAGAGTGGTTCACTATGCACCATGCCAACGTAACCATGTCAACACATCGGCATCACTGAAGATTTCCGTTAGTTTTATATGATTTGTAGCTTTATCACGATTCATGTCATCATCATCATCCATCACCTGGACGGTTGAGCAGTGTAATTTTCCCGACGTTAAGCTGTGTGTGTGTGTGTGTGTGTGTGTGTGTGTGTGTGTGTGTGTGTGTGTGTGTGTGTGTGTGTGTGTGTGTGTGTGTGTGTGTGTGTGTGTGTGTGTGTGTGTGTGTGTGTGTGTGTGTGTGTGTGAGGCAACACACAGCCAGAGCCTGCATTAAGTCAGTACAGTTTTGAGGTTGTGGAAAGGGATAAAAAAAAATCCCCCCCCAACCCGCTCTGGGTATGTGGAATCATTGTTGCCAGTCCCTCAGCAGCAATGTTTCACCATAGTGTTATTATGGTATTCATATTCATTTTATTAATGCTGATTATCATGTAAGTGTGGGTTAGATTACGTTGCCTTCTATAGTATGAATGGGAGCGTGTCTGAGTCTATGGCGAATAGCAACGGGTGCTAAGCTAGCATTGGACAATCGCTATTGTGGGGGTGGGGCTTAGTGAACGGTCTATTGTGACCTTGACCACTGACCTCTTCAAGGCAGACTACTGGTCATTCCCACTCAATTCAATGAAATGTTTTTGGCCTTGATTGTGACCTTGACCTTTGACATTTTCTGCCCAAAATGTATTAACCCATTTAGACCTGAGGCCAATTCTAAAAACGCCTTCTAAATCCTGACCTAAGTTTTCTGAAAAACTTCAAATATTTATTCAAAAATTACAAAAACATTTTGTTGCTGAGTATATACTGTACATTGCAACAGGAACCTCAAAAGGGTTTCTCGTCCTGAAAGGTATAGTTACAAAAAGGGGTTGCCGCCCAAAATGGGTTAATCTATTCGGGGCTGAAACCCCTCTACACACACTAAAAAACAGACAGGACACATTACAATACCCTGGCTGCCACACATTGTTGCATGCAGGTTAAAAAGCACATCCAGATATAGTTAAAGAGGATAAAGAACAGAGACAGATTCTGACTGATCCAAATAGTTTCTTGCTGTTATGCAAGGACACAGATAGCTTAATAACTATTTAAAATACTGAAAAAAGGCCACATGAACCCTAGCCTCCATATTCATGTCATAATATGTTGGTACTGGGCTGCTCACTAAGGTCTAATGTGAGCCGTATGCATGCCTGCCTCTACTGGCTTACGGTTGATAATAGGTTGTCTTCTAATACACTTGTGCTATTCAAGTCAGTCATGAGCAGTAAAATTCCTGTTTTTATACATAAACAGATTGTTTATAGTAATACTGTGCATGATCATTACACTAGAGGTTCCAGTAATGGGCAGCTTGAATTACCTGGTCCAAAAAACAACGCTTTAAGGAGATCTTTTATTTATAGATCATTGACTCTTTGGAATAACCTGCTGCCTCAAAACCTCTGCTGCATTTACAGTAAATTAACTTTTAAAAATTAAAATAATCTTCAATTGTATTTAACACTATAAAGTATTTTTGTTTTGTTTTTAGTTTTTTTTTGTTTCTTTGCTCACATGTAATTTTAGCTTCATTGTGTGTTGAGTACTGACATTTAATAATTGTGTATTTGCAACTGAAATAATTGTTTTTGTATGTTTTTTGTGTGGACCCCAGGAAGACTAGCTGGTTGCTATGGCACCAGCTAATGGGGATCCTTTATAAAATCAAATAATAGATAATAGAGCAAAAATAGGCAAACATTAGGCAAAAATAGCAGATCCAAAAGTTCTAAAAGCTCAACCCGTCGCAATGCAATGTGTTGTGTGCTTGTAGATCGGCTATATTCAGCAAAGTGTAGAGTGAAAAAAGGAGAGAACCAACTTTAGACCCCTGGGGACTGTGGTCGACAAAGTATGTAGGGTTACCAAAGACAGGTCATACTGTAGTAACTGTAAGTAAGTGCTTTGCAGAGTATGTGTGTACGGAGAGTCAGTCCAGATGCTTCACGAGGCAGGGGGTTGTCACATATATCATTTACTCCTTTGGATCTGAGTGCACCGTATCTTCCTGTAGCATATTAACTACATCAATATTTATCAGGCCTTGAATACTGCCGCAGAAAATAAAAGTTTGCAGAGAAGCAGATCGAGCAGAGTGATGACACAGAGGCAAAGCAAACGGACAGCAGACTCATTAACCACAAACAACCAAAGTAACCATGTATTAGAATTCTAAACATTTCCTGTTTCCCTTTCTCCTCCTCTTTGCCTCGTTGATCTTTCGCTGGTGGATGTGAGATGTTACCCCAGGGAAGAGGAGTCATTTGTTTTGTGGTGAATGATTGGCAGAAGGCGTGTTGATATCCTCCTCTGTCTCGTTTCGGATTTGAGGGAGTGGATGCCAATACAAAGCAACCACGTATACAGATTCCATGTGTCTAAACGAACACAACTGGACCGTGTTGTGGATCGTGGACTTCATGTGTTGTTCAAGTGTTGCCAGTCTATGATGTCAGCCATCTTTGATGTCAGTACTGTGATGTCATGACTGACGTCAGTCATCGCTATATTAAATTCTAGTAAGTAAGTAAGTAAATCTGTAAATAAGTAAATAAGATAGAGAAGAAGAGTAAATAAGTAGAGAAGATGGAGGACGGGGAAAGATGGAAGGCGGATCTACACAATTGGATCGTTGCAGAACAGACTACTGGCATGAACAAGATGATGCCAACAAAGAAGGAAGAGGAGGGGACAGACATGAGTGACTTGAAACAACTGATTGAAGACAGGGAGTTTATATCAGAGCAGGCTAGAGAAAGGGACGAACAACCTGGGGAAAATGGAACAAATGACAATGATGGTCAACATGAAAAAACTGATACGAGAAAACAAACTGCTGAGTGATCTATCATAACCGTTTGTATCAAAAAATAGGAGTTAAAAAAATATCCTGGTACACTTTAACATTTACAAGAAACTCTCAAATACAATTGATTCATCACGGTCAACATCCAAATCTATCAATTCTGACTGACACAATTGGGGTTTGACCAACTGTTCATCCTTGGCATTTTAAATGAGTCTGCTGTCTTCTTTCACCAGGATGTCATGTTTTTATTAAACCAGTCACCAACGTTGCAAAATTGGCCTGAGGCAAGCTTTGCCTCAAACCCATTGCACCGTGATGTGGAATGAAAACCAGTGACTTTGAATCCTGAAATAACCTCAGTAATGATTTGAGCTTTTATACACGGAAGGTATGAGTCATACAATGACGTGGTACTGACATGGCCAGCAAGAACCCTGTGGTCATTGGGGTGGGGGTGGGGGGGGATTATTTATATTGTCAAGGTACAGATGCATGCTGGGACAAAGAATGTTTATTATTTATTTTGTGCTGAAACGAAATGTATGCCTTAACTTTTATCCATATTGTTTAATGCCCAGTATGTTAATGTTTGTTAGCTTTCAAAACAAGCATTGTTGTCACCCTAGTAATCATAATAACATGTACAGGAATTGAGTGCTTTACCAAAAGAGAAAACAGCTCGCACACAATGCACAGCAGCCATATTGGAAAGAAATTGGGCCTCTTCCTTACTTCCTTCACAGGTCTTACCAATTATACTAAATGAAGGCTCTGTTCCATTTAGTGTGGCACAGTGGTTCTCAAACCTTTTAATTTCAAGGACCATTTGTACACTCTGCGAGTTACACACCCATAAGAGGCCATTTGGAACCCCCTTAAGGAACCATGAGCCGTGTAGCAGAGTGTTTCCTCATTAGTATCGATGGTAAGACCTGTGAAGGAAGTTAGGAAGCGGCCCAATTTCTTTCTAATATGGCTGCTGTGTATAGAGCCTATTGGGCTCCAGTTGAAATGTAGCCTTTATTGCACCCAGAAGTGCCTGTGTGATGGGCTACATGCTCTTCATCAGACATGATATCATAGCTTGATATTATAGCTTGAAATCAAGCTTATCTAATATGAAAATGAATACATCATCAAAAATATCAGGGTAAATCTAAATGTTAAAGCTGTATTATGTAACTTTCTTTTGGTGAATAAAATGTCATTTTGTCCAATCTGTATAGTAGAGTACGTTAATACAATATAACTTCCACAATTGGGATGGTTGTGTTTGGTCTCCCTGCTCTTCTATTGAGACATAGTCCTACTGTATGTCTACATACAAAAGGTTTCTCATTTGACACGTTTTTTTTTCTTCAGGTTTATCATGTGGGAAGCAATCGACAGTGCTGTCCTCAATCGAACGTAATGTATGAGATTCTAACCAGCTGAACAGTAGATATTATTTTTAGCCCAGTTAGCAGCATGAGTCTAATGATGACTATGTTGTTCCATCCGTCCATCTGTCCAACACTTTGCTCCCAAACAAGATGTCCCAAAAACCTTCTGGATTTCCATGGAATTTGCTGTGCACATTCATGCTGCCCAGAGAATAGCCCCCTACTGATTTTGGCCGATCCATTGCCTTTCCTCTAGCGCCACCATTAAGCCAGAATTTCATTTCCACTTGTGTACTCAACATCTAGTGGTCAGATTCCTATGAAACTTCTTTCATGTTCCCTGGCAGATGAACCCAAAGCATTAGGCACTTTCCCCCTGGTGGCCACAAAATTGTTTCCCCCTAAATATTTCTTCATTTCTTGAAAATAGCAGATCCAGCGGTCCTTACAACCGCAGTTACACTGACTTTCTAACTATTTTCAACTGCAAGAGGATCTACAACGCACACAGAACACCATCACCATATTAACACACCTGCATCTCAACAGGATTTGAGAGATTCCAGTGCTGCTATGCGCGAGGAAAGGATGCGAGTGGAGGACACAAGAGACGGAAGATTGAGTATTGCAATCTGGTTAGTGTGTTTTCCCACTTGGACCCTTGCAGTCTCTGAAGTGGATTCCCGACCATGACTCAGCTATATTTTTTCACACGTATGAGAACACTCCAATCTAAATATTGAATCAAGCAACATACAAATTGTCTGGGGTGAATGCATACAAAAGCGTAGTGGGAAACTATATCAAAATAGTTTTAAAGTGAAAATTTACAGTGCAAATGCAACCAAGGTTCTGTATCCATCGGGAATGATTAGAGCCCTCCTTAACCCATTCAATTCGGGAACGGATACTGTGTAATTTAACATTTTTAGGTATAACCATGCATTACTTTATACTTTGGGCTATTCAAAAACAGCAGATCTACAAGCTCATAGGCTCATAGCGCGGCACCGAGTGCCGCACTACGAGCTTGTAGATCTGCTATTTTCCTTTTGAAAAAATGTAATATATATGTTTTTTAAGATTTTTTTTTTTGGGGGGGGCTTTTTATGCCTTTATTTAGAGAGGGATGGGGAAAGTGTAGGCTGACAGGAAATGGGGAGAGAAACCTGGCATTGAAACCTAGGGTGCCTGGACCGTCACGCTACGGCCCAGGCCAATATATATGTTTCTTAAAGCGATTTGTCTTTGCTCCTGGGGATTCTACAAATGTCTTCTAAATCCTAACAGTTGTTGTTTTTTTTTACGTATGTTGCTATGATAAAAGTGGTTCTCAAACTTTTTCATGTCAAGGACCATCCAAAATGATATGTATTTGGCCGCGGACACCCACCTAAGAATATTTTGTCCCAGCGACCCCCATATGCAGAAGCAAAGATTTGAGTCAAAAATGTATACATTCAAATATTTGCACACATTTTCACGATTGCTATGCGCTTGTAGATCTGCTATTTTTGAATAGCCAAACAAATCTAAGGTGACACAGATGCGTTCTCGGATTGAATGGGTTAAGACAACATCATCTCCTTACCACACTACACAAACCAGAGACTCCACAAGACAGCACCTGGAAGAGGACGACATAGAGCTTCACTGAAAGACCACAATGTTGAAACGAGGAGCTCTGTATGAAGGCAGAACAGTGGATGAATGGAGAGAGCTGCTTGTCATCTCCACAGACAGACCAGGTAAAGTTTACAGCAATTCTATAAACATCTTCCACCACCCACCCCCTAGTCACACAGTAATGAACACTTCGAACTGCTTAAAGGGTAAGACCACTTTGGTAGAGGTTTGGGTTGTGTATTTACCTTGCCATGATGTAACTCCAAAGGTGGGCAAGAAATCAAAAATAATTGCTCCATTGATTAGAAATTGATAATTCAAAATATGCTCCTCATTGACTTACATTGTACTGTAAAACAGCTCTCAAAGTCACTATTTTAGCTCATAAATGAACCCAAACAAAGCTGATTCAGACAATATAGAACATCACCAAACCCAGTACTGTTTGTTTTTTTTAATAAAAATGTCAACTTCCTGTTGATTTTACTATTTGAAGATCTGGATCCGGATCCGCGGATCCAGTCCAGGTTTTCTACTTATTAAAAATGGCAAAATCAACAGGAAGTTGACTTCTTGTTGAGTACTGGGTTTAGTACTGGGTTTGGTGACGTTCTATATTGTCTGAATCAACTTTGTTTGCGTTCGTTTATGAGCTAAAAGAGTGACTTTGAGAGCTGTTTTACCGTACAATGTAAGTCAATGAGGAGCATATTTTGAATTATCAATTTCTAATCAATGGAGCAATTATTTTTTATTTATTGCCCACCTTTGGAGTTACATCATGGCAAGGTAACTACACAACCCAAACCTCTACCAAAGTGGTCTTGCCCTTTAACAAAATGGATTGAGCCATGATCAAATACAGTAGTTATTCAAATGATTGGTAAGGAGACAAGTGTCTCTCTTATTTGACAGCAATTGATGTAAGATGACAGTGTTGCATTCTAGTCACTTTGAGCCGTTTTCCCTACCCACTGCTTTTTATGCAAAACTGATGACAGTCTGCGATTGTGGCATATCTACACACAGTTTTAAGTGTTAGTTTAACATAAAGTGTAAAAACGAATCCGAAGGGGTTCGTTTTGACACCTTATTCAGAGTTCAAGTGTGTGTACCACCAAAGGGATGTTTAATGGGAAATCAAACCAAATGAAAAAAGTGAAAACACGAGGCAGACAAACATAAAGAAACATTTCACATTTGTATCCCTACAAATATCCAATGGAAAGTGGTGGAAGAGGCCTCCAACAAGCATGTGCTGTACGACCGTGTGCATGAGCTCTTAAAGGCACAGGTGGGGAAGATGATTGATAATGACTTTAAGGACAAGGACATAATAAGGGGAATAGTAGTGGAGGGAGGGATTTACATTTAGTCACATATTCTCAGAGAGCTTAATTCATTTCTGTGGCCCTGGATACCACCCATAAATCAATGTATGCAATCAGCTCAAATGAGGGTTTTGGAGTGATAATGGAGATTTTGATAACATGAATCAGACCCATTACTGGTAATTGCCACTCTGTAGGCAATGTTTTATGCCCTCTTAAAATTGCTAAATAAATTTGGAAGTTGGACATTTCAAAGCACGAGATATTCAGCCAAAATATCTGGGAAACGGCACACATTTGAGACCTGAATACAAATGTATTGGTGCAAATCATATACAGTAGTTCACACAACATGTTGAAAGATGATGTGTCATTAATATGAAGCTGCCTTGTGCACCATGATCTATTCATCTACACAACGTGCCACCTGTGACCTCAAATAGTCAGTTAAATAGCTCAGACATACACCTACATAATGTAACGCAATGGTTTCTTACAATTGTACTGATTATATTCAATATGAAAGGTAGCTTGTATAGTTTAAAGGTGCAAAGGCTGTTATTCCTTTGAGACATTAACCTTGCAGTTTCTATTCTCCACAGAAATGCAAATGTTAAACATAAGTAAACTATATTTGTTGAATGCTCTATTTAGTGCAGCTGTAAAGGTTAGAAATTGTTTTGTAACCTGAAGGTTGGAAGTTCACACTTCCAGACAAGCTTATAAGCAATCTGGTCATGGGAACTGAATAGCTCATTTGTTGATCCTTACAAAACGACTTTTGAACAAGGCATCTTCCTGATGAGGAATTGAGCCATTCATTGGCCTCGATCTATTAGTGGTTATCAAACCTTTTCATGTCAAGTACCCCAAATTAATATGCACATGTATTTGGCCACAAACCTCCATCAGAAAATATGTTGTGCCAGGGACCCACATACAATATAAGTGTTGTTAAAAAAGAATTCGAGATTTTTTGAAAGCACATCAACAGTACAACGCATCACATGAACAGTATAGTTTTAAAGTAGTTACAATTATTTTGGTGCTATATTAACACATTTTACTGGGGACCCCCTGGAACCCCCTCAAGGACCCCTGGGGGCCCCCGGACCCCACTTTGAGAACCACTATATTACACGATATTGTATCACAAACTGTCAGGAAGGGGAAAGGTAACTGACTTTATCCAAGCATCAAACATCTGATATTAACTGCATTCCTAATGCAGAGGGCCTCTTGCTGCATCTGTCAGCAGTCGCAAAATCTATTGGACATGGCGAAAGTCAACTCCAATGACGTAGAACAACAAAAACAAAACAAAGTTAATTTACCTTATACTGTACTGTGTTATACACACACACACACACACACACACACACACACACACACACACACACACACACACACACACACACACACACACACACACACACACACACACACACACACACACACACACACTGCATGGTGTGTGTGCAATGGAGGGAGTTATGGGTCCTTCATACTTCAAAATAGTCCAACCGACCTCTGAACCTTTTTTGGCTGCCCTTTCAGATGCCAATACATACTGCCACCGAACTCTTGTGAGTTCTGAAAGCCAAGGAAGACTTGGATCATGTAGATTCTTTGGTGGATTTAAAACAATTTGAACTCTCCTGATGGTACTGAGAGAATTAAGCTGGATAACCAATGTGTGACTTATTAATCCATGTCCCCAGAGAACAGAATACTTCATACAGAATATCACAGCTGCTGTGATGACATTAGGGGATAACACATTGCCTACAGTGTACCGTAGGGCTTAGATTTTACCACCTAATCTCATATCGCAGGTGAGTGTGTTATATTGAGGATATGGCTGCACCACATAATGTAATTTCAGAACAATACCCTGTCTATTGATTTTCACAATCAACCTTGGTCACAAAAAATGACATACTGTCCAGCTTAACCCTTCCTGGAAGAAATCCCTCCCATATATCTGCAGAAATATATTGTTTATTATTAATACCAGTGGCCAGTTTATCTGCAGAGTCTGCTAATTTAGAGCAGTTTTATAATATTGGCATTTGAACTAGTGGCAGTGCATCAGGTGTGTACTTTACAGTGTTGGTCAGTATTAGCTATAAATATTAAAGATGTAGTTAAGCTTTAACTACATTTCCCAGTAGCTTGTGGGTGGCTTCACTATACTTTCAGAGAAACTTGTAGCTTTCAAGAAGCATTTGCACCATGTTGTTTGGTAGCTTCACTAAACAGCACTACATTTTCAACATAAAACTGGAAAAATTTGCCAGGTCAGGTAGGTTATTGTGGGCCAGCAATGTTCGGAATTCGCCAATCAGCATGGAATATGACTATAGAGAACATCTGTACCAATTTGCATGAAATTTGAAGGCTTAATATCAAAAAACATGTTTTACATAAGTCGGCCTCCTGGTGGCGCTATAAAAGGCAGATGTAAGAAATGTAGGGCAAAGGTTTTTCCTTGGCCTCTAGGGTATGCGCATACAAGGAAAATTTTATACAGATCGTGCAGTTATAGGTAAAAACACGAATCGGCCTGTTATAGCACCACCATGAGGCTGATTTGAAAACGCGCAAAATTTCAAAAATTGCATGCTTTGTTCATGATTTGAGGCATTTTGCTCAAAACGGAGCACTCATGCAAACTTTGAAAGCCATTCTTAGCCAATCAAGATGGAATATGAAAAATCTGAAAGACCCGTTTCGTTTAATGACTATAGAGATACTGTGTGCCAATTTGCGTGACGTTTGGACAACATGTTGGAGTACTGTCAACATTTCTTTTTGCAAAAAGCAGCCTCCTGGTGGCGCTATAACAGGCCCATGTGAAAAATGTGGGTCAGAGGTTCTGAATTGGCATCCAGGGAGTGTGTGTGCACAGTTTCGCTGTAATCAAGGCAACGGTGCGGGTGATTAGCTGTTCACAGATGGACGGACGGACACACGAACGGACGGACAGGGGGTAAAACATACTCTTGCCATGCCTTTCGGCCTGGCGGAGACAATGATGAAAACAGATGAGTTTTGCCTGCAGTTTGTCCATCCCATCAAATAGAGAATTCTTCATCTCACCTATTTGTAGTTTTATTCAATCAGTCAATGTCATAAGATGTCCTCACCCTCATTACACAAAAACACATTATGTACCAACAGCTTCTATGTAGCCAGATACAATTACTACTGTAAGTAAGTTGTAGTGTGTAGTTAAATACATTGTTGAAGTAGCTTGCCCAACACTGGTGCAATTTACATTAAAGTAAACATTAAACCAAAAGGAGGAGAAGGATGAACGGTGACATCTTTTAGTTGAAACTAAAGGTTTTTGAGAAAAATGTAAAGCTCTATATTATGAACATGTAATAATTTCCATAAAGTATTTATTCAGTAACAGGGAACTCCCTCTACAAGTGCGTTACAAATGTCCTCCAATCAGGATAGAGAACTCGACAAAGATAATTTATCAGCTTGTGTTCCAGTTCCAATTTTGTCTACTCTTTTATTTGTTTCATCACTTCACTTATCCAGTTGTTCATTCTCCTGCTTGGATGAAGTTGCTATCCCGACCTAAACATGTATTTTCTGTTTACTTAAGAGCTGGAGAGACAGGGAGACCCCTACTACTACACATGCTATCTGTATACAGTACATTTGATTATTTGACCGGTTTGTATCCTGTGTTTTCTTTTCTTCTTCCCTCTCCAGCTCCACCCTACCTCTAGCCTCTCTCTTCTCACAAAAACTATAAATGATGGAGCGCACTCGATTTAAAAAAACTGAATATAACTTACAGCAACTTCTAGATGCATGTAATAGTAATGCGAGGAACGCATATTCTAAATGTAACCTCTCAGTCCTCACCTAGATGTTTGAAGAACAACAGCAACCACTACAAAGCTAGAACCCATCTGAAAAAAGAAAACGCCCCGAGCCATATATATAGTAGAATCGTGATAAACTGTCTCCCTTGTTCAACACTGGCTCTCCATTATTCATTTGTTTAATCACAACAAGAATCACTGCTTCATCCTTGCTTACGATAAGCTAGCAGGGGGCTTTGGTAATTGCTCTTTTTAATGGGTAAAAGAGATGGGTGTTCTAGCTCCCAGTGCTGTCTCCTAAACACCTGGCCCCGTAGAGCACTGCTGAGCCTTTGATCTGGGCTCCAGAGATCCCTCTCTCAGCTGAATTATGGATTAGCATCAGCATGAATAGAGGCAGGCGTTTGGATGGCTAAGTATAGAGGGGGTAGAGAGAGAGAGAGAGAGAGAGAGAGAGAGAGAGAGAGAGAGAGAGAGAGAGAGAGAGAGAGAGAGAGAGAGAGAGAGAACTTGAAAATGAATGAGGTTGAAGAACCATACCAGTCGTTTAGCATGTTTAGCTCACTGACTATGACTCATGGTAGTACACTTGACATTACTGCCAACCCTTTTCCAAAGCCTACCATGTGTAGCAGGGTGGGTTTTCCCTACTGTACGTCCCCGATTCCCTGAATCGGATGTGCAGAAGGCATACATACATAAATTATATTTCAAGAAGTTGTGTGAGCAAACTACTTAGGATTATTTTAGATTCAATGCAGTTTTTGTTTCATTTATTACTTTTTTTGGCTCTTGGCTCTGAATGTTAACTGGGTTGATATTTGTCCTTCATAATGCTTTTTGCCCTATAGGGAGCTCCCTGTGGGGCGCTGGGCCGACCTTCCACAGGACTCACAGATCCTGGGAAAAGCTATTCCCATACCATACAGTGATGGCCCCCGTCAGGATACTCTGGGTGGTGTCAGAGTAGAAGGATTTCAGGACCTTCTCTGAGACCAGCCTGAGGTGGTATAGATATTGTCTCGCCTTCTTTGACACAGTCTCT
Organism: Gymnoscopelus braueri; assembly: GCF_963280865.1. Taxonomy (NCBI): domain Eukaryota; kingdom Metazoa; phylum Chordata; class Actinopteri; order Myctophiformes; family Myctophidae; genus Gymnoscopelus; species Gymnoscopelus braueri. Next base: position 20,614,422 of record NC_137610.1, on the reverse strand, counting down.
GTGTGAAAAGTCAGGTCCTCTCCATTGGAGCTCTGTTGATCAGAAGGTGTAAGATCTCTGCCATTGCGTAGACGTCCACGATCATCTCCTTGGTCTTTCTGACATTTAGGAAGAGGCTTTACCCCTGGCACCACTGCAACAGGCCTACCCCCTCCTCCAGATAGGCCCCTAGTCCTTGTTAGAGACTGGGCCCTCCACCAGGGTCGTCGCCAAACCTGACAATTGTGTTTGAGCTGTTTCTATAGCCACACAGTCGTGGGTGTACAGGGACAGTACAGATAGGACTCAGTATGAAACCCTGTTGGGCTCCCGTATTCGGTTGGTGGAGGTGTGATTGCCCACCCTGACCATGTGGGGTCCGGCTGACAAGAAGTCCAGCGCAGGACCCAGTCACACATGTAGAATTCAGTCCCAAGTCAGTCAGCTTGCTAGCCAGCCTGATGGAGACTATAGTGTTAAAGGCAGAGCTGTAATCAATACATAGCAGCCTAACATAGTTGTTGTCAAGGCTTTATTGTTGTTGAGGTGTGAGAGGGTGGCATGCAGAACCTGGGAAATGGCATCGTTAGTCAATCTGTTTGGAGGGTAGGCAAACATTATGTCCGATAGCTGCTGCTTCTGCATTGACGGATAGCCTCTCTACCTCATGTACCATGAGCTTGAGCTTGACCTGCTTATTGCAGGTACATTTTCAATTATGTGCCGTACCTTATACTGTTCATTAGTATCCTGTGACATGCTGTTGTAAATAAATTGGCTTAATTGTCGTTTTTGTCACCTGCATCATCACTACTGGCGATTGCATAATTCAGCATCAATGTCCCTGGACATGAAATAATAGGCTCTCTGTGTTTTGCAAGTCTTTCTGTTCTTGTCTTATTAACCACTTAACCACTTGGGATGACGTGGTTAAAGAGGTTAATTATGGGCCTACACACATAGTAACCCCATTTAGTCTACTATTTGCTTGCAGGAGTTTGACATAATAAGCAACTTATAAAGCTGCTGCTTTGCTGGGGTCCAATTGCTTAGGGTTGCTTACTGTGCCTCCCCTCTGAAAATGCTCCTGTCTGCTTCCCCTACTGTTAAGCCTCAGTCCTGTTCCACCTGTTTATAATTTGGTCTTATTGTGCAACAGGTACCACATTGCCTTTTAACTACAGTTGCACCTCCAGTCTTCTCATTGTGATTTTACTAAATAATGTAGTTGACACACGTCTCTGCCTTTCTCATTCTCAAACCATGTGGGTCATACTGTGTCACCAGGTGCACTTGTGGACTTCAACCATTTTTATATTCAAACCGTTTCCTAGGGCCCAATTCCCTAGGTGGTGTAGCTACTTTTTAGGTCTTCTTAAAGAGACAGTGAATGGTCTCATCATGGTACAGATCAGTACAATCAGACCAACAAAAAGGTGAAATATAAACTTTGTTATCAATACAAATACAAGTATGGTGAAGATCAAATTCTGAATACAGATTAATAATGGGGAAATGAATGAAGAGAAAAAACACAACATTCTACTGGTAGTAGGCCTACTGATTTTAACATTTGCACAGAGTTGCCATGGTGCAACTCTAGGGGGACAAGCGACACAATCTAAAACCACATCCAAGACCAATATTTGCCGGCAGCAATTTATAAATATATATTTACTAACCTTTAAATAATGATTTGTTAAACATGTATTAATTTGTGATAGGTTTCCTGATGGAAGGCCAAATTAGGCCAGTTGTAGGTGGATGGAGGGTGCTGGGTGGATGTAGTAGGAGGCTTACTAGAGAAGAGGGCTCTGCTGTTGCCTTTTCCAGTACTGATGATGCTACAATAGTAGGAGGTGTTGGCAGCATTAGTAAGTTTGCTAAAAGCTTGTTCATGACCTATTAATAAGGCAAATCATTAGCCATGATTTTTACTCTTTTGCCTTTTCATATGTAATTTTCTGTGCAGTACTTAAATTAAGGAATATTATTACGATGATGATGATGATTATTATTATTATTATCATTATAGGTATTAAAATGTCATTTATAAGTCATGTTTGTCCCCCCCGCCCCCCCCGCCCACACACACACACACACATAGCCTGGGACCAGACGTATCTGCGAATGCAAAAAAAGAATTGCACTCTGCGAATTGGGTCTGGCACCGCTCCATAGAGAATCCATTTCCTGCTCCAGAAGACGTGGGTAACCAATCAGGGCCCAGTATTCGAATATGGGAGACTGTAATTGGTAGTTGGTTGTAGGTCTAACCAATTGCGTCTAGGGCCATTGTTTTGATCCCGCCCCTTCGGAAAAAAAAACGTCCTCATGGAAGCACCAGACTCATATCCACACAGTGATATAGTCTGGCTACGCGAGGCTAACACACGCGCACACACACACACACACACACACACACACACACACACACACACACACACACACACACACACACACACACACACACACACACACACACACACACACACAACCTTTCGGTCGCGTGGCGATCCCCCCCCACACACACACTCACACACACACACACACACACACACACACACACACACACACACACACACACACACACACACACACACACACACACACACACACACACACACACACACACACATCCGTAAGAATGTTTTCTGTGTACACGCGCGTAAATGAAAGTCCTTTAAGTTTTAAGCACGTTGTGTGTGTGTGTGTGTGTGTGTGTGTGTGTGTGTGTGTGTGTGTGTGTGTGTGTGTGTGTGTGTGTGTGTGTGTGTGTGTGTGTGTATGGAGCTCGTTTAGATTCTAAACTACAAACAAACTCCTCGACTCCGTGTATATTAACACGTGATCGCGTGACCGCGTGGCCATGCACGCGCGCGCGCATGACCGCGCCGTGTTCTCGCGTCACCCTATTAACTCAATGGGGAAACTACACGGCGCGTCCATGCGGTCAGTGACGCGCGCACGCACCAGATACGCGCTGGCCAGTGTTTTGACACTATTGGGGCAGTGGGGCCAGTCTTGTGTTGTTACTTACTGACGCACACACGCACGCGTGCGTGACTGTTTCAATCCACAAGTATGGAAGTCCATAGGTCCAAAAAATAAAAAATAAATACCACAATGAAATAAATAGAATACACAATGAAATAATTAAAAAACACAATGAAATAAATAAATGTATTTTTTTTTATTGTGCAATGTTTTTTATTTCATTGTTTTTTATTTATTTCATCTTAGTATCTATTTCATGGTTCTTTTTCATTTCATGCTGTCTTTACATATTTGTTTGTTTGTTTATTTTCACTTACAAAAACAAATTTAAAAACATGATACAAAGATGTATCTCTCTCTCTCTCTCTCTGCTAATTCTCAACGACAATCTGTGATTCTAATTTTCCTATGATCACCAGAAGTGAGAGTGTCAATTCCTTGATCAAATATGGTTTTATTCAAAGGAAATCAAAGGCTACAGCTTATGGAGCCAACATCGGTATAGTGTCCACTCCAAGCGTCTCAGAAAGATTTTTCACCGCAACATGATTCCATTGCTCAGGAAATAAACAACGGATCACAATAATATAACATTCCCTATAATCAGTAACATGTAGGTGATACCTATGTCTATCAAATATGGTTTTATTGAAAGGCAATCAAAGGCTAGATCAAGCTTAGAAAGCAAACATCGGGTAATATCCGACGCTACGGCGGTTCCTCGGTGCGGCTGCAGAGTGAGACTATAGGACACTCATTTATGACATTGTGTCACTCAACTCTTAGCAACAAAGTTTATTTTCATACAATAGGCCTATAGATTACATTTCAATATTAAAAGTAAATAGAAAAACAACACTTCTGGGTCCAATTAGTCTAGTTTTGTAATAGAGAGGAATGGTCACATATTCCCACCTATAAACATGTTTTTGCCCAATGCTGACAGCTGGTCAGCAGGTGGTTTCATGAATAGACAATATTTTGGACCAATTAGAAATATATATATATTTGCAAAAGCAGTGTTGGGTAACTAGTAAAGGTATTAAATTGGTTGTCAGTGGCTGGCAGCGCAGTGTGCACTGCACATCTAATCGCAAAAACCCGACGCTTATTTTGTCTTGATCAACAGCGATTGGCTTGTAGATCTGTCTGTCTGTCTGTCTGTCTGTCTGTCTGTCTGTCTGTCTGTCTGTCTGTCTGTCTGTCTGTCTGTCTGTCTGTCTGTCGGTTGGACGGACGGACGGACGGAAGATTGATATTCTTTATTAACAATGATTATTAACACCAGTTTTCCCGGTGCCCAGTCTTCCTGGTGCCCAGCGCCCACTCATATACCCTAAGTGCCCACTCTTCCAAATGCCCACATGTCCCTAATGCCCACTTGTCCAAGGTGCCCAGTTATCCCTAGTGCCCAGAATGTTTTGGTTGCCCATCCTGGCTGTTACGTTACATAAATAAATACACACTGCAGTTATTTCCACACAGTAGCCTAGAATTTAAATGGCCTACAACAGATTAATATCTTCAGATTATCTTCAAATAACTGGTAGCCTAGCTGCTTTCACTAATGCCTCAGTCTTAAGGGTTTGTCAATATTATGCCCTTAGAAAGCACTGCCGTCTGCAACGATGAAGCAGCCTAGATCGGCTTGTAGATCGATCTGTCTGTCTGTCTGTCTGTCTGTCTGTCTATTATGTTACGTCCATAAATTACGCTTGGGACGTATGATTGGTCTCTCTCTCTCTCTCTCTCTCTCTCTCTCTCCCTCTCTCTCTCTCTCTCTCTCTCTCTCTCTCTCTCTCTCTCTCTCTCTCTCAAAAGTATTGGTATCAAAATGTACTTAAATTAAAAAGTAAAAGTACTCGTAAAAAGTAGTTTGATGTTACATTTAGAAGATGTAAATTTAGCCTTTATTTATACGTCAAATAAATCAAATAAATAATTGTATTGTGTGAGCTTGTAGATCTGCTATTTTCAAAGGATTTTTATACATTTGAAAACTTGTGAAATGGGACCTTCTGCATAACGAGTAGCTACTTAACGAGTAGCTACTTTTACTTTTGGTATTTTGAGCACATTTTGATACCAATACTTGGACTTTGTAGGATACTTTTACTCAAATTTGAATTCTGGACTTTTACATGTTACAGAGTATAGGCCTATTTCTACATTGCAGTATTGGTACTTTTTCTTAAGTAAAACATTTGAGTACTTTTTCCACCACTGATGCGTATACTACTTCATGTGAGTCCGCCACTCTGACAGAACTCAATTTGAGAATAAAGTAGGCCTACTCTTTATCATTCTGATAGATTAGTCCTCTGGTGTATACTTTTCGTTCTTTTTTCTTTTTTTTACAGTTCCTGTAAAAAATTATATCCTAATGCAGTGGATCTCAATCTTTTCAGGCAGCGACCCCCCAAAATAATCATATTTGAACTGGGGACCCCCCACCCTGAGAAGCGCTTGGAATTAGGAGTTGAGGCATTTAATTTAGTTTAACTCAGTTCCACAGATACATAGTCAAAATAGCAGATCTACAAGGTCGTTTTTTTTTTTTTAATCTACAAGCTCACAATGCCTTGCTTGTAGATCGCCTCTTTCTTATATTATTTCACAATTTTGACCGTATTTATAGTAGCCTATAGTTTGTTGATTAGTTTGGATGCAGTAATAGTCTTTTTTCTTTTCTTTCTTGAGGTATTAAAAATATCTTAAAAGTCCTTAAATTGTGACTTCACTGTCATCTGGGGACCCCCCCCCCCCCAAATCATGTGGGGAAACCCCTGGGGGTCCTGACCCACAGGTTGAGAACCACTGTCCTAATGTACATTCTATTTTGCTACTTGTTGTAGTCACAAACTCAGAATACAGGGTACAAACTACAATATAAAGTTAATAATAATAATATGAAAAAGATAATGTACACTTCATAGGAGCAGAGATAGATAGGAACTAAAGAACAACAACACTTTGTGGAAGAGAATGTAAACGGAGCAGAGATATTTGTTTAAGAAAAGTAGATGTTTGCGGCAGTATTTATTGCTCTGGTGTTTTCTTCTTAAAAAGTGGGATTCCCTTCAAATGATTTATGCTTGTGTCGCACCGAAAATAACGATCTGAAAACGACGTGTCGCGCGTCGGTGTTTCGGCTCGCGGGTCGGTTTGGTGCGCTTCTCGCGGCTCACTTTGCTGCTAGCGGTTTGGTGTGCGCTCGCGGGTCGCGGCTCACTTTGCTGCGCGGATCGCGGCTCGGTTTGGTGCACGGCTCGCGGTTCGGTTTGGTGCGCGGCTGAGGCCTTGTGAGCTTGTAGATCGGCTATTTTTGGCATGGTGGAGGGAAAAAAATATACAATATAGAGGGGGTCCCTGCTTCATCTCTCTCTCAGCTAGGGGGTCCTTGGGCTGAAAATCCTTGTGACAGATGATAGATTAATTGACAGACAGACAGACAGACAGACAGACAGACAGACAGACAGACAGACAGACAGACAGACAGACAGACAGACAGACAGACAGACAGACAGACAGACAGACAGACAGATCTACAAGCCGATCGCTGTTGATCAAGACAAAATAAGCGTCGGGTTTTTGCGATTAGATGTGCAGTGCACACTGCGCTGCCAGCCACTGACAACCAATTTAATACCTTTACTAGTTACCCAACACTGCTTTTGCAAATATATATATATTTCTAATTGGTCCAAAATATTGTCTATTCATGAAACCACCTGCTGACCAGCTGTCAGCATTGGGCAAAAACATGTTTATAGGTGGGAATATGTGACCATTCCTCTCTATTACAAAACTAGACTAATTGGACCCAGAAGTGTTGTTTTTCTATTTACTTTTAATATTGAAATGTAATCTATAGGCCTATTGTATGAAAATAAACTTTGTTGCTAAGAGTTGAGTGACACAATGTCATAAATGAGTGTCCTATAGTCTCACTCTGCAGCCGCACCGAGGAACCGCCGTAGCGTCGGATATTACCCGATGTTTGCTTTCTAAGCTTGATCTAGCCTTTGATTGCCTTTCAATAAAACCATATTTGATAGACATAGGTATCACCTACATGTTACTGATTATAGGGAATGTTATATTATTGTGATCCGTTGTTTATTTCCTGAGCAATGGAATCATGTTGCGGTGAAAAATCTTTCTGAGACGCTTGGACACTATACCGATGTTGGCTCCATAAGCTGTAGCCTTTGATTTCCTTTGAATAAAACCATATTTGATCAAGGAATTGACACTCACTTCTGGTGATCATAGGAAAATTAGAATCACAGATTGTCGTTGAGAATTAGCAGAGAGAGAGAGAGAGAGAGAGAGAGAGAGAGAGAGAGAGAGAGAGAGAGAGAGAGAGAGCGAGTCTGATGTTGCCATTCTGCGCCGTTGCGCGCCCGGCCCAACATACTGTATCCATTGCAACCAGAACCAACTGTACACCAACAAGGACAAAACGATAATAATAATTATTAGTATTATAATAATAGCATCAATTCGTTCACCATAATAAAGAATAGGATGGACGCACACTGTCGCACAGGCTATTGTATCGCATAATCCAAGTAAATCACCGTGCGTAAAGGTGAGTATAAGGATCTTGAGGGAACAACAAGCGAAACTGCACAAAGTACTTCACACGAGCGTGCGTGCGTCAATGAGTGCAAAACCCACTCAAAGTGGCTAGATGCTCGGTTTGTGTCACCTCTCCAATGAAATTACACGTGAAGGTCTAAAGGTACGCGTTTTCGTTTGAAGGTTACACGCCACGCATCAACTTTACATGTTCTCGTGTGCCATTACATGTTCACGTGTACATTTATTGGAGAGCTGACTCTAATGGAGCATCTGCTTGGCTATGTTTGCGCAGCCAAGAACGCACGCATGTGTCACCACTTTAACCCAATGGGAAATTACATGACACGGGCATGCGAGACACAACACACACACACACTGCCCCAACAGTGTCAAAACACTGGCCGACGAGTATCTGGTGCGCGCGCGCGCGTCACTGACCGCATGGACGCGCCGTGTAGTTTCCCCATTGAGTTAATAGGGTGACGCGAGAACACGGCGCGGTCATGCGCGCGCGCGCGTGAGCGCGTGCATGGCCACGCGGTCACGCGATCACGTGTTAATATACACGGAGTCGAGGAGTTTGTTTGTAGTAATGACTTTAATCGAGCTCCATAGTGTGTGTGTGTGTGTGTGTGTGTGTGTGTGTGTGTGTGTGTGTGTGTGTGTGTGTGTGTGTGTGCGCGTGAGGCAGGTGGCAACAACACTAACGGGTGTGTGGATTTGACGCATGCGCAGGTTGATCTCCCATTGTTTTTTAAAACGCTAAATAACAGCTGAGATTTGATGAAATTGAGAAACGGGCTTCGCAGTTGCGTTCAGATGGTAATGGTCAATGGCTGTGTGCAAATTCAAAGCAATTTCTCCAGCCACTGAGGAGAACCGGGCAGCCTCACCATGACACCATGCACCACGCACTACGACAGAGGTTTGTCAAATTATAGGAGGATAAGTCCCTAAATAAAAGGAAATGAAATTGAAACGTTCATGACTTATAATTAACCGTGCAATGATGTTTAGCAAACAGTTTGAATGCCTTTGGGGAAAAGTAAATCTGAAAATAAACCCATTAACGGGAACATTTTGTATTTTTATATACAACGTACATACAGTATGACAAAGCTTTGAATAGACAATGACATGTACAGCATTGACGCCAATATGGTCCTTTAAAATGTCACATTTCTACCACTGTAGCTATTGCACATTTATTTTTGGTGCTAAGGTGACAACATGGGAAGTGGATAACTCCCAAGTTGTGAGTCACAATGGGAATAAAGGCTTTTCTCACGTTGCTCTGTCCTCCTCCCTGGGCTCTGAAACAACCCTGTGTGTGAAAGCAGTGGACAGGCAGCTGTTGCCCATGCACATTATCACCAGTCCCAGCGCAAAGTTCAGCATCAGTCTAGAATTGTGAGGAAAAAGGGTCACAGTGGATGCACCTTAGTCTGTAAGGTATTGTATGATATTTTCGGATTGTGTCCTCTCCTGTCTTATATCCCCAGGCCTCGGAGCATCAGATAAAGACACTGGGAGAGTCCATCACCTTTATCTCTATAGAAATATCTGCACTGCATTAAGTGATAAAGTTAGGCGACCTGGAAACATTAACCCCCTAAAAGATCCACTGTAATCTTTTAAAAGGATCTCCCCTTTTGTATCTTCAAGGCATTTTCTTCCCGTTCAAGGGGAGTTTTTTCCTTGCCATGTGCTTGCTCATGTAAGAATTGTTGGGTCTCTGTATGGCCTAGACCTGCACTATACTAATGTGTCATGAGATAACTTTTGTTGTGATTTGGCACAATATATAGTATATAAAAAAAATATTGATTGATTGATTGATTGATTGATTGATTGATTGATTGATTGATTGATTATTAAGAAGTAGTGTGGCCCTGCTTTTTCCCTAAATGTTGTAAACAAAAAGCAAAAGGTGACTAATATCTTAATTTCCAAGCCCTTGAGCAGGTCCATTAAAGTACAGCAGGGGTCTCAGAGAGGCGTGCACGTTCTCCTCTGACATCACTCAAGTATATGAGTGCTTCTCTTACATGTACAGTGTGGAATAAGTCGGCATCTCAGAAAACCAAATATTTGCCAATACATGTAGGAAAAGCTCCCTTCCACTACTGTAGCATCAGATCAGTGGTTCTCAAGGTTGGGTCTGGGGACCCCCAGGGGTCCTTGAGGAGGATTCAGGGGGTCCCCAGCAAAATGTGTAAAATATAGCATCAAAATCAGTTTAAGCACTTTAACCCCTACATCGGCGCTTTGCAAATATATCAAAGCGCGATACAGCATTTTCAGATGGGGGTCCGCAGCCAATTACATATCAATTTGGGGGTCCCCGACATGAAGAAGTTTGAGAACCACTGCGTTAGACACATTTCTTAGCACGTCAGCAGAATAACAAGATGCTGATTTAATTATACAGATATACTGATTTAAAAGAAAAAAGAGAGCTCTTATAACATCTGCTAGCTAAAGATAATATATGCGTGGTATTATACAATATAATATACAGTGAAGCATACAGTGCAGATAGGAGTTGTTGGCGTCCACACCAGATCCAGTCATCTCTCCTAATATATTTTGGTATGTCATCAGGATAGTGGTCTATACTCTGCTTTTCAGTATCTAATCAGAGATCTATACAGTATCATATTCTCCCACGGTCCTAGATGCTATTGTTTAAAACACTAGCAAAGCGGGCCGCTATGGGCATAGTTCCAAACATTGGAACTTCCTCATTGAGAGAACGAGCATTTCCGCATTCCATTCTTACAATAGGAGTCAACGCTAGTGTCGTCACTCTCATATTAGATCACGCTGGTAAAAGCATAAAGGACACTAAAGCTAATGTATATTAGAGATGCGCGGATGGCCTCTCACGTCACCCGAATCCGCATGTACAAATTAATTATCCGCCCGTTATCCAACCGCAATAATTATATTGTCCAATTTAAATATCCGCACCAACCGTTTTTCCCGTATGTCAAAATATTATTTTTTCTGGTAGGCTATTCCCCGTTAGTTTTAGTATTAGTTGTGCGATGCCATCACAAAATGCATTGATTTAGCCTATGGAATGTCGGTGCGTCTTTTTTTAAGGTTTCGAGGCCTATGAGGCTCGAAGCCTTATTACGTCTCTACACTTTCACTATTATTATTATTATTCTTCCGCCGTTTTTGGCAGTTCTGGCCTAACCGCGTGGTCACTTTTTACGAAACTCGGCAATATGGTAGAGGGCTATGCCAAACGGCAAAGGCCTGAAACTCACAACCATTGGCCAAAGGGTGGCGCTGTAGCACTCAATTGAAAATACCAACTTTGAACAGGTACAACTCATGCCCTGTTTGACCCACATCCATGACACTTCGATAAACACATGCGTCTCCTCATGCCTAACAACTTTCACACTCTGACTTTTGACCTCTGACCTTTAGATCTCCCACCATTTCGAATTATATGAAAAGCAGTTAAAATCAAACTCCTCCTGGGATTTTTGAGCAATCTGCACAAAACGTTTTACACATGAACTTTGGACCTATACCGACAGACGTGAGCAAGCAGATTTTCCATAAGTGAAAACGTTAAGCTTTTATGAGCCAATGAATATTGCAGTTTTATGAAAATTATTCGTCTGCCCCTAACACATACATGCAGACTCACATTTCTTTGAAACTTTGCAATATTGTAGAGGGTCATTCCAAGTATCACTGAAACCAATCTTACTCCAATTGGTCAAAGGGGGGCGCTATAGCAATTTTTTGAAAATGCAAACTTTAAACAGGCAAAAGTCATGCCTCGTTTGGCCGACAGCCGTGAAACTTGCTTACACATGTGCCTTGACTCATGAGGAACATATCTATCACTTTGACCAGTAAGCTCCGCCCTTAGATTGTCTGCAATTTTGAGCAGTTTGAAAAACATTTAAACCCAGGATTTCTGAGCAATTTGCGTGAAAGTGTGTCGTGTGTGAAGTCCCTTTTCACCAGTTCAGGTCTGTTGGTCCAATAGCTTGATCGCTTAATCATTTGTCTTGAAACCACAGGGTCGCCTGTTCAAATCCCACCTCATGCAGACTTCATCTCAATTGCATTGCACACGACATGACTGTATCAATGAATAAACTTGCAATTGTTAAATGAAACGCTTATTGAGAGTAGTTATTTTCAATGTATGACGTATTTCATTCCCTCTTTTGTTTTGTTTTGTTGGATTCTCCTTTTTCACTAACTAAGGCTGTGGATTGAATAGCTTGATCAGTTCAGTGTTAGCCTCATGTACCGGAGGTCCACGGTTCAAACCCCACTCATCACAGTTTACATTTAAATTGCATTGTACATAACATGACCCTGTTAATTCAGACATGTGCAATTTTTAAACAATAACATGAAATGCTTTTGAGAGTAGTTGTTTTTTATGTATGACATACTTTCTTGTGAAAATAGCCGATCTACAATCTCACACCTTTTTAGATAGCAACGCATTGTGAGCTTGTAGTTCGACTATTTTCACTAGTTTCCATTCCGAGGACAGAAAAAAAAAATCTTTATTGGTTAATGTTTTGTGAACCAGTGATCTAGAGTAGTTAGCGTCCTGTCTATCCAGTAGCTCAGTCAGTACTGGGGCCATAGCTGAGTGGTTAGTGAGCCCGCCTACGGAGCCAGAGGCCCTGGTTGCCCCAGGTACGATTCCAGGCCAGGCCAGCAAATGTGTCGATGAAATGAAATGTGTCCCTGAGCAAGACTCTTAACCCCTAATTGCTCACAGGCCCTCATTGGAAACAAGGCCGCAAGGACTTTCATGAACGGACCTGTTAAAGGAATTATCCTTATCCTTTACACTGTCTAACCGCAAGTCTGTAGGTCCCTGGTTCAAACCCCAATTTAACCAGTCCAAATATAATTTACTGAACAAAAATCATGACTTTGTTAATTAATGCAAGTTCACTTCTTCTCACTCTGTCACTGCCTCTCTCTCACTCTGTCACTGCCTCTCTCTCACTCTGTCACTGTCTGTCTGTCTGTCTGTCTGTCTGTCTGCCTCTCTCTCACTCTGTCACTTTCTGTCTGTCTGTCTGTCTGTCTGTCTGTCTGTCTGTCTGTCTGTCTGTCTGTCTGCCTCTCTCTCACTCTGTCACTGTCTGTCTGTCTGTCTGTCTGTCTGTCTGCCTCTCTCTCACTCTGTCACTGTCTGTCTGTCTGTCTGTCTGTCTGTCTGTCTGTCTGTCTGTCTGTCTGCCTGTCTGCCTGTCTGCCTCTCTCTCACTCTGTCACTGTCTGCCTCTCTCTCACTCTGTCACTGTCTGCCTGTCTGCCTGTCTGCCTCTCTCTCAATCTGTCACTGTCTGCCTGTCTGCCTCTCTCTCACTCTGTCACTGTCTGACTGTCTGTCTGTCTGCCTGTCTGCCTCTCTCTCACTCTGTCACTGTCTGCCTGTCTGTCTGCCTCTCTCTCACTCTGTCACTGTCTGCCTGCCTGTCTGCCTCTCTCTCACTCTGTCACTGTCTGCCTGTCTGCCTCTCTCTCACTCTGTCACTGTCTGCCTGTCTGCCTCTCTCTCAATCTGTCACTGTCTGCCTGTCTGCCTCTCTCTCACTCTGTCACTGTCTGTCTGCCTGTCTTCCTGTCTGCCTCTCTCTCACTCTGTCACTGTCTGTCTGTCTGCCTGTCAGCCTCTCTCTCACTCTGTCACTGTCTGCCTGTCTGCCTCTCTCTCACTCTGTGACTGTCTGTCTGCCTCTCTCTCACTCTGTCACTGTCTGCCTGTCTGCCTCTCTCTCACTCTGTCACTGTCTGTCACAACATCTGAAGTGAACTGAGCTCCTGACCTCTGGTAGTTGAGTATAGCAGCATTCTTTTGTTATTTAGCAAGCTGCTAGTAGTGGTACCCTAAGTGCTTTTCTATTAGTATTATATTATTAGCTTGTGTGGTAGTCTGTAGTTTATAGTTGTATTGTTTGTGTGCTTCAAGCAGTAGGCTCTTGGCACTTTGTAGTAGTACAAGTAGTTTCACCCTGTATAGGCCACTTGATTGCCTTGTGAAGTGTGTGGTTTAGCCAGCACAGCTCAAGGGATAAGTAGGCAGGTTGAGAGTATTCTCTTCAGTGTGTAACCAACATCTGAAGTGAACTGAGCTCCTGACCTCTGGTAGTTGAGTATAGCAGCATTCTTTTGTTATTTAGCAAGCTGCTAGTAGTGGTACCCTAAGTGCTTTTCTATTAGTATTATATTATTAGCTTGTGTGGTAGTCTGTAGTTTATAGTTGTATTGTTTGTGTGCTTCAAGCAGTAGGCTATTGGCACTTTGTAGTAGTACAAGTAGTTTCACCCTGTATAGGCCACTTGATTGCCTTGTGAAGTGTGTGGTTTAGCCAGCACAGCTCAAGGGATAAGTAGGCAGGTTGAGAGTATTCTCTTCAGTGTGTAACCAACATCTGAAGTGAACTGAGCTCCTGACCTCTGGTAGTTGAGTATAGCAGCATTCTTTTGTTATTTAGCAAGCTGCTAGTAGTGGTACCCTAAGTGCTTTTCTATTAGTATTATATTATTAGCTTGTGTGGTAGTCTGTAGTTTATAGTTGTATTGTTTGTGTGCTTCAAGCAGTAGGCTCTTGGCACTTTGTAGTAGTACAAGTAGTTTCACCCTGTATAGGCCACTTGATTGCCTTGTGAAGTGTGTGGTTTAGCCAGCACAGCTCAAGGGATAAGTAAGTAGGCAGGTAGGTTGAGAGTATTCTCTTCAGTGTGTAACCAACATCTGAAGTGAACTGAGCTCCTGACCTCTGGTAGTTGAGTATAGCAGCATTCTTTTGTTATTTAGCAAGCTGCTAGTAGTGGTACCCTAAGTGCTTTTCTATTAGTATTATATTATTAGCTTGTGTGGTAGTCTGTAGTTTATAGTTGTATTGTTTGTGTGCTTCAAGCAGTAGGCTATTGGCACTTTGTAGTAGTACAAGTAGTTTCACCCTGTATAGGCCACTTGATTGCCTTGTGAAGTGTGTGGTTTAGCCAGCACAGCTCAAGGGATAAGTAGGCAGGTTGAGAGTATTCTCTTCAGTGTGTAACCAACATCTGAAGTGAACTGAGCTCCTGACCTCTGGTAGTTGAGTATAGCAGCATTCTTTTGTTATTTAGCAAGCTGCTAGTAGTGGTACCCTAAGTGCTTTTCTATTAGTATTATATTATTAGCTTGTGTGGTAGTCTGTAGTTTATAGTTGTATTGTTTGTGTGCTTCAAGCAGTAGGCTATTGGCACTTTGTAGTAGTACAAGTAGTTTCACCCTGTATAGGCCACTTGATTGCCTTGTGAAGTGTGTGGTTTAGCCAGCACAGCTCAAGGGATAAGTAAGTAGGCAGGTTGAGAGTATTCTCTTCAGTGTGTAACCAACATCTGAAGTGAACTGAGCTCCTGACCTCTGGTAGTTGAGTATAGCAGCATTCTTTTGTTATTTAGCAAGCTGCTAGTAGTGGTACCCTAAGTGCTTTTCTATTAGTATTATATTATTAGCTTGTGTGGTAGTCTGTAGTTTATAGTTGTATTGTTTGTGTGCTTCAAGCAGTAGGCTATTGGCACTTTGTAGTAGTACAAGTAGTTTCACCCTGTATAGGCCACTTGATTGCCTTGTGAAGTGTGTGGTTTAGCCAGCACAGCTCAAGGGATAAGTAGGCAGGTTGAGAGTATTCTCTTCAGTGTGTAACCAACATCTGAAGTGAACTGAGCTCCTGACCTCTGGTAGTTGAGTATAGCAGCATTCTTTTGTTATTTAGCAAGCTGCTAGTAGTGGTACCCTAAGTGCTTTTCTATTAGTATTATATTATTAGCTTGTGTGGTAGTCTGTAGTTTATAGTTGTATTGTTTGTGTGCTTCAAGCAGTAGGCTATTGGCACTTTGTAGTAGTACAAGTAGTTTCACCCTGTATAGGCCACTTGATTGCCTTGTGAAGTGTGTGGTTTAGCCAGCACAGCTCAAGGGATAAGTAAGTAGGCAGGTTGAGAGTATTCTCTTCAGTGTGTAACCAACATCTGAAGTGAACTGAGCTCCTGACCTCTGGTAGTTGAGTATAGCAGCATTCTTTTGTTATTTAGCAAGCTGCTAGTAGTGGTACCCTAAGTGCTTTTCTATTAGTATTATATTATTAGCTTGTGTGGTAGTCTGTAGTTTATAGTTGTATTGTTTGTGTGCTTCAAGCAGTAGGCTATTGGCACTTTGTAGTAGTACAAGTAGTTTCACCCTGTATAGGCCACTTGATTGCCTTGTGAAGTGTGTGGTTTAGCCAGCACAGCTCAAGGGATAAGTAGGCAGGTTGAGAGTATTCTCTTCAGTGTGTAACCAACATCTGAAGTGAACTGAGCTCCTGACCTCTGGTAGTTGAGTATAGCAGCATTCTTTTGTTATTTAGCAAGCTGCTAGTAGTGGTACCCTAAGTGCTTTTCTATTAGTATTATATTATTAGCTTGTGTGGTAGTCTGTAGTTTATAGTTGTATTGTTTGTGTGCTTCAAGCAGTAGGCTATTGGCACTTTGTAGTAGTACAAGTAGTTTCACCCTGTATAGGCCACTTGATTGCCTTGTGAAGTGTGTGGTTTAGCCAGCACAGCTCAAGGGATAAGTAGGCAGGTTGAGAGTATTCTCTTCAGTGTGTAACCAACATCTGAAGTGAACTGAGCTCCTGACCTCTGGTAGTTGAGTATAGCAGCATTCTTTTGTTATTTAGCAAGCTGCTAGTAGTGGTACCCTAAGTGCTTTTCTATTAGTATTATATTATTAGCTTGTGTGGTAGTCTGTAGTTTATAGTTGTATTGTTTGTGTGCTTCAAGCAGTAGGCTATTGGCACTTTGTAGTAGTACAAGTAGTTTCACCCTGTATAGGCCACTTGATTGCCTTGTGAAGTGTGTGGTTTAGCCAGCACAGCTCAAGGGATAAGTAAGTAGGCAGGTTGAGAGTATTCTCTTCAGTGTGTAACCAACATCTGAAGTGAACTGAGCTCCTGACCTCTGGTAGTTGAGTATAGCAGCATTCTTTTGTTATTTAGCAAGCTGCTAGTAGTGGTACCCTAAGTGCTTTTCTATTAGTATTATATTATTAGCTTGTGTGGTAGTCTGTAGTTTATAGTTGTATTGTTTGTGTGCTTCAAGCAGTAGGCTATTGGCACTTTGTAGTAGTACAAGTAGTTTCACCCTGTATAGGCCACTTGATTGCCTTGTGAAGTGTGTGGTTTAGCCAGCACAGCTCAAGGGATAAGTAAGTAGGCAGGTTGAGAGTATTCTCTTCAGTGTGTAACCAACATCTGAAGTGAACTGAGCTCCTGACCTCTGGTAGTTGAGTATAGCAGCATTCTTTTGTTATTTAGCAAGCTGCTAGTAGTGGTACCCTAAGTGCTTTTCTATTAGTATTATATTATTAGCTTGTGTGGTAGTCTGTAGTTTATAGTTGTATTGTTTGTGTGCTTCAAGCAGTAGGCTATTGGCACTTTGTAGTAGTACAAGTAGTTTCACCCTGTATAGGCCACTTGATTGCCTTGTGAAGTGTGTGGTTTAGCCAGCACAGCTCAAGGGATAAGTAAGTAGGCAGGTTGAGAGTATTCTCTTCAGTGTGTAACCAACATCTGAAGTGAACTGAGCTCCTGACCTCTGGTAGTTGAGTATAGCAGCATTCTTTTGTTATTTAGCAAGCTGCTAGTAGTGGTACCCTAAGTGCTTTTCTATTAGTATTATATTATTAGCTTGTGTGGTAGTCTGTAGTTTATAGTTGTATTGTTTGTGTGCTTCAAGCAGTAGGCTATTGGCACTTTGTAGTAGTACAAGTAGTTTCACCCTGTATAGGCCACTTGATTGCCTTGTGAAGTGTGTGGTTTAGCCAGCACGGCTCAAGGGATAAGTAGGCAGGTTGAGAGTATTCTCTTCAGTGTGTAACCAACATCTGAAGTGAACTGAGCTCCTGACCTCTGGTAGTTGAGTATAGCAGCATTCTTTTGTTATTTAGCAAGCTGCTAGTAGTGGTACCCTAAGTGCTTTTCTATTAGTATTATATTATTAGCTTGTGTGGTAGTCTGTAGTTTATAGTTGTATTGTTTGTGTGCTTCAAGCAGTAGGCTATTGGCACTTTGTAGTAGTACAAGTAGTTTCACCCTGTATAGGCCACTTGATTGCCTTGTGAAGTGTGTGGTTTAGCCAGCACAGCTCAAGGGATAAGTAGGCAGGTTGAGAGTATTCTCTTCAGTGTGTAACCAACATCTGAAGTGAACTGAGCTCCTGACCTCTGGTAGTTGAGTATAGCAGCATTCTTTTGTTATTTAGCAAGCTGCTAGTAGTGGTACCCTAAGTGCTTTTCTATTAGTATTATATTATTAGCTTGTGTGGTAGTCTGTAGTTTAGAGTTGTATTGTTTGTGTGCTTCAAGCAGTAGGCTATTGGCACTTTGTAGTAGTACAAGTAGTTTCACCCTGTATAGGCCACTTGATTGCCTTGTGAAGTGTGTGGTTTAGCCAGCACAGCTCAAGGGATAAGTAAGTAGGCAGGTTGAGAGTATTCTCTTCAGTGTGTAACCAACATCTGAAGTGAACTGAGCTCCTGACCTCTGGTAGTTGAGTATAGCAGCATTCTTTTGTTATTTAGCAAGCTGCTAGTAGTGGTACCCTAAGTGCTTTTCTATTAGTATTATATTATTAGCTTGTGTGGTAGTCTGTAGTTTATAGTTGTATTGTTTGTGTGCTTCAAGCAGTAGGCTATTGGCACTTTGTAGTAGTACAAGTAGTTTCACCCTGTATAGGCCACTTGATTGCCTTGTGAAGTGTGTGGTTTAGCCAGCACAGCTCAAGGGATAAGTAGGCAGGTTGAGAGTATTCTCTTCAGTGTGTAACCAACATCTGAAGTGAACTGAGCTCCTGACCTCTGGTAGTTGAGTATAGCAGCATTCTTTTGTTATTTAGCAAGCTGCTAGTAGTGGTACCCTAAGTGCTTTTCTATTAGTATTATATTATTAGCTTGTGTGGTAGTCTGTAGTTTAGAGTTGTATTGTTTGTGTGCTTCAAGCAGTAGGCTATTGGCACTTTGTAGTAGTACAAGTAGTTTCACCCTGTATAGGCCACTTGATTGCCTTGTGAAGTGTGTGGTTTAGCCAGCACAGCTCAAGGGATAAGTAAGTAGGCAGGTTGAGAGTATTCTCTTCAGTGTGTAACCAACATCTGAAGTGAACTGAGCTCCTGACCTCTGGTAGTTGAGTATAGCAGCATTCTTTTGTTATTTAGCAAGCTGCTAGTAGTGGTACCCTAAGTGCTTTTCTATTAGTATTATATTATTAGCTTGTGTGGTAGTCTGTAGTTTATAGTTGTATTGTTTGTGTGCTTCAAGCAGTAGGCTATTGGCACTTTGTAGTAGTACAAGTAGTTTCACCCTGTATAGGCCACTTGATTGCCTTGTGAAGTGTGTGGTTTAGCCAGCACAGCTCAAGGGATAAGTAGGCAGGTTGAGAGTATTCTCTTCAGTGTGTAACCAACATCTGAAGTGAACTGAGCTCCTGACCTCTGGTAGTTGAGTATAGCAGCATTCTTTTGTTATTTAGCAAGCTGCTAGTAGTGGTACCCTAAGTGCTTTTCTATTAGTATTATATTATTAGCTTGTGTGGTAGTCTGTAGTTTATAGTTGTATTGTTTGTGTGCTTCAAGCAGTAGGCTATTGGCACTTTGTAGTAGTACAAGTAGTTTCACCCTGTATAGGCCACTTGATTGCCTTGTGAAGTGTGTGGTTTAGCCAGCACAGCTCAAGGGATAAGTAGGCAGGTTGAGAGTATTCTCTTCAGTGTGTAACCAACATCTGAAGTGAACTGAGCTCCTGACCTCTGGTAGTTGAGTATAGCAGCATTCTTTTGTTATTTAGCAAGCTGCTAGTAGTGGTACCCTAAGTGCTTTTCTATTAGTATTATATTATTAGCTTGTGTGGTAGTCTGTAGTTTATAGTTGTATTGTTTGTGTGCTTCAAGCAGTAGGCTATTGGCACTTTGTAGTAGTACAAGTAGTTTCACCCTGTATAGGCCACTTGATTGCCTTGTGAAGTGTGTGGTTTAGCCAGCACAGCTCAAGGGATAAGTAAGTAGGCAGGTTGAGAGTATTCTCTTCAGTGTGTAACCAACATCTGAAGTGAACTGAGCTCCTGACCTCTGGTAGTTGAGTATAGCAGCATTCTTTTGTTATTTAGCAAGCTGCTAGTAGTGGTACCCTAAGTGCTTTTCTATTAGTATTATATTATTAGCTTGTGTGGTAGTCTGTAGTTTATAGTTGTATTGTTTGTGTGCTTCAAGCAGTAGGCTATTGGCACTTTGTAGTAGTACAAGTAGTTTCACCCTGTATAGGCCACTTGATTGCCTTGTGAAGTGTGTGGTTTAGCCAGCACAGCTCAAGGGATAAGTAGGCAGGTTGAGAGTATTCTCTTCAGTGTGTAACCAACATCTGAAGTGAACTGAGCTCCTGACCTCTGGTAGTTGAGTATAGCAGCATTCTTTTGTTATTTAGCAAGCTGCTAGTAGTGGTACCCTAAGTGCTTTTCTATTAGTATTATATTATTAGCTTGTGTGGTAGTCTGTAGTTTATAGTTGTATTGTTTGTGTGCTTCAAGCAGTAGGCTATTGGCACTTTGTAGTAGTACAAGTAGTTTCACCCTGTATAGGCCACTTGATTGCCTTGTGAAGTGTGTGGTTTAGCCAGCACAGCTCAAGGGATAAGTAAGTAGGCAGGTTGAGAGTATTCTCTTCAGTGTGTAACCAACATCTGAAGTGAACTGAGCTCCTGACCTCTGGTAGTTGAGTATAGCAGCATTCTTTTGTTATTTAGCAAGCTGCTAGTAGTGGTACCCTAAGTGCTTTTCTATTAGTATTATATTATTAGCTTGTGTGGTAGTCTGTAGTTTATAGTTGTATTGTTTGTGTGCTTCAAGCAGTAGGCTATTGGCACTTTGTAGTAGTACAAGTAGTTTCACCCTGTATAGGCCACTTGATTGCCTTGTGAAGTGTGTGGTTTAGCCAGCACAGCTCAAGGGATAAGTAGGCAGGTTGAGAGTATTCTCTTCAGTGTGTAACCAACATCTGAAGTGAACTGAGCTCCTGACCTCTGGTAGTTGAGTATAGCAGCATTCTTTTGTTATTTAGCAAGCTGCTAGTAGTGGTACCCTAAGTGCTTTTCTATTAGTATTATATTATTAGCTTGTGTGGTAGTCTGTAGTTTATAGTTGTATTGTTTGTGTGCTTCAAGCAGTAGGCTATTGGCACTTTGTAGTAGTACAAGTAGTTTCACCCTGTATAGGCCACTTGATTGCCTTGTGAAGTGTGTGGTTTAGCCAGCACAGCTCAAGGGATAAGTAGGCAGGTTGAGAGTATTCTCTTCAGTGTGTAACCAACATCTGAAGTGAACTGAGCTCCTGACCTCTGGTAGTTGAGTATAGCAGCATTCTTTTGTTATTTAGCAAGCTGCTAGTAGTGGTACCCTAAGTGCTTTTCTATTAGTATTATATTATTAGCTTGTGTGGTAGTCTGTAGTTTATAGTTGTATTGTTTGTGTGCTTCAAGCAGTAGGCTATTGGCACTTTGTAGTAGTACAAGTAGTTTCACCCTGTATAGGCCACTTGATTGCCTTGTGAAGTGTGTGGTTTAGCCAGCACAGCTCAAGGGATAAGTAAGTAGGCAGGTTGAGAGTATTCTCTTCAGTGTGTAACCAACATCTGAAGTGAACTGAGCTCCTGACCTCTGGTAGTTGAGTATAGCAGCATTCTTTTGTTATTTAGCAAGCTGCTAGTAGTGGTACCCTAAGTGCTTTTCTATTAGTATTATATTATTAGCTTGTGTGGTAGTCTGTAGTTTATAGTTGTATTGTTTGTGTGCTTCAAGCAGTAGGCTATTGGCACTTTGTAGTAGTACAAGTAGTTTCACCCTGTATAGGCCACTTGATTGCCTTGTGAAGTGTGTGGTTTAGCCAGCACAGCTCAAGGGATAAGTAAGTAGGCAGGTTGAGAGTATTCTCTTCAGTGTGTAACCAACATCTGAAGTGAACTGAGCTCCTGACCTCTGGTAGTTGAGTATAGCAGCATTCTTTTGTTATTTAGCAAGCTGCTAGTAGTGGTACCCTAAGTGCTTTTCTATTAGTATTATATTATTAGCTTGTGTGGTAGTCTGTAGTTTATAGTTGTATTGTTTGTGTGCTTCAAGCAGTAGGCTATTGGCACTTTGTAGTAGTACAAGTAGTTTCACCCTGTATAGGCCACTTGATTGCCTTGTGAAGTGTGTGGTTTAGCCAGCACGGCTCAAGGGATAAGTAGGCAGGTTGAGAGTATTCTCTTCAGTGTGTAACCAACATCTGAAGTGAACTGAGCTCCTGACCTCTGGTAGTTGAGTATAGCAGCATTCTTTTGTTATTTAGCAAGCTGCTAGTAGTGGTACCCTAAGTGCTTTTCTATTAGTATTATATTATTAGCTTGTGTGGTAGTCTGTAGTTTATAGTTGTATTGTTTGTGTGCTTCAAGCAGTAGGCTATTGGCACTTTGTAGTAGTACAAGTAGTTTCACCCTGTATAGGCCACTTGATTGCCTTGTGAAGTGTGTGGTTTAGCCAGCACAGCTCAAGGGATAAGTAGGCAGGTTGAGAGTATTCTCTTCAGTGTGTAACCAACATCTGAAGTGAACTGAGCTCCTGACCTCTGGTAGTTGAGTATAGCAGCATTCTTTTGTTATTTAGCAAGCTGCTAGTAGTGGTACCCTAAGTGCTTTTCTATTAGTATTATATTATTAGCTTGTGTGGTAGTCTGTAGTTTAGAGTTGTATTGTTTGTGTGCTTCAAGCAGTAGGCTATTGGCACTTTGTAGTAGTACAAGTAGTTTCACCCTGTATAGGCCACTTGATTGCCTTGTGAAGTGTGTGGTTTAGCCAGCACAGCTCAAGGGATAAGTAAGTAGGCAGGTTGAGAGTATTCTCTTCAGTGTGTAACCAACATCTGAAGTGAACTGAGCTCCTGACCTCTGGTAGTTGAGTATAGCAGCATTCTTTTGTTATTTAGCAAGCTGCTAGTAGTGGTACCCTAAGTGCTTTTCTATTAGTATTATATTATTAGCTTGTGTGGTAGTCTGTAGTTTATAGTTGTATTGTTTGTGTGCTTCAAGCAGTAGGCTATTGGCACTTTGTAGTAGTACAAGTAGTTTCACCCTGTATAGGCCACTTGATTGCCTTGTGAAGTGTGTGGTTTAGCCAGCACAGCTCAAGGGATAAGTAGGCAGGTTGAGAGTATTCTCTTCAGTGTGTAACCAACATCTGAAGTGAACTGAGCTCCTGACCTCTGGTAGTTGAGTATAGCAGCATTCTTTTGTTATTTAGCAAGCTGCTAGTAGTGGTACCCTAAGTGCTTTTCTATTAGTATTATATTATTAGCTTGTGTGGTAGTCTGTAGTTTAGAGTTGTATTGTTTGTGTGCTTCAAGCAGTAGGCTATTGGCACTTTGTAGTAGTACAAGTAGTTTCACCCTGTATAGGCCACTTGATTGCCTTGTGAAGTGTGTGGTTTAGCCAGCACAGCTCAAGGGATAAGTAAGTAGGCAGGTTGAGAGTATTCTCTTCAGTGTGTAACCAACATCTGAAGTGAACTGAGCTCCTGACCTCTGGTAGTTGAGTATAGCAGCATTCTTTTGTTATTTAGCAAGCTGCTAGTAGTGGTACCCTAAGTGCTTTTCTATTAGTATTATATTATTAGCTTGTGTGGTAGTCTGTAGTTTATAGTTGTATTGTTTGTGTGCTTCAAGCAGTAGGCTATTGGCACTTTGTAGTAGTACAAGTAGTTTCACCCTGTATAGGCCACTTGATTGCCTTGTGAAGTGTGTGGTTTAGCCAGCACAGCTCAAGGGATAAGTAGGCAGGTTGAGAGTATTCTCTTCAGTGTGTAACCAACATCTGAAGTGAACTGAGCTCCTGACCTCTGGTAGTTGAGTATAGCAGCATTCTTTTGTTATTTAGCAAGCTGCTAGTAGTGGTACCCTAAGTGCTTTTCTATTAGTATTATATTATTAGCTTGTGTGGTAGTCTGTAGTTTATAGTTGTATTGTTTGTGTGCTTCAAGCAGTAGGCTATTGGCACTTTGTAGTAGTACAAGTAGTTTCACCCTGTATAGGCCACTTGATTGCCTTGTGAAGTGTGTGGTTTAGCCAGCACAGCTCAAGGGATAAGTAAGTAGGCAGGTTGAGAGTATTCTCTTCAGTGTGTAACCAACATCTGAAGTGAACTGAGCTCCTGACCTCTGGTAGTTGAGTATAGCAGCATTCTTTTGTTATTTAGCAAGCTGCTAGTAGTGGTACCCTAAGTGCTTTTCTATTAGTATTATATTATTAGCTTGTGTGGTAGTCTGTAGTTTATAGTTGTATTGTTTGTGTGCTTCAAGCAGTAGGCTATTGGCACTTTGTAGTAGTACAAGTAGTTTCACCCTGTATAGGCCACTTGATTGCCTTGTGAAGTGTGTGGTTTAGCCAGCACAGCTCAAGGGATAAGTAAGTAGGCAGGTTGAGAGTATTCTCTTCAGTGTGTAACCAACATCTGAAGTGAACTGAGCTCCTGACCTCTGGTAGTTGAGTATAGCAGCATTCTTTTGTTATTTAGCAAGCTGCTAGTAGTGGTACCCTAAGTGCTTTTCTATTAGTATTATATTATTAGCTTGTGTGGTAGTCTGTAGTTTATAGTTGTATTGTTTGTGTGCTTCAAGCAGTAGGCTATTGGCACTTTGTAGTAGTACAAGTAGTTTCACCCTGTATAGGCCACTTGATTGCCTTGTGAAGTGTGTGGTTTAGCCAGCACAGCTCAAGGGATAAGTAAGTAGGCAGGTTGAGAGTATTCTCTTCAGTGTGTAACCAACATCTGAAGTGAACTGAGCTCCTGACCTCTGGTAGTTGAGTATAGCAGCATTCTTTTGTTATTTAGCAAGCTGCTAGTAGTGGTACCCTAAGTGCTTTTCTATTAGTATTATATTATTAGCTTGTGTGGTAGTCTGTAGTTTATAGTTGTATTGTTTGTGTGCTTCAAGCAGTAGGCTATTGGCACTTTGTAGTAGTACAAGTAGTTTCACCCTGTATAGGCCACTTGATTGCCTTGTGAAGTGTGTGGTTTAGCCAGCACAGCTCAAGGGATAAGTAAGTAGGCAGGTTGAGAGTATTCTCTTCAGTGTGTAACCAACATCTGAAGTGAACTGAGCTCCTGACCTCTGGTAGTTGAGTATAGCAGCATTCTTTTGTTATTTAGCAAGCTGCTAGTAGTGGTACCCTAAGTGCTTTTCTATTAGTATTATATTATTAGCTTGTGTGGTAGTCTGTAGTTTATAGTTGTATTGTTTGTGTGCTTCAAGCAGTAGGCTATTGGCACTTTGTAGTAGTACAAGTAGTTTCACCCTGTATAGGCCACTTGATTGCCTTGTGAAGTGTGTGGTTTAGCCAGCACAGCTCAAGGGATAAGTAAGTAGGCAGGTTGAGAGTATTCTCTTCAGTGTGTAACCAACATCTGAAGTGAACTGAGCTCCTGACCTCTGGTAGTTGAGTATAGCAGCATTCTTTTGTTATTTAGCAAGCTGCTAGTAGTGGTACCCTAAGTGCTTTTCTATTAGTATTATATTATTAGCTTGTGTGGTAGTCTGTAGTTTATAGTTGTATTGTTTGTGTGCTTCAAGCAGTAGGCTATTGGCACTTTGTAGTAGTACAAGTAGTTTCACCCTGTATAGGCCACTTGATTGCCTTGTGAAGTGTGTGGTTTAGCCAGCACAGCTCAAGGGATAAGTAAGTAGGCAGGTTGAGAGTATTCTCTTCAGTGTGTAACCAACATCTGAAGTGAACTGAGCTCCTGACCTCTGGTAGTTGAGTATAGCAGCATTCTTTTGTTATTTAGCAAGCTGCTAGTAGTGGTACCCTAAGTGCTTTTCTATTAGTATTATATTATTAGCTTGTGTGGTAGTCTGTAGTTTATAGTTGTATTGTTTGTGTGCTTCAAGCAGTAGGCTATTGGCACTTTGTAGTAGTACAAGTAGTTTCACCCTGTATAGGCCACTTGATTGCCTTGTGAAGTGTGTGGTTTAGCCAGCACAGCTCAAGGGATAAGTAAGTAGGCAGGTTGAGAGTATTCTCTTCAGTGTGTAACCAACATCTGAAGTGAACTGAGCTCCTGACCTCTGGTAGTTGAGTATAGCAGCATTCTTTTGTTATTTAGCAAGCTGCTAGTAGTGGTACCCTAAGTGCTTTTCTATTAGTATTATATTATTAGCTTGTGTGGTAGTCTGTAGTTTATAGTTGTATTGTTTGTGTGCTTCAAGCAGTAGGCTATTGGCACTTTGTAGTAGTACAAGTAGTTTCACCCTGTATAGGCCACTTGATTGCCTTGTGAAGTGTGTGGTTTAGCCAGCACGGCTCAAGGGATAAGTAGGCAGGTTGAGAGTATTCTCTTCAGTGTGTAACCAACATCTGAAGTGAACTGAGCTCCTGACCTCTGGTAGTTGAGTATAGCAGCATTCTTTTGTTATTTAGCAAGCTGCTAGTAGTGGTACCCTAAGTGCTTTTCTATTAGTATTATATTATTAGCTTGTGTGGTAGTCTGTAGTTTATAGTTGTATTGTTTGTGTGCTTCAAGCAGTAGGCTATTGGCACTTTGTAGTAGTACAAGTAGTTTCACCCTGTATAGGCCACTTGATTGCCTTGTGAAGTGTGTGGTTTAGCCAGCACAGCTCAAGGGATAAGTAGGCAGGTTGAGAGTATTCTCTTCAGTGTGTAACCAACATCTGAAGTGAACTGAGCTCCTGACCTCTGGTAGTTGAGTATAGCAGCATTCTTTTGTTATTTAGCAAGCTGCTAGTAGTGGTACCCTAAGTGCTTTTCTATTAGTATTATATTATTAGCTTGTGTGGTAGTCTGTAGTTTAGAGTTGTATTGTTTGTGTGCTTCAAGCAGTAGGCTATTGGCACTTTGTAGTAGTACAAGTAGTTTCACCCTGTATAGGCCACTTGATTGCCTTGTGAAGTGTGTGGTTTAGCCAGCACAGCTCAAGGGATAAGTAGGCAGGTTGAGAGTATTCTCTTCAGTGTGTAACCAACATCTGAAGTGAACTGAGCTCCTGACCTCTGGTAGTTGAGTATAGCAGCATTCTTTTGTTATTTAGCAAGCTGCTAGTAGTGGTACCCTAAGTGCTTTTCTATTAGTATTATATTATTAGCTTGTGTGGTAGTCTGTAGTTTATAGTTGTATTGTTTGTGTGCTTCAAGCAGTAGGCTATTGGCACTTTGTAGTAGTACAAGTAGTTTCACCCTGTATAGGCCACTTGATTGCCTTGTGAAGTGTGTGGTTTAGCCAGCACAGCTCAAGGGATAAGTAGGCAGGTTGAGAGTATTCTCTTCAGTGTGTAACCAACATCTGAAGTGAACTGAGCTCCTGACCTCTGGTAGTTGAGTATAGCAGCATTCTTTTGTTATTTAGCAAGCTGCTAGTAGTGGTACCCTAAGTGCTTTTCTATTAGTATTATATTATTAGCTTGTGTGGTAGTCTGTAGTTTATAGTTGTATTGTTTGTGTGCTTCAAGCAGTAGGCTCTTGGCACTTTGTAGTAGTACAAGTAGTTTCACCCTGTATAGGCCACTTGATTGCCTTGTGAAGTGTGTGGTTTAGCCAGCACAGCTCAAGGGATAAGTAAGTAGGCAGGTTGAGAGTATTCTCTTCAGTGTGTAACCAACATCTGAAGTGAACTGAGCTCCTGACCTCTGGTAGTTGAGTATAGCAGCATTCTTTTGTTATTTAGCAAGCTGCTAGTAGTGGTACCCTAAGTGCTTTTCTATTAGTATTATATTATTAGCTTGTGTGGTAGTCTGTAGTTTATAGTTGTATTGTTTGTGTGCTTCAAGCAGTAGGCTATTGGCACTTTGTAGTAGTACAAGTAGTTTCACCCTGTATAGGCCACTTGATTGCCTTGTGAAGTGTGTGGTTTAGCCAGCACAGCTCAAGGGATAAGTAGGCAGGTTGAGAGTATTCTCTTCAGTGTGTAACCAACATCTGAAGTGAACTGAGCTCCTGACCTCTGGTAGTTGAGTATAGCAGCATTCTTTTGTTATTTAGCAAGCTGCTAGTAGTGGTACCCTAAGTGCTTTTCTATTAGTATTATATTATTAGCTTGTGTGGTAGTCTGTAGTTTATAGTTGTATTGTTTGTGTGCTTCAAGCAGTAGGCTATTGGCACTTTGTAGTAGTACAAGTAGTTTCACCCTGTATAGGCCACTTGATTGCCTTGTGAAGTGTGTGGTTTAGCCAGCACAGCTCAAGGGATAAGTAAGTAGGCAGGTTGAGAGTATTCTCTTCAGTGTGTAACCAACATCTGAAGTGAACTGAGCTCCTGACCTCTGGTAGTTGAGTATAGCAGCATTCTTTTGTTATTTAGCAAGCTGCTAGTAGTGGTACCCTAAGTGCTTTTCTATTAGTATTATATTATTAGCTTGTGTGGTAGTCTGTAGTTTATAGTTGTATTGTTTGTGTGCTTCAAGCAGTAGGCTATTGGCACTTTGTAGTAGTACAAGTAGTTTCACCCTGTATAGGCCACTTGATTGCCTTGTGAAGTGTGTGGTTTAGCCAGCACAGCTCAAGGGATAAGTAGGCAGGTTGAGAGTATTCTCTTCAGTGTGTAACCAACATCTGAAGTGAACTGAGCTCCTGACCTCTGGTAGTTGAGTATAGCAGCATTCTTTTGTTATTTAGCAAGCTGCTAGTAGTGGTACCCTAAGTGCTTTTCTATTAGTATTATATTATTAGCTTGTGTGGTAGTCTGTAGTTTATAGTTGTATTGTTTGTGTGCTTCAAGCAGTAGGCTATTGGCACTTTGTAGTAGTACAAGTAGTTTCACCCTGTATAGGCCACTTGATTGCCTTGTGAAGTGTGTGGTTTAGCCAGCACAGCTCAAGGGATAAGTAGGCAGGTTGAGAGTATTCTCTTCAGTGTGTAACCAACATCTGAAGTGAACTGAGCTCCTGACCTCTGGTAGTTGAGTATAGCAGCATTCTTTTGTTATTTAGCAAGCTGCTAGTAGTGGTACCCTAAGTGCTTTTCTATTAGTATTATATTATTAGCTTGTGTGGTAGTCTGTAGTTTATAGTTGTATTGTTTGTGTGCTTCAAGCAGTAGGCTATTGGCACTTTGTAGTAGTACAAGTAGTTTCACCCTGTATAGGCCACTTGATTGCCTTGTGAAGTGTGTGGTTTAGCCAGCACAGCTCAAGGGATAAGTAAGTAGGCAGGTTGAGAGTATTCTCTTCAGTGTGTAACCAACATCTGAAGTGAACTGAGCTCCTGACCTCTGGTAGTTGAGTATAGCAGCATTCTTTTGTTATTTAGCAAGCTGCTAGTAGTGGTACCCTAAGTGCTTTTCTATTAGTATTATATTATTAGCTTGTGTGGTAGTCTGTAGTTTATAGTTGTATTGTTTGTGTGCTTCAAGCAGTAGGCTATTGGCACTTTGTAGTAGTACAAGTAGTTTCACCCTGTATAGGCCACTTGATTGCCTTGTGAAGTGTGTGGTTTAGCCAGCACAGCTCAAGGGATAAGTAGGCAGGTTGAGAGTATTCTCTTCAGTGTGTAACCAACATCTGAAGTGAACTGAGCTCCTGACCTCTGGTAGTTGAGTATAGCAGCATTCTTTTGTTATTTAGCAAGCTGCTAGTAGTGGTACCCTAAGTGCTTTTCTATTAGTATTATATTATTAGCTTGTGTGGTAGTCTGTAGTTTATAGTTGTATTGTTTGTGTGCTTCAAGCAGTAGGCTATTGGCACTTTGTAGTAGTACAAGTAGTTTCACCCTGTATAGGCCACTTGATTGCCTTGTGAAGTGTGTGGTTTAGCCAGCACAGCTCAAGGGATAAGTAAGTAGGCAGGTTGAGAGTATTCTCTTCAGTGTGTAACCAACATCTGAAGTGAACTGAGCTCCTGACCTCTGGTAGTTGAGTATAGCAGCATTCTTTTGTTATTTAGCAAGCTGCTAGTAGTGGTACCCTAAGTGCTTTTCTATTAGTATTATATTATTAGCTTGTGTGGTAGTCTGTAGTTTATAGTTGTATTGTTTGTGTGCTTCAAGCAGTAGGCTATTGGCACTTTGTAGTAGTACAAGTAGTTTCACCCTGTATAGGCCACTTGATTGCCTTGTGAAGTGTGTGGTTTAGCCAGCACAGCTCAAGGGATAAGTAGGCAGGTTGAGAGTATTCTCTTCAGTGTGTAACCAACATCTGAAGTGAACTGAGCTCCTGACCTCTGGTAGTTGAGTATAGCAGCATTCTTTTGTTATTTAGCAAGCTGCTAGTAGTGGTACCCTAAGTGCTTTTCTATTAGTATTATATTATTAGCTTGTGTGGTAGTCTGTAGTTTATAGTTGTATTGTTTGTGTGCTTCAAGCAGTAGGCTATTGGCACTTTGTAGTAGTACAAGTAGTTTCACCCTGTATAGGCCACTTGATTGCCTTGTGAAGTGTGTGGTTTAGCCAGCACAGCTCAAGGGATAAGTAAGTAGGCAGGTTGAGAGTATTCTCTTCAGTGTGTAACCAACATCTGAAGTGAACTGAGCTCCTGACCTCTGGTAGTTGAGTATAGCAGCATTCTTTTGTTATTTAGCAAGCTGCTAGTAGTGGTACCCTAAGTGCTTTTCTATTAGTATTATATTATTAGCTTGTGTGGTAGTCTGTAGTTTATAGTTGTATTGTTTGTGTGCTTCAAGCAGTAGGCTATTGGCACTTTGTAGTAGTACAAGTAGTTTCACCCTGTATAGGCCACTTGATTGCCTTGTGAAGTGTGTGGTTTAGCCAGCACAGCTCAAGGGATAAGTAGGCAGGTTGAGAGTATTCTCTTCAGTGTGTAACCAACATCTGAAGTGAACTGAGCTCCTGACCTCTGGTAGTTGAGTATAGCAGCATTCTTTTGTTATTTAGCAAGCTGCTAGTAGTGGTACCCTAAGTGCTTTTCTATTAGTATTATATTATTAGCTTGTGTGGTAGTCTGTAGTTTATAGTTGTATTGTTTGTGTGCTTCAAGCAGTAGGCTATTGGCACTTTGTAGTAGTACAAGTAGTTTCACCCTGTATAGGCCACTTGATTGCCTTGTGAAGTGTGTGGTTTAGCCAGCACAGCTCAAGGGATAAGTAAGTAGGCAGGTTGAGAGTATTCTCTTCAGTGTGTAACCAACATCTGAAGTGAACTGAGCTCCTGACCTCTGGTAGTTGAGTATAGCAGCATTCTTTTGTTATTTAGCAAGCTGCTAGTAGTGGTACCCTAAGTGCTTTTCTATTAGTATTATATTATTAGCTTGTGTGGTAGTCTGTAGTTTATAGTTGTATTGTTTGTGTGCTTCAAGCAGTAGGCTATTGGCACTTTGTAGTAGTACAAGTAGTTTCACCCTGTATAGGCCACTTGATTGCCTTGTGAAGTGTGTGGTTTAGCCAGCACAGCTCAAGGGATAAGTAGGCAGGTTGAGAGTATTCTCTTCAGTGTGTAACCAACATCTGAATTGAACTGAGCTCCTGACCTCTGGTAGTTGAGTATAGCAGCATTCTTTTGTTATTTAGCAAGCTGCTAGTAGTGGTACCCTAAGTGCTTTTCTATTAGTATTATATTATTAGCTTGTGTGGTAGTCTGTAGTTTATAGTTGTATTGTTTGTGTGCTTCAAGCAGTAGGCTATTGGCACTTTGTAGTAGTACAAGTAGTTTCACCCTGTATAGGCCACTTGATTGCCTTGTGAAGTGTGTGGTTTAGCCAGCACAGCTCAAGGGATAAGTAAGTAGGCAGGTTGAGAGTATTCTCTTCAGTGTGTAACCAACATCTGAAGTGAACTGAGCTCCTGACCTCTGGTAGTTGAGTATAGCAGCATTCTTTTGTTATTTAGCAAGCTGCTAGTAGTGGTACCCTAAGTGCTTTTCTATTTATATTATTAGCTTGTGTGGTAGTCTGTAGTTTATAGTTGTATTGTTTGTGTGCTTCAAGCAGTAGGCTATTGGCACTTTGTAGTAGTACAAGTAGTTTCACCCTGTATAGGCCACTTGATTGCCTTGTGAAGTGTGTGGTTTAGCCAGCACAGCTCAAGGGATAAGTAGGCAGGTTGAGAGTATTCTCTTCAGTGTGTAACCAACATCTGAAGTGAACTGAGCTCCTGACCTCTGGTAGTTGAGTATAGCAGCATTCTTTTGTTATTTAGCAAGCTGCTAGTAGTGGTACCCTAAGTGCTTTTCTATTAGTATTATATTATTAGCTTGTGTGGTAGTCTGTAGTTTATAGTTGTATTGTTTGTGTGCTTCAAGCAGTAGGCTATTGGCACTTTGTAGTAGTACAAGTAGTTTCACCCTGTATAGGCCACTTGATTGCCTTGTGAAGTGTGTGGTTTAGCCAGCACAGCTCAAGGGATAAGTAGGCAGGTTGAGAGTATTCTCTTCAGTGTGTAACCAACATCTGAAGTGAACTGAGCTCCTGACCTCTGGTAGTTGAGTATAGCAGCATTCTTTTGTTATTTAGCAAGCTGCTAGTAGTGGTACCCTAAGTGCTTTTCTATTAGTATTATATTATTAGCTTGTGTGGTAGTCTGTAGTTTATAGTTGTATTGTTTGTGTGCTTCAAGCAGTAGGCTATTGGCACTTTGTAGTAGTACAAGTAGTTTCACCCTGTATAGGCCACTTGATTGCCTTGTGAAGTGTGTGGTTTAGCCAGCACAGCTCAAGGGATAAGTAAGTAGGCAGGTTGAGAGTATTCTCTTCAGTGTGTAACCAACATCTGAAGTGAACTGAGCTCCTGACCTCTGGTAGTTGAGTATAGCAGCATTCTTTTGTTATTTAGCAAGCTGCTAGTAGTGGTACCCTAAGTGCTTTTCTATTAGTATTATATTATTAGCTTGTGTGGTAGTCTGTAGTTTATAGTTGTATTGTTTGTGTGCTTCAAGCAGTAGGCTATTGGCACTTTGTAGTAGTACAAGTAGTTTCACCCTGTATAGGCCACTTGATTGCCTTGTGAAGTGTGTGGTTTAGCCAGCACAGCTCAAGGGATAAGTAGGCAGGTTGAGAGTATTCTCTTCAGTGTGTAACCAACATCTGAAGTGAACTGAGCTCCTGACCTCTGGTAGTTGAGTATAGCAGCATTCTTTTGTTATTTAGCAAGCTGCTAGTAGTGGTACCCTAAGTGCTTTTCTATTAGTATTATATTATTAGCTTGTGTGGTAGTCTGTAGTTTATAGT
Organism: Gymnoscopelus braueri; assembly: GCF_963280865.1. Classification (NCBI taxonomy): domain Eukaryota; kingdom Metazoa; phylum Chordata; class Actinopteri; order Myctophiformes; family Myctophidae; genus Gymnoscopelus; species Gymnoscopelus braueri. Next base: position 20,581,635 of record NC_137610.1, on the reverse strand, counting down.
TGTATTGTTTGTGTGCTTCAAGCAGTAGGCTATTGGCACTTTGTAGTAGTACAAGTAGTTTCACCCTGTATAGGCCACTTGATTGCCTTGTGAAGTGTGTGGTTTAGCCAGCACAGCTCAAGGGATAAGTAAGTAGGCAGGTTGAGAGTATTCTCTTCAGTGTGTAACCAACATCTGAAGTGAACTGAGCTCCTGACCTCTGGTAGTTGAGTATAGCAGCATTCTTTTGTTATTTAGCAAGCTGCTAGTAGTGGTACCCTAAGTGCTTTTCTATTAGTATTATATTATTAGCTTGTGTGGTAGTCTGTAGTTTATAGTTGTATTGTTTGTGTGCTTCAAGCAGTAGGCTATTGGCACTTTGTAGTAGTACAAGTAGTTTCACCCTGTATAGGCCACTTGATTGCCTTGTGAAGTGTGTGGTTTAGCCAGCACAGCTCAAGGGATAAGTAGGCAGGTTGAGAGTATTCTCTTCAGTGTGTAACCAACATCTGAAGTGAACTGAGCTCCTGACCTCTGGTAGTTGAGTATAGCAGCATTCTTTTGTTATTTAGCAAGCTGCTAGTAGTGGTACCCTAAGTGCTTTTCTATTAGTATTATATTATTAGCTTGTGTGGTAGTCTGTAGTTTATAGTTGTATTGTTTGTGTGCTTCAAGCAGTAGGCTATTGGCACTTTGTAGTAGTACAAGTAGTTTCACCCTGTATAGGCCACTTGATTGCCTTGTGAAGTGTGTGGTTTAGCCAGCACAGCTCAAGGGATAAGTAGGCAGGTTGAGAGTATTCTCTTCAGTGTGTAACCAACATCTGAAGTGAACTGAGCTCCTGACCTCTGGTAGTTGAGTATAGCAGCATTCTTTTGTTATTTAGCAAGCTGCTAGTAGTGGTACCCTAAGTGCTTTTCTATTAGTATTATATTATTAGCTTGTGTGGTAGTCTGTAGTTTATAGTTGTATTGTTTGTGTGCTTCAAGCAGTAGGCTATTGGCACTTTGTAGTAGTACAAGTAGTTTCACCCTGTATAGGCCACTTGATTGCCTTGTGAAGTGTGTGGTTTAGCCAGCACAGCTCAAGGGATAAGTAAGTAGGCAGGTTGAGAGTATTCTCTTCAGTGTGTAACCAACATCTGAAGTGAACTGAGCTCCTGACCTCTGGTAGTTGAGTATAGCAGCATTCTTTTGTTATTTAGCAAGCTGCTAGTAGTGGTACCCTAAGTGCTTTTCTATTTATATTATTAGCTTGTGTGGTAGTCTGTAGTTTATAGTTGTATTGTTTGTGTGCTTCAAGCAGTAGGCTATTGGCACTTTGTAGTAGTACAAGTAGTTTCACCCTGTATAGGCCACTTGATTGCCTTGTGAAGTGTGTGGTTTAGCCAGCACAGCTCAAGGGATAAGTAGGCAGGTTGAGAGTATTCTCTTCAGTGTGTAACCAACATCTGAAGTGAACTGAGCTCCTGACCTCTGGTAGTTGAGTATAGCAGCATTCTTTTGTTATTTAGCAAGCTGCTAGTAGTGGTACCCTAAGTGCTTTTCTATTAGTATTATATTATTAGCTTGTGTGGTAGTCTGTAGTTTATAGTTGTATTGTTTGTGTGCTTCAAGCAGTAGGCTATTGGCACTTTGTAGTAGTACAAGTAGTTTCACCCTGTATAGGCCACTTGATTGCCTTGTGAAGTGTGTGGTTTAGCCAGCACAGCTCAAGGGATAAGTAGGCAGGTTGAGAGTATTCTCTTCAGTGTGTAACCAACATCTGAAGTGAACTGAGCTCCTGACCTCTGGTAGTTGAGTATAGCAGCATTCTTTTGTTATTTAGCAAGCTGCTAGTAGTGGTACCCTAAGTGCTTTTCTATTAGTATTATATTATTAGCTTGTGTGGTAGTCTGTAGTTTATAGTTGTATTGTTTGTGTGCTTCAAGCAGTAGGCTATTGGCACTTTGTAGTAGTACAAGTAGTTTCACCCTGTATAGGCCACTTGATTGCCTTGTGAAGTGTGTGGTTTAGCCAGCACAGCTCAAGGGATAAGTAAGTAGGCAGGTTGAGAGTATTCTCTTCAGTGTGTAACCAACATCTGAAGTGAACTGAGCTCCTGACCTCTGGTAGTTGAGTATAGCAGCATTCTTTTGTTATTTAGCAAGCTGCTAGTAGTGGTACCCTAAGTGCTTTTCTATTAGTATTATATTATTAGCTTGTGTGGTAGTCTGTAGTTTATAGTTGTATTGTTTGTGTGCTTCAAGCAGTAGGCTATTGGCACTTTGTAGTAGTACAAGTAGTTTCACCCTGTATAGGCCACTTGATTGCCTTGTGAAGTGTGTGGTTTAGCCAGCACAGCTCAAGGGATAAGTAGGCAGGTTGAGAGTATTCTCTTCAGTGTGTAACCAACATCTGAAGTGAACTGAGCTCCTGACCTCTGGTAGTTGAGTATAGCAGCATTCTTTTGTTATTTAGCAAGCTGCTAGTAGTGGTACCCTAAGTGCTTTTCTATTAGTATTATATTATTAGCTTGTGTGGTAGTCTGTAGTTTATAGTTGTATTGTTTGTGTGCTTCAAGCAGTAGGCTATTGGCACTTTGTAGTAGTACAAGTAGTTTCACCCTGTATAGGCCACTTGATTGCCTTGTGAAGTGTGTGGTTTAGCCAGCACAGCTCAAGGGATAAGTAAGTAGGCAGGTTGAGAGTATTCTCTTCAGTGTGTAACCAACATCTGAAGTGAACTGAGCTCCTGACCTCTGGTAGTTGAGTATAGCAGCATTCTTTTGTTATTTAGCAAGCTGCTAGTAGTGGTACCCTAAGTGCTTTTCTATTAGTATTATATTATTAGCTTGTGTGGTAGTCTGTAGTTTATAGTTGTATTGTTTGTGTGCTTCAAGCAGTAGGCTATTGGCACTTTGTAGTAGTACAAGTAGTTTCACCCTGTATAGGCCACTTGATTGCCTTGTGAAGTGTGTGGTTTAGCCAGCACAGCTCAAGGGATAAGTAGGCAGGTTGAGAGTATTCTCTTCAGTGTGTAACCAACATCTGAAGTGAACTGAGCTCCTGACCTCTGGTAGTTGAGTATAGCAGCATTCTTTTGTTATTTAGCAAGCTGCTAGTAGTGGTACCCTAAGTGCTTTTCTATTAGTATTATATTATTAGCTTGTGTGGTAGTCTGTAGTTTATAGTTGTATTGTTTGTGTGCTTCAAGCAGTAGGCTATTGGCACTTTGTAGTAGTACAAGTAGTTTCACCCTGTATAGGCCACTTGATTGCCTTGTGAAGTGTGTGGTTTAGCCAGCACAGCTCAAGGGATAAGTAGGCAGGTTGAGAGTATTCTCTTCAGTGTGTAACCAACATCTGAAGTGAACTGAGCTCCTGACCTCTGGTAGTTGAGTATAGCAGCATTCTTTTGTTATTTAGCAAGCTGCTAGTAGTGGTACCCTAAGTGCTTTTCTATTAGTATTATATTATTAGCTTGTGTGGTAGTCTGTAGTTTATAGTTGTATTGTTTGTGTGCTTCAAGCAGTAGGCTATTGGCACTTTGTAGTAGTACAAGTAGTTTCACCCTGTATAGGCCACTTGATTGCCTTGTGAAGTGTGTGGTTTAGCCAGCACAGCTCAAGGGATAAGTAAGTAGGCAGGTTGAGAGTATTCTCTTCAGTGTGTAACCAACATCTGAAGTGAACTGAGCTCCTGACCTCTGGTAGTTGAGTATAGCAGCATTCTTTTGTTATTTAGCAAGCTGCTAGTAGTGGTACCCTAAGTGCTTTTCTATTAGTATTATATTATTAGCTTGTGTGGTAGTCTGTAGTTTATAGTTGTATTGTTTGTGTGCTTCAAGCAGTAGGCTATTGGCACTTTGTAGTAGTACAAGTAGTTTCACCCTGTATAGGCCACTTGATTGCCTTGTGAAGTGTGTGGTTTAGCCAGCACAGCTCAAGGGATAAGTAAGTAGGCAGGTTGAGAGTATTCTCTTCAGTGTGTAACCAACATCTGAAGTGAACTGAGCTCCTGACCTCTGGTAGTTGAGTATAGCAGCATTCTTTTGTTATTTAGCAAGCTGCTAGTAGTGGTACCCTAAGTGCTTTTCTATTAGTATTATATTATTAGCTTGTGTGGTAGTCTGTAGTTTATAGTTGTATTGTTTGTGTGCTTCAAGCAGTAGGCTATTGGCACTTTGTAGTAGTACAAGTAGTTTCACCCTGTATAGGCCACTTGATTGCCTTGTGAAGTGTGTGGTTTAGCCAGCACAGCTCAAGGGATAAGTAAGTAGGCAGGTTGAGAGTATTCTCTTCAGTGTGTAACCAACATCTGAAGTGAACTGAGCTCCTGACCTCTGGTAGTTGAGTATAGCAGCATTCTTTTGTTATTTAGCAAGCTGCTAGTAGTGGTACCCTAAGTGCTTTTCTATTAGTATTATATTATTAGCTTGTGTGGTAGTCTGTAGTTTATAGTTGTATTGTTTGTGTGCTTCAAGCAGTAGGCTATTGGCACTTTGTAGTAGTACAAGTAGTTTCACCCTGTATAGGCCACTTGATTGCCTTGTGAAGTGTGTGGTTTAGCCAGCACAGCTCAAGGGATAAGTAGGCAGGTTGAGAGTATTCTCTTCAGTGTGTAACCAACATCTGAAGTGAACTGAGCTCCTGACCTCTGGTAGTTGAGTATAGCAGCATTCTTTTGTTATTTAGCAAGCTGCTAGTAGTGGTACCCTAAGTGCTTTTCTATTAGTATTATATTATTAGCTTGTGTGGTAGTCTGTAGTTTATAGTTGTATTGTTTGTGTGCTTCAAGCAGTAGGCTATTGGCACTTTGTAGTAGTACAAGTAGTTTCACCCTGTATAGGCCACTTGATTGCCTTGTGAAGTGTGTGGTTTAGCCAGCACAGCTCAAGGGATAAGTAAGTAGGCAGGTTGAGAGTATTCTCTTCAGTGTGTAACCAACATCTGAAGTGAACTGAGCTCCTGACCTCTGGTAGTTGAGTATAGCAGCATTCTTTTGTTATTTAGCAAGCTGCTAGTAGTGGTACCCTAAGTGCTTTTCTATTAGTATTATATTATTAGCTTGTGTGGTAGTCTGTAGTTTATAGTTGTATTGTTTGTGTGCTTCAAGCAGTAGGCTATTGGCACTTTGTAGTAGTACAAGTAGTTTCACCCTGTATAGGCCACTTGATTGCCTTGTGAAGTGTGTGGTTTAGCCAGCACAGCTCAAGGGATAAGTAGGCAGGTTGAGAGTATTCTCTTCAGTGTGTAACCAACATCTGAAGTGAACTGAGCTCCTGACCTCTGGTAGTTGAGTATAGCAGCATTCTTTTGTTATTTAGCAAGCTGCTAGTAGTGGTACCCTAAGTGCTTTTCTATTAGTATTATATTATTAGCTTGTGTGGTAGTCTGTAGTTTATAGTTGTATTGTTTGTGTGCTTCAAGCAGTAGGCTATTGGCACTTTGTAGTAGTACAAGTAGTTTCACCCTGTATAGGCCACTTGATTGCCTTGTGAAGTGTGTGGTTTAGCCAGCACAGCTCAAGGGATAAGTAAGTAGGCAGGTTGAGAGTATTCTCTTCAGTGTGTAACCAACATCTGAAGTGAACTGAGCTCCTGACCTCTGGTAGTTGAGTATAGCAGCATTCTTTTGTTATTTAGCAAGCTGCTAGTAGTGGTACCCTAAGTGCTTTTCTATTTATATTATTAGCTTGTGTGGTAGTCTGTAGTTTATAGTTGTATTGTTTGTGTGCTTCAAGCAGTAGGCTATTGGCACTTTGTAGTAGTACAAGTAGTTTCACCCTGTATAGGCCACTTGATTGCCTTGTGAAGTGTGTGGTTTAGCCAGCACAGCTCAAGGGATAAGTAGGCAGGTTGAGAGTATTCTCTTCAGTGTGTAACCAACATCTGAAGTGAACTGAGCTCCTGACCTCTGGTAGTTGAGTATAGCAGCATTCTTTTGTTATTTAGCAAGCTGCTAGTAGTGGTACCCTAAGTGCTTTTCTATTAGTATTATATTATTAGCTTGTGTGGTAGTCTGTAGTTTATAGTTGTATTGTTTGTGTGCTTCAAGCAGTAGGCTATTGGCACTTTGTAGTAGTACAAGTAGTTTCACCCTGTATAGGCCACTTGATTGCCTTGTGAAGTGTGTGGTTTAGCCAGCACGGCTCAAGGGATAAGTAGGCAGGTTGAGAGTATTCTCTTCAGTGTGTAACCAACATCTGAAGTGAACTGAGCTCCTGACCTCTGGTAGTTGAGTATAGCAGCATTCTTTTGTTATTTAGCAAGCTGCTAGTAGTGGTACCCTAAGTGCTTTTCTATTAGTATTATATTATTAGCTTGTGTGGTAGTCTGTAGTTTATAGTTGTATTGTTTGTGTGCTTCAAGCAGTAGGCTATTGGCACTTTGTAGTAGTACAAGTAGTTTCACCCTGTATAGGCCACTTGATTGCCTTGTGAAGTGTGTGGTTTAGCCAGCACAGCTCAAGGGATAAGTAAGTAGGCAGGTTGAGAGTATTCTCTTCAGTGTGTAACCAACATCTGAAGTGAACTGAGCTCCTGACCTCTGGTAGTTGAGTATAGCAGCATTCTTTTGTTATTTAGCAAGCTGCTAGTAGTGGTACCCTAAGTGCTTTTCTATTAGTATTATATTATTAGCTTGTGTGGTAGTCTGTAGTTTATAGTTGTATTGTTTGTGTGCTTCAAGCAGTAGGCTATTGGCACTTTGTAGTAGTACAAGTAGTTTCACCCTGTATAGGCCACTTGATTGCCTTGTGAAGTGTGTGGTTTAGCCAGCACGGCTCAAGGGATAAGTAGGCAGGTTGAGAGTATTCTCTTCAGTGTGTAACCAACATCTGAAGTGAACTGAGCTCCTGACCTCTGGTAGTTGAGTATAGCAGCATTCTTTTGTTATTTAGCAAGCTGCTAGTAGTGGTACCCTAAGTGCTTTTCTATTAGTATTATATTATTAGCTTGTGTGGTAGTCTGTAGTTTATAGTTGTATTGTTTGTGTGCTTCAAGCAGTAGGCTATTGGCACTTTGTAGTAGTACAAGTAGTTTCACCCTGTATAGGCCACTTGATTGCCTTGTGAAGTGTGTGGTTTAGCCAGCACAGCTCAAGGGATAAGTAGGCAGGTTGAGAGTATTCTCTTCAGTGTGTAACCAACATCTGAAGTGAACTGAGCTCCTGACCTCTGGTAGTTGAGTATAGCAGCATTCTTTTGTTATTTAGCAAGCTGCTAGTAGTGGTACCCTAAGTGCTTTTCTATTAGTATTATATTATTAGCTTGTGTGGTAGTCTGTAGTTTATAGTTGTATTGTTTGTGTGCTTCAAGCAGTAGGCTATTGGCACTTTGTAGTAGTACAAGTAGTTTCACCCTGTATAGGCCACTTGATTGCCTTGTGAAGTGTGTGGTTTAGCCAGCACAGCTCAAGGGATAAGTAAGTAGGCAGGTTGAGAGTATTCTCTTCAGTGTGTAACCAACATCTGAAGTGAACTGAGCTCCTGACCTCTGGTAGTTGAGTATAGCAGCATTCTTTTGTTATTTAGCAAGCTGCTAGTAGTGGTACCCTAAGTGCTTTTCTATTAGTATTATATTATTAGCTTGTGTGGTAGTCTGTAGTTTATAGTTGTATTGTTTGTGTGCTTCAAGCAGTAGGCTATTGGCACTTTGTAGTAGTACAAGTAGTTTCACCCTGTATAGGCCACTTGATTGCCTTGTGAAGTGTGTGGTTTAGCCAGCACGGCTCAAGGGATAAGTAGGCAGGTTGAGAGTATTCTCTTCAGTGTGTAACCAACATCTGAAGTGAACTGAGCTCCTGACCTCTGGTAGTTGAGTATAGCAGCATTCTTTTGTTATTTAGCAAGCTGCTAGTAGTGGTACCCTAAGTGCTTTTCTATTAGTATTATATTATTAGCTTGTGTGGTAGTCTGTAGTTTATAGTTGTATTGTTTGTGTGCTTCAAGCAGTAGGCTATTGGCACTTTGTAGTAGTACAAGTAGTTTCACCCTGTATAGGCCACTTGATTGCCTTGTGAAGTGTGTGGTTTAGCCAGCACGGCTCAAGGGATAAGTAGGCAGGTTGAGAGTATTCTCTTCAGTGTGTAACCAACATCTGAAGTGAACTGAGCTCCTGACCTCTGGTAGTTGAGTATAGCAGCATTCTTTTGTTATTTAGCAAGCTGCTAGTAGTGGTACCCTAAGTGCTTTTCTATTAGTATTATATTATTAGCTTGTGTGGTAGTCTGTAGTTTATAGTTGTATTGTTTGTGTGCTTCAAGCAGTAGGCTATTGGCACTTTGTAGTAGTACAAGTAGTTTCACCCTGTATAGGCCACTTGATTGCCTTGTGAAGTGTGTGGTTTAGCCAGCACAGCTCAAGGGATAAGTAGGCAGGTTGAGAGTATTCTCTTCAGTGTGTAACCAACATCTGAAGTGAACTGAGCTCCTGACCTCTGGTAGTTGAGTATAGCAGCATTCTTTTGTTATTTAGCAAGCTGCTAGTAGTGGTACCCTAAGTGCTTTTCTATTAGTATTATATTATTAGCTTGTGTGGTAGTCTGTAGTTTATAGTTGTATTGTTTGTGTGCTTCAAGCAGTAGGCTATTGGCACTTTGTAGTAGTACAAGTAGTTTCACCCTGTATAGGCCACTTGATTGCCTTGTGAAGTGTGTGGTTTAGCCAGCACAGCTCAAGGGATAAGTAAGTAGGCAGGTTGAGAGTATTCTCTTCAGTGTGTAACCAACATCTGAAGTGAACTGAGCTCCTGACCTCTGGTAGTTGAGTATAGCAGCATTCTTTTGTTATTTAGCAAGCTGCTAGTAGTGGTACCCTAAGTGCTTTTCTATTAGTATTATATTATTAGCTTGTGTGGTAGTCTGTAGTTTATAGTTGTATTGTTTGTGTGCTTCAAGCAGTAGGCTATTGGCACTTTGTAGTAGTACAAGTAGTTTCACCCTGTATAGGCCACTTGATTGCCTTGTGAAGTGTGTGGTTTAGCCAGCACGGCTCAAGGGATAAGTAGGCAGGTTGAGAGTATTCTCTTCAGTGTGTAACCAACATCTGAAGTGAACTGAGCTCCTGACCTCTGGAAGTTGAGTATAGCAGCATTCTTTTGTTATTTAGCAAGCTGCTAGTAGTGGTACCCTAAGTGCTTTTCTATTAGTATTATATTATTAGCTTGTGTGGTAGTCTGTAGTTTATAGTTGTATTGTTTGTGTGCTTCAAGCAGTAGGCTATTGGCACTTTGTAGTAGTACAAGTAGTTTCACCCTGTATAGGCCACTTGATTGCCTTGTGAAGTGTGTGGTTTAGCCAGCACAGCTCAAGGGATAAGTAGGCAGGTTGAGAGTATTCTCTTCAGTGTGTAACCAACATCTGAAGTGAACTGAGCTCCTGACCTCTGGTAGTTGAGTATAGCAGCATTCTTTTGTTATTTAGCAAGCTGCTAGTAGTGGTACCCTAAGTGCTTTTCTATTAGTATTATATTATTAGCTTGTGTGGTAGTCTGTAGTTTATAGTTGTATTGTTTGTGTGCTTCAAGCAGTAGGCTATTGGCACTTTGTAGTAGTACAAGTAGTTTCACCCTGTATAGGCCACTTGATTGCCTTGTGAAGTGTGTGGTTTAGCCAGCACAGCTCAAGGGATAAGTAAGTAGGCAGGTTGAGAGTATTCTCTTCAGTGTGTAACCAACATCTGAAGTGAACTGAGCTCCTGACCTCTGGTAGTTGAGTATAGCAGCATTCTTTTGTTATTTAGCAAGCTGCTAGTAGTGGTACCCTAAGTGCTTTTCTATTAGTATTATATTATTAGCTTGTGTGGTAGTCTGTAGTTTATAGTTGTATTGTTTGTGTGCTTCAAGCAGTAGGCTATTGGCACTTTGTAGTAGTACAAGTAGTTTCACCCTGTATAGGCCACTTGATTGCCTTGTGAAGTGTGTGGTTTAGCCAGCACAGCTCAAGGGATAAGTAGGCAGGTTGAGAGTATTCTCTTCAGTGTGTAACCAACATCTGAAGTGAACTGAGCTCCTGACCTCTGGTAGTTGAGTATAGCAGCATTCTTTTGTTATTTAGCAAGCTGCTAGTAGTGGTACCCTAAGTGCTTTTCTATTAGTATTATATTATTAGCTTGTGTGGTAGTCTGTAGTTTATAGTTGTATTGTTTGTGTGCTTCAAGCAGTAGGCTATTGGCACTTTGTAGTAGTACAAGTAGTTTCACCCTGTATAGGCCACTTGATTGCCTTGTGAAGTGTGTGGTTTAGCCAGCACAGCTCAAGGGATAAGTAAGTAGGCAGGTTGAGAGTATTCTCTTCAGTGTGTAACCAACATCTGAAGTGAACTGAGCTCCTGACCTCTGGTAGTTGAGTATAGCAGCATTCTTTTGTTATTTAGCAAGCTGCTAGTAGTGGTACCCTAAGTGCTTTTCTATTAGTATTATATTATTAGCTTGTGTGGTAGTCTGTAGTTTATAGTTGTATTGTTTGTGTGCTTCAAGCAGTAGGCTATTGGCACTTTGTAGTAGTACAAGTAGTTTCACCCTGTATAGGCCACTTGATTGCCTTGTGAAGTGTGTGGTTTAGCCAGCACGGCTCAAGGGATAAGTAGGCAGGTTGAGAGTATTCTCTTCAGTGTGTAACCAACATCTGAAGTGAACTGAGCTCCTGACCTCTGGAAGTTGAGTATAGCAGCATTCTTTTGTTATTTAGCAAGCTGCTAGTAGTGGTACCCTAAGTGCTTTTCTATTAGTATTATATTATTAGCTTGTGTGGTAGTCTGTAGTTTATAGTTGTATTGTTTGTGTGCTTCAAGCAGTAGGCTATTGGCACTTTGTAGTAGTACAAGTAGTTTCACCCTGTATAGGCCACTTGATTGCCTTGTGAAGTGTGTGGTTTAGCCAGCACAGCTCAAGGGATAAGTAGGCAGGTTGAGAGTATTCTCTTCAGTGTGTAACCAACATCTGAAGTGAACTGAGCTCCTGACCTCTGGTAGTTGAGTATAGCAGCATTCTTTTGTTATTTAGCAAGCTGCTAGTAGTGGTACCCTAAGTGCTTTTCTATTAGTATTATATTATTAGCTTGTGTGGTAGTCTGTAGTTTATAGTTGTATTGTTTGTGTGCTTCAAGCAGTAGGCTATTGGCACTTTGTAGTAGTACAAGTAGTTTCACCCTGTATAGGCCACTTGATTGCCTTGTGAAGTGTGTGGTTTAGCCAGCACAGCTCAAGGGATAAGTAAGTAGGCAGGTTGAGAGTATTCTCTTCAGTGTGTAACCAACATCTGAAGTGAACTGAGCTCCTGACCTCTGGTAGTTGAGTATAGCAGCATTCTTTTGTTATTTAGCAAGCTGCTAGTAGTGGTACCCTAAGTGCTTTTCTATTAGTATTATATTATTAGCTTGTGTGGTAGTCTGTAGTTTATAGTTGTATTGTTTGTGTGCTTCAAGCAGTAGGCTATTGGCACTTTGTAGTAGTACAAGTAGTTTCACCCTGTATAGGCCACTTGATTGCCTTGTGAAGTGTGTGGTTTAGCCAGCACGGCTCAAGGGATAAGTAGGCAGGTTGAGAGTATTCTCTTCAGTGTGTAACCAACATCTGAAGTGAACTGAGCTCCTGACCTCTGGTAGTTGAGTATAGCAGCATTCTTTTGTTATTTAGCAAGCTGCTAGTAGTGGTACCCTAAGTGCTTTTCTATTAGTATTATATTATTAGCTTGTGTGGTAGTCTGTAGTTTAGAGTTGTATTGTTTGTGTGCTTCAAGCAGTAGGCTATTGGCACTTTGTAGTAGTACAAGTAGTTTCACCCTGTATAGGCCACTTGATTGCCTTGTGAAGTGTGTGGTTTAGCCAGCACAGCTCAAGGGATAAGTAGGCAGGTTGAGAGTATTCTCTTCAGTGTGTAACCAACATCTGAAGTGAACTGAGCTCCTGACCTCTGGTAGTTGAGTATAGCAGCATTCTTTTGTTATTTAGCAAGCTGCTAGTAGTGGTACCCTAAGTGCTTTTCTATTAGTATTATATTATTAGCTTGTGTGGTAGTCTGTAGTTTATAGTTGTATTGTTTGTGTGCTTCAAGCAGTAGGCTATTGGCACTTTGTAGTAGTACAAGTAGTTTCACCCTGTATAGGCCACTTGATTGCCTTGTGAAGTGTGTGGTTTAGCCAGCACAGCTCAAGGGATAAGTAGGCAGGTTGAGAGTATTCTCTTCAGTGTGTAACCAACATCTGAAGTGAACTGAGCTCCTGACCTCTGGTAGTTGAGTATAGCAGCATTCTTTTGTTATTTAGCAAGCTGCTAGTAGTGGTACCCTAAGTGCTTTTCTATTAGTATTATATTATTAGCTTGTGTGGTAGTCTGTAGTTTATAGTTGTATTGTTTGTGTGCTTCAAGCAGTAGGCTATTGGCACTTTGTAGTAGTACAAGTAGTTTCACCCTGTATAGGCCACTTGATTGCCTTGTGAAGTGTGTGGTTTAGCCAGCACAGCTCAAGGGATAAGTAGGCAGGTTGAGAGTATTCTCTTCAGTGTGTAACCAACATCTGAAGTGAACTGAGCTCCTGACCTCTGGTAGTTGAGTATAGCAGCATTCTTTTGTTATTTAGCAAGCTGCTAGTAGTGGTACCCTAAGTGCTTTTCTATTAGTATTATATTATTAGCTTGTGTGGTAGTCTGTAGTTTAGAGTTGTATTGTTTGTGTGCTTCAAGCAGTAGGCTATTGGCACTTTGTAGTAGTACAAGTAGTTTCACCCTGTATAGGCCACTTGATTGCCTTGTGAAGTGTGTGGTTTAGCCAGCACAGCTCAAGGGATAAGTAGGCAGGTTGAGAGTATTCTCTTCAGTGTGTAACCAACATCTGAAGTGAACTGAGCTCCTGACCTCTGGTAGTTGAGTATAGCAGCATTCTTTTGTTATTTAGCAAGCTGCTAGTAGTGGTACCCTAAGTGCTTTTCTATTAGTATTATATTATTAGCTTGTGTGGTAGTCTGTAGTTTATAGTTGTATTGTTTGTGTGCTTCAAGCAGTAGGCTATTGGCACTTTGTAGTAGTACAAGTAGTTTCACCCTGTATAGGCCACTTGATTGCCTTGTGAAGTGTGTGGTTTAGCCAGCACAGCTCAAGGGATAAGTAGGCAGGTTGAGAGTATTCTCTTCAGTGTGTAACCAACATCTGAAGTGAACTGAGCTCCTGACCTCTGGTAGTTGAGTATAGCAGCATTCTTTTGTTATTTAGCAAGCTGCTAGTAGTGGTACCCTAAGTGCTTTTCTATTAGTATTATATTATTAGCTTGTGTGGTAGTCTGTAGTTTATAGTTGTATTGTTTGTGTGCTTCAAGCAGTAGGCTATTGGCACTTTGTAGTAGTACAAGTAGTTTCACCCTGTATAGGCCACTTGATTGCCTTGTGAAGTGTGTGGTTTAGCCAGCACAGCTCAAGGGATAAGTAGGCAGGTTGAGAGTATTCTCTTCAGTGTGTAACCAACATCTGAAGTGAACTGAGCTCCTGACCTCTGGTAGTTGAGTATAGCAGCATTCTTTTGTTATTTAGCAAGCTGCTAGTAGTGGTACCCTAAGTGCTTTTCTATTAGTATTATATTATTAGCTTGTGTGGTAGTCTGTAGTTTATAGTTGTATTGTTTGTGTGCTTCAAGCAGTAGGCTATTGGCACTTTGTAGTAGTACAAGTAGTTTCACCCTGTATAGGCCACTTGATTGCCTTGTGAAGTGTGTGGTTTAGCCAGCACAGCTCAAGGGATAAGTAAGTAGGCAGGTTGAGAGTATTCTCTTCAGTGTGTAACCAACATCTGAAGTGAACTGAGCTCCTGACCTCTGGTAGTTGAGTATAGCAGCATTCTTTTGTTATTTAGCAAGCTGCTAGTAGTGGTACCCTAAGTGCTTTTCTATTAGTATTATATTATTAGCTTGTGTGGTAGTCTGTAGTTTATAGTTGTATTGTTTGTGTGCTTCAAGCAGTAGGCTATTGGCACTTTGTAGTAGTACAAGTAGTTTCACCCTGTATAGGCCACTTGATTGCCTTGTGAAGTGTGTGGTTTAGCCAGCACAGCTCAAGGGATAAGTAGGCAGGTTGAGAGTATTCTCTTCAGTGTGTAACCAACATCTGAAGTGAACTGAGCTCCTGACCTCTGGTAGTTGAGTATAGCAGCATTCTTTTGTTATTTAGCAAGCTGCTAGTAGTGGTACCCTAAGTGCTTTTCTATTAGTATTATATTATTAGCTTGTGTGGTAGTCTGTAGTTTATAGTTGTATTGTTTGTGTGCTTCAAGCAGTAGGCTATTGGCACTTTGTAGTAGTACAAGTAGTTTCACCCTGTATAGGCCACTTGATTGCCTTGTGAAGTGTGTGGTTTAGCCAGCACAGCTCAAGGGATAAGTAAGTAGGCAGGTTGAGAGTATTCTCTTCAGTGTGTAACCAACATCTGAAGTGAACTGAGCTCCTGACCTCTGGTAGTTGAGTATAGCAGCATTCTTTTGTTATTTAGCAAGCTGCTAGTAGTGGTACCCTAAGTGCTTTTCTATTAGTATTATATTATTAGCTTGTGTGGTAGTCTGTAGTTTATAGTTGTATTGTTTGTGTGCTTCAAGCAGTAGGCTATTGGCACTTTGTAGTAGTACAAGTAGTTTCACCCTGTATAGGCCACTTGATTGCCTTGTGAAGTGTGTGGTTTAGCCAGCACAGCTCAAGGGATAAGTAGGCAGGTTGAGAGTATTCTCTTCAGTGTGTAACCAACATCTGAAGTGAACTGAGCTCCTGACCTCTGGTAGTTGAGTATAGCAGCATTCTTTTGTTATTTAGCAAGCTGCTAGTAGTGGTACCCTAAGTGCTTTTCTATTAGTATTATATTATTAGCTTGTGTGGTAGTCTGTAGTTTATAGTTGTATTGTTTGTGTGCTTCAAGCAGTAGGCTATTGGCACTTTGTAGTAGTACAAGTAGTTTCACCCTGTATAGGCCACTTGATTGCCTTGTGAAGTGTGTGGTTTAGCCAGCACAGCTCAAGGGATAAGTAAGTAGGCAGGTTGAGAGTATTCTCTTCAGTGTGTAACCAACATCTGAAGTGAACTGAGCTCCTGACCTCTGGTAGTTGAGTATAGCAGCATTCTTTTGTTATTTAGCAAGCTGCTAGTAGTGGTACCCTAAGTGCTTTTCTATTAGTATTATATTATTAGCTTGTGTGGTAGTCTGTAGTTTATAGTTGTATTGTTTGTGTGCTTCAAGCAGTAGGCTATTGGCACTTTGTAGTAGTACAAGTAGTTTCACCCTGTATAGGCCACTTGATTGCCTTGTGAAGTGTGTGGTTTAGCCAGCACAGCTCAAGGGATAAGTAGGCAGGTTGAGAGTATTCTCTTCAGTGTGTAACCAACATCTGAAGTGAACTGAGCTCCTGACCTCTGGTAGTTGAGTATAGCAGCATTCTTTTGTTATTTAGCAAGCTGCTAGTAGTGGTACCCTAAGTGCTTTTCTATTAGTATTATATTATTAGCTTGTGTGGTAGTCTGTAGTTTATAGTTGTATTGTTTGTGTGCTTCAAGCAGTAGGCTATTGGCACTTTGTAGTAGTACAAGTAGTTTCACCCTGTATAGGCCACTTGATTGCCTTGTGAAGTGTGTGGTTTAGCCAGCACAGCTCAAGGGATAAGTAGGCAGGTTGAGAGTATTCTCTTCAGTGTGTAACCAACATCTGAAGTGAACTGAGCTCCTGACCTCTGGTAGTTGAGTATAGCAGCATTCTTTTGTTATTTAGCAAGCTGCTAGTAGTGGTACCCTAAGTGCTTTTCTATTAGTATTATATTATTAGCTTGTGTGGTAGTCTGTAGTTTATAGTTGTATTGTTTGTGTGCTTCAAGCAGTAGGCTATTGGCACTTTGTAGTAGTACAAGTAGTTTCACCCTGTATAGGCCACTTGATTGCCTTGTGAAGTGTGTGGTTTAGCCAGCACAGCTCAAGGGATAAGTAGGCAGGTTGAGAGTATTCTCTTCAGTGTGTAACCAACATCTGAAGTGAACTGAGCTCCTGACCTCTGGTAGTTGAGTATAGCAGCATTCTTTTGTTATTTAGCAAGCTGCTAGTAGTGGTACCCTAAGTACTTTTCCCTGTCTGTCTGTGTGCCTCTCTCTCACTCTGTCACTCTCTTCCTGTCTGTCTGCCTGTCTGCCTCTCTCTCACTCTCTCACTGTCTGCCTGTCTGTCTGTCTGGGGAGAGGGAGAGAGGGAGAGAGGGAGAGAGGGGAGAGGGAGAGAGAGACAGAGGGGGAGAGGGAGAGAGAGACAGAGGGGGAGAGGGAGAGAGGGGGAGAGGGAGAGAGGGAGAGAGGGGGAGAGAAGGAGAGAGGGAGAGAGGGGGAGAGAGAGAGAGAGGGAGAGGAGAGAGTCTGCCTGCCTCTTCCTGTCTCTGCCTTATCCCTCGAAACCGCTTATTGCTGCTTGCAGCTATATTCTTTTTTTGAAACCGGTGCTGCGCTGAACATACAGAGCCACTGCTCTGCTGCGCTGAACATACAGACTCTGTGTGGCATCCAACATACAGGCATCCAACATACATGCGGCATCCAACATACAGAGCGCACTGCTCTGCTGCGCTGAACATACAGACTCTGTATGTTCAGCGCAGCACCGGTTTAAAAAAAAGAAAAAAGACGCACCGACATTCCATAGGCTAAATCAATGCATAATTATATTTGATTGACCCAAATCCACCCAAACCGCGGTTAACTGCGGCAACCGCGGCTAAAACCGCGATCCGCGCATCTCTAATGTATATATATATATATATATATATATAGTTATATTATATTGTTGAATATTCCTGAAAGGCTGTAGTTTCAATTAAAACAGTTTTCGCAGCCAGTTAACTTTCTGTTCTTTCTGAACTGAATACCACAAAGAATAATTTTTTGATCTAAATGCAATTCTGATTTCGGAGTGGCACAAGTAGTGCAGTCATCTCTGTTGTAGATTCGACAAAATTCATTGGTCAATTTTGCCACTTGTACCTTGACTTCCGAATGAGTACAGAAATGATCTCAGTATTGAATGTAACCATGACAATACAGTACGTTTTACTTTGATGTTTTTTTTGTGATCAGGGCATCCTTGAAAAAGAGAGCTTGCTCTCAATGTTCTTCCCAAAATAAATAAACGTCAAAGAAAAGAAAGGGTCATCTATAAATTGCAGAAAACTGTGTATGTCCGTGGGTGATGTGTCGGGCATTACTCGGGCACCGTTTGACATAAAACGTGTGTGTGTGTGTGTGTGTGTGTGTGTGTGTGTGTGTGTGTGTGTGTGTGTGTGTGTGTGTGTGTGCGTGTGCGTGTGCGTGTGCGTACGTGCGTGCGTGCGTGCGTGACTGCGTGACTGCATGTGTGTTGCCAATGACCCGGGGAGGGTTTCTGCTAAGTGGCAATTCGGTCAGACCTGCAGTTGTCCCCAAAAAATGAGAAACGGAGGTATGCACAGCAGTAATGTTTTGTGTCTGTGTGTTGCTGTCCATGTGAACTGTCCATGACAAATGTCTCTAAAATGGGTCCAGTACACTCTGAGATACTTCTAGAACACTGGGGTAAAAGGCAAAAGTCTGTGGACAGTCTGCTGCTCTCCCCCTCCATGTATACAATATGTCTATTCCCTGTTTTAAACACTACATAAGCACATTAAGAAACAGGTCAATATGTCTGGTGATGAGACAATTAAACAGAAACTGGCAGCATGTGTAATAATCTATATACCGTAATTTTCGCACTATAAGCCGCACCTGAATATAAGCCGCAGCAGCTAAATTGAATGATTTGTGCATATATAAGCCGCACTGGACTATAAGCCGCGGGTAGATTTAGGAGGTCCACTAGTGGCCGTTAGCTGTAAAAATCCATAGATAAGCCGCACCGTTATATAAGCCGCAGGGTCAAAAAATGGGGAAAAAGTCGCGGCTTCTAGTCCAAAATTTACGGTAGTTGATCAATAATTTGCGGTGAATTTGTGACTGTTTTGGACAGTTTGTAAGTAAAGGGAGGGAGGAGAAGTTAAGTATTGCATGGCTAACTATCTATGCCAATACAGTAACTTTAATTCAAATAAATGGTTCCACAACAATTAATAACAAATTAAACATTGTATCAAGCTTGCTTCCTCCAATCTCCAGCTTATTTTATAGTGACATCAACCACCAACAGCTACCTATCTTCCGCTTGTCTCCCAAATATTAATTACACTAGACTAGTGCACTTAGTGCACCTTTCATCTCAGTTAATCCTATATAATTCAGTTGACCGGGATCGTCCCCTCCTTTTTTCCCCTATACTTCTGTTCACCAAAAATATGAAATCTATATTGTGAAATCTACATCACACATACCTTTATTGTAATTAGTCCTCACTAAGGCACATTTTAAGTTTAAGGTGTCTGTAGAAAAGCTTTCGCTCAACTAGATTAAATCCTTTAAAAGTGGGTGCCTAGGCAGGAGTGCAGTAAGCGACATAAACAATAAAAGAAGAATAACCTGCACACCACCAGCTTGCTCGGTACAAGAGAATTCATTTAATGAACCAATATTTTGTCAAAGAGACCTTCCTCAGGCATGTACAAGGTGTCACAATTTCATTTTGCGTCTCAGAGGTGGGCTGTGTACTGTACAGTTCAGAAACCAATTCCTATGAATGACATCATTGGTCGGGATTCCAAGCTAATGGAAACTGCAGCCTCTCTTCCTGGAAAGTTAGCATGCTGAAATCGAAGCCATTGTTCTTGTGTTAATTAAAAAAAAGTTTGACATCTCGTTTGGAATTGCCACCAACTATTTTACTAACTATTATTTTGCTTAATGAAAAGCAAATCCTAAATGTTTTCAGTCACACTAAATATTGTCAGATGTGTGATGTTTAGCAGCAGCTGAATCAGTGTGCATTTGCCAGAAGCATAATCTTAATTGTTGCACTGTGAAGACCATGTGTTACAATGCCTGTAACATTGACTAC
The DNA here is from genome assembly GCF_963280865.1 of Gymnoscopelus braueri. Classification (NCBI taxonomy): domain Eukaryota; kingdom Metazoa; phylum Chordata; class Actinopteri; order Myctophiformes; family Myctophidae; genus Gymnoscopelus; species Gymnoscopelus braueri. The sequence continues at coordinate 20,562,727 of NC_137610.1, read as the reverse complement.
AGCGCTTATTGTTATCTTGTTATATTCACCACAAGATCAAATCAATGAGGCAAACTGGTTCTGAGATGAAAAACAATACTCAGGCACTTAAATGGTGCCTGAGTAACTAATTCTCCAGGCAGCTGTGTTATGCTAAATAGACAGAATGGTAGCATGTGATGAGTGCCAGTGGTGGAAAGTAACTAGGTACATTCACTGAAGTATAATTTGGAAGTATTTTTACGTTACTTGAGTATTTACAACTTTCACTACTTTATACTTGTGCTCCACTATAACTCAGAGGCAAATATTGTACTTTTTACTGCACTACAACTATTTGACAGCTTTAGTGACTAGTTATTTTCCTGATTTAATTATTATTACAAAACCTTATTGAGTACATTTACTTTGGTACTTTGAGTATCTTTTGATGGCAATACGTTTGTACTTTTACTCAAAAACATTTGGAATACAGGACTTCCAAATTACATTGTGCTAATGCTACTTTTACTTCGGTAAAACAAACAGAGTAATTCTGCCACCACTGATGAGTGCACATTTTATTAGAAGGAAGCCAGAAGGACATCATCACAGGATGCAACTTTATGCCAGGGTCACACTATGTGACGTCTTTAAGCCTGACTGTGCGCTTGATGATGCTTTAGGTGTCAGCACTGGAATGAGTCTCCTCTGATTCAGTCAGTGTTTTGCCTCCAAGTCCTGTTAGCGTCATCAGGATTATTTCAAACATGTTTATAAAAATGTGTTGTACCTATCCATAAACATGATCCTATATTTAAATTGCCTAGAGGGAAACCACGGACTGCGGATGTCACAAACATCCGGACTTGCGAGGTGCACCTTTGCTTCAATCTGCAGCAAACTTGCCACAAACATTGTTCAGGGTACTGGCATCAGAATAGCCAAAGAAGGGACCACGTGTGGCCCACAGGGAACCCGTAATATAAGGGACCCATGGGTGCCACTTGAGCACCGTTGCTCTGATCTGAACCAAACTTGGCACAAACATTGTTCAGGGGACAGCCATCCCAATAGCCACACCAGGGACCACGTGTGGCCCCCACAGGTGCACAAATCCCCAACAAACTTGACACAAACACTGTTCAGGGGTCTGCCATGAGAATAGTCACCCCAGGTGCCACGTGTGCCCCCCCAGACGCCACAGGCCCCCTAGACAGCAGCTGCAGTGACAGTTAGTTCAGGACTTCGGACAGTAGAGATGCACAGATCGCGGTTTTAGCCACAGTTGCCGCGGATAACCGCAGTTTGGGCGGATTTGGGTCAATCAAATATATTATTAATTAATATTGGATAAACCACAGGTGAAATAACGCGGGAATTAAATGAATGACATCTATCTATAGGCCTATTATGCGTGTGTTTGTAGTATTTTAATATCATGTAATTTTCCATCAGGCACAAAATAGCCACCATTACAGATGCTTTTTGCAAGGGGTCCTTCACTTCCAAAAAACAACAAAGGATAACTGAGGATTTTAAAAAAAAAAAGGAAAAAAAAGGAAGGAATAAAAGTTTGGCGTGGAAGTGATATAGTGAAGTTCTTAACCCTGCCGACGACGACGAGTCAAGTGCTGGATATGTCTGTTATGAAAAGTTGCGATGTGAGAAAGTGACGGAGGGCTTGTTCTTACCATATGGATATGGATGTATACAGTCACTACAGAGGTGATCGCGACAGAAGTGAGTGTCATTGTTTGTACAAGTACGTATCCATATAGAATTCCATGTGCATCCCTGCGGTGCGGTTTGTGCGGATCTATAAATAGGATGAATCAATGCGGTTGGATGGCGGATGGATAATGAACATGTACACATGGATTCGGGTGACGAAAAAGCCCATCCACGCATCTCTAATAGACAGCAGCTACAGCTACTTCAGAACCATGGACAGCAGCTGCAGTGACAGTTAATTCAGAACCATGGACAGCCAGAGTTACTTCAGAACCATGGACAGCAGCCGCATACATATCTGTGCTGTTGTTCCAATACATGTCAAACTTGGCAAAAATTGTTCAGGGGTCTGCCATGGCAATTGTTACACTAGGGGCCACATGTGGCCCCCAGGGGCCATGTAAGGGACCCCCGAGGGCCAAATGCACACCGTTGATCCAATCCACACCAAACAAACACTGTTCAGGGGTCTGCAATGACACATGGCCTGGGGCCACAGGCCACCGTTAATCCAAACCACACCAAACGTGCCACAAACACTGTTCAGGGTTTGGCCATGAGAATAGTCACACCAGGGGCCACGTCAGGGGCCCCAGGGGCCACAAGCACACTGTAACTCCAATCCGCACCAAGCTTGGCACAAACACTGTTCAGAGGTCTGCCATGAAACTAAAAACTAAATTGAACACATATGGGGTGCTACAGCAGTGTTTAACACTTCAAATGGTTCAAAGAGAAGATTGTGTGCACATCTCACGCCTGCATTTAGGCCAGGTGCTGGACATCAAGGGAATAATCAAGGAAAATAAGAAGGAAGTCCGCACACTGTTCTCAAGCTCCAAGAAACTCACTTTTTAAATTTTGCAACGTTTCGATCTACAGGCAAGAATCATTTTTGCCTGATGAAGACCTAGAAGGTTGAAACGTTGCGAAATTAAAACGTGAGTTTCTTGGAGCTTGAGAACAGTGTGCGGACTTCCTTCTTCTTCAAATGGCCATAACTTGGTGACCATTGCTATAGTAGGAAGTATTTTACTTGAAGCAGACAATGATCTGTCATTTACATGTTATGGCCTGCCATAACCACATTGATGTTCGTAAGACTAACCTTTCATGCAAAATAGTGAGTTTTATGACTGCTGATACAAGACATCATAAGGCATTATGTATTACCTTCATAATACATGATAAAATAGCCAAAATGTGCTGTATCTAATAGGCTAATGAATTGTAGATATGTGTTTAATAGAGAGTGTCACCAAACAAACATTTTATTAAATAGTAATTTAACAAAAAAAAAATTAATTGGATTTTGGGTTTGACCATTTTTTTCTTTGAAGAGTACACTTTGTGTGTGCTGTTAGCTGTGATAAATGCTTAAACAGATGTTTTTCATGAAGGGATTATTAATTGCAATTAGCTGAAACATAGCTTTGTAAATTGAGCATAGCTATAGGTGAATATTTTAAACTTTCATTTGGTAGATCATCTAATTGACTAAAAGTAGGATGATGGATGATTAGAATATGCAAGGATGAGAGATATGGAACTAATGTGATACAGAAAACAGATGAACACAGCAAAGAAACTTTCTTTTTTCCCTTCTTTTTGTTTTACAAAAACATTTCTAGTCTGAAACATTAAAGGCTTTTTGATCCTCAAAAACCAAATGGTTTTCAACATAATACAGACATAGTCAGAGCTGCAAAGAACTCAACTTCATTAGGATTCAACACAACAACAATAATTAAAGTGCTAAAAATGTAAGAATAAACTATAATACCACCACAATTGATTGATCTTTTTCATAATGACAGTGTCTGTAAAATTAAGAATTTTCACAACACCATTCACCAATGTATTCATGTCAAGCATGTAATGTTCCATTCTATTATAGGCCTATAACTTTAACATGTTAATGGGGTCATCTCTTAACAATCTAATGGTTCTGAGAACTGCGGTACAGCCCATAAGATCAGGACCAATTGATCCATCTTCTAATTATTACCTTAAGATGTTCTGTGTAGGGGCATCATACCAATATCCAATCAAATCCAATTAACACCGGTGGACCCCTCCAGAAAACTGCATTACAGAGGGATTACGCAGCTATCTGTATAGTGGTCTGATTAATGGCCAAAGTAATTAATGCTGAAGGGGTCATTCCAAGTGCTTCAGTGTAGATGTGCATAAAGCAATGAACCAGCTGCTGGGATGAAACGCACGCACGCACGCACGCACGCACGCACGCACGCACGCACGCACGCACGCACGCACGCACGCACGCACGCACGCACGCACGCACGCACGCACGCACACACACACACACACACACACACACACACACACACACACACACACACACACACACAAGCACACACACACAATCCATGAAACACAGATCATATGTGACATACAGTTTCGGTCTGTATGCTTGTCGCTGTTTGTAAATAGTATCATGTGCATGCATTAAACATTACAAGCAAAATAAAATTAGAGAAGTAGCATGTCACAAATTCTAATGTTTACATTTTTTATTGTGTCTCATGTCAACTATAATCACTTCCATATTATAGATTCTTGGTAAAATCCCAAGAATGCAGGGAGACTCCACAGGAGCGGTTTCAAGTATTATTATTATTATCTTAGCCTTCACAAAACGAATGTATTTCCTACATGCGATCCCAGAACGAGCGTTTCCATTGGAGTGTCAGCACGAGTGGTTGAAGGTCGAACCTTAAGCCCTTGACGGCAGCGTGTGACATGCAAATGTGAAGGCTCTGTCTCACTCACTCACTATGTCGCCAGCATTGCATTTCAACATCAAAAGTTCCTTATCGTGCATTGGTATGTCACGTTTCAAAGGTGTACTGCAGCTTCTGCCTGATAGGAGCCAAAACACCTGCTGGGTCTGCAGGCTTGCTGTTTGGAGAGCCTTTTATATACTGCTCTCTGATGATACCTGGCATCCAACTACTGGAATATAAGATCTTATCTCTATCACTCTCTTTTTGTATACCTGTCTTTCTAAATGACCTCCATCCCTTTTTTCATGATGCTTCCTGAGTAATTTTCGATAAAGAAAGAAAGAAAGAAAGAAAGAAAGAAAGTAAGAAAGACAGAAAGAAAGACAGAAAGACAGAAAGACAGAAAGACAGAAAGACGGAAATACATAAATAAATGAAAAGCATTCTATACCCTTTACGGAAATTGCTTTGAAGTGAAGTGAAGTGCAGTTTTTCCATCATAATTTTGACCTTTAGTTTATTTTTGGTCTGCACACATGTGTGTACATACTATACTTATACTACACTACACTACACTATAAAGACGAGTAAAGCCACCTTTTTCCTTTTTCAGCCCACAGGTTAACAACCACTCTGGACTTATTCACAATTCATGAGGTGCAACTGCTGAACTCTTCAATGCACTCTGAAAGCCATTTGCAGGGGAGGTGTAAAATCTGTGTGACAAATGTCAACCATGTAGTGAAACGTCTGTTAAAGTGATTTTAAATAGCTGTGGCATATGCATTGTTTTGGCATTTGTTGTTGTTTTTTTATAATGTAG